>NC_044191.1:30582720-30912809 GCF_900880675.1 Sparus aurata
AAACAAAGTAATATAAGGAGGGGCAGTAAACAAAATCCAAATGGCTTGTTCCCATTGTCCATCAAGCACAAACACACAACGTGTCCAAACAGAAACCATCGTCTCAAATGATGTTTGATCAGTAAAAAACAAATCACAATAGGTCTTTTTTTTCTTTGCTCCAAATAATCACTATTTTCTACCATAAATAACCAACTCAGTATCCATCATCACAGCAAGGTATTGAATAAATGATAATTACTGGGTTTTTTTCAAGCATTCTGAAGTCATAAGCTCTTTTTTTGTGACGCTAATGTTATCCAAGAAATTGAATATTTAGCGCCTAAAAGGGGTTTACAGGAACCGGATGAGCGTTTGTTGATCGCTCTCAATAAAAATAAACTCTAGATGAGGAAAGATTATTCAGAATTCGAGCCAGACCCTGATTCACTGATTATCTTCCCACACCTGTTACTGTGCATCCTTGCTGTCACATAAGCATAAGAGTGAGTAATACATCCTGTTCCACTCAGACCTTATCCTGCTCCAGGTTTGAACTCTTAGCTGCATTGGTGTCGGAGAACTCCTGACGGCCACTCTGCCACTTTTCTTCCTCCCAGTGAGGAAATCAAATGTTTATCGTTTGCATAATCCATCTGGAAATCATAAACATTTTAAGAACGTTGAGATCAAATCCTCATTTAAGCTTTAGTCATGCCAGAGAAATAATAATAAAAAAAAATTAACAAAACAAAATGGTCTAGGGTTTAAGATGCGCTTATAGATGACGTCAACTTGTGCAAGAAAAAAGTTCATCTTAAAAGATGCCGGTGGTCCAGTTTATGGCAGGCGCTCAACAACTAGTTATGATGAAAAGACATAAAAACAAATTTTTTTTGGAAGGACTAAAAAGGTCAATGTTCACAATGTTGCTGTTAAACAAACGATCACAGACAAAGTTTTAATGTAAGTGAGTGCGTACAAACACACTTGATTCGCGTTTTAGATGCGCTACACCCCTGACTGCTATGCTGACAAGGCTAATAGTGTTGCACGTGCACTGAGTTTAGAGGACAAGTATTCGAATCCTGTCCTGTACTAAAAGAAAATATGAGACAATTGATATTTGTGTTGGATATTTTAGCATCTTATTATTGAAAAACATGTAGTCAGAACAAGGAGGTAATGACAGATGAAGGCCTTTGTATTTTAACCAAGGAAAATAAGAAAGAAAACATAAACCACCCATCCATCCATTGTCTGTAACCGCTTTATCCCCTTTTTTATGGGGTCGCGGGGGTTTTTGCTGGAGCCAATCCCAGCTGTCTCTGGGCGAGGGCAGGGTGCACCCTGGACAAGTCACCAGCTCATCACAGGGCCCTCACTGATGGCAGAGGCCGCCATGCAAGGTGCCAACCGCACATCAGGAGCAATTTGGAGTTCAGTATCTTGCTCAATGACACTTTGACATGCAGCTCAGCTCAGCCCGGAGCTGGGATTTGAACCAGCAACCTTCCGATCACTAGCCGACCTGCTCTACCCGCTGAGCTACAGCCGCCCCTGAAAACATAAACCTCTCCATTTTAAACAACCAGCGTTCCTGTGTTTACAAGGTGTGTCTGAAAGCACTGTGAAGTTCTTGTCCCAATGTGTTTGTGAGAAACGCCCCCACAGTCGGACAGCTGAGGACAGAAGCCGCTCGCTCATAAATGACACTATAACGCAGTAGAGACTCTCCGCAAAGTTTTTTACGACACGACTATTTTGATACAGACATTTACCCACCAGCGTGGCAGACAGCCCTGCGGGTTTCACTTTTTAGTTTCGGACCCTGCTGGTGCAAAATCAAAGAGTACCGACGACGCTTCTCGCTTGTTTGCCGTCTTCCCCGTGCTGCATATTTCTAAATATATCAGGAGATGCACTGTCTTCTAACTCAGCCACTGAACCCTGTAGTGCCTTTTACTTTTTGTTCCGATTGGTGTGTTGGTTGCCTCCCTCATTAGTTCCTTCCCCACACTGGCCGTCTACTTGTTCCATTCCTCCTGATCTCTACTTTTCAGTGAACTTGTTTTGTAGTTTCTGACAAAATATAACCGTTAACAACCAGCCTTTGGACCTCACAGGTATGTAGGTCCTTTTTCCACTTAAATCTCTTGCCACAGCTCGACACACAGGTGATCTCTACACACAGCCGGGGCAGCTGCATGAGTAATGCTTCAGGTGTGTCATGGAAACGAGTTGGGATGTGCTGTGCTAATATTTGTCGGTAGTTTTTCTTTCTATCTTGTATTCTGTCAATTTGTATCCAAACTACATGCAAAGATTCAAGGAGAGAGAGAGAGAGAGAGAGAGAGAGAGAGAGAGAGAGAGAGAGAGAGAGAGAGAGAGAGAGGGTTGTGAGTAAAAGAAAGCTGGCGTCTCTGTGTGTCCTTGGGGAGAGTTCACAACTGTCAGTGTGCGACCAGCTAAGCCCAGCGCTGTTACACTGTGTCACTGCTAAAAGCCACGAGCACACATACACTCATACACAAACTAACAAGAGGCATGACACATAAATGAAGGCATGGAAACACTCCCATGTTCAGAGGTGTACACACACATGCTACACAAACACACATACACACCACAAGGCCAGAAGAGGGGTGAGGCTGGTGACAGTCCCTGTCCCTGTCTCAGTGTCAGTATCTCTCGAGGAATGAGGCGCAGTGCCCACTGGTGACACACAGCCTGTCAGCACAAAGTGACATAAACGACCCACTTTCCTTTCCAGATAGCACTTCTTCCTCGTCAGCGCTTCATCTTCTGAGTTTGTATATCTGCTCTTACCTTCCTCTGATTCTGTCTGCGTCCCAGCCTCGCAGTGTTTTTCTCGGCGCACCTCTGGAACTCTTTATTCAAACGAGATGCAAAGGAAGAGAATCAATCAGGGAAATCAATACAAAGTGAGCAATAAAAGCAGCGTGGAGACATTTCCATTGACCGGAACAAGTCACACAATGCAGTTTACAGTCTGGTTACGTCTCACTATTCTTCCAGAAGAAAAACAATTAAAGTCAATACGACCTACAGTCACTGTTAAGTATGAATCTTCTCGGCTCTGGTGTCAATTCAACGTGCTAGCCTTTACGGCCTATTTTATCTTCGCTCACTGACTTTGCTGTTTTCTTTTCCATTTCTATACTTCAAGCCAGATCAATTAGAGCTGAGCACACACAGTTGAAAAAACATTTTCAAGATGGAAATACAGAAAGCCTCCTCGCCCTCTATTGAATGCCCTCTGCCTGACTTAACATCAGATCAGCTGTAAATGGAAAAGACACTGCTGACACAAGGAGATGGATTAATTGTGGGGAAAGAAAGTATGATGGTATGGTTGAAAAGAATTTGGTAAAAAAATTTACATCTGTGTCAGAAAGAGGGAAAATCAAGTTTTGTCTTGTTGGATGGATGAAAGAAAAGTGGACTGACAGACAGCGTTAAATGCTTAGACAAGCATGTGAAGGGATGAGCACGCATTATGGTTTATGTAGATGAATGGTCACAAATGGAGACAGGCAGGTTGATATAATTGGACAGTTTAAGACACAGATAGATACATCAGTTCAGACAGGTGTAAATATACAGAGACAGAAAATTGACAGCCAGACGGGCAGGTCTTAATAGGCCCCGGCTAAAAAAAATGTTTGAGGAAAAGTCGGCAAAAACGAGAAGTTGTGTGATTTTCATGTCGTGCAAAAATGTAAAGTGTGGAGGCCAGGGTGGTGGGTAAATGGACTTGCATTTCTATAGCGCTCTACCTCCCAAAATACCTCCACCCATGTAGGTGGAAATAAACTAAAACTGTTAACCCGTCAGCACTGGTATCGCCATAAGTGGATTATATAGAAATACCCACAGAATCTATTTAGCATTACATTTCTGCCTAAAGGCTAATTGCAAATACACGCTATCAGCATAATTACCCAGCAGTATGGTAATGTATAACAGCCAGATTATTAGACTTGATTCATATTTATGTTAACTTGACAAAGACTCACACATTATGCCAACGTTTTTCTGTTGGTTAGAAAACATGTAATAATTTGGGACTCTTGGAGGGTGATAACAACATTAGTATCAGCAGGCTTGCAGATAAAAACTTTATAAAATACCTGACAAAAGCAAACAATTGAAAAAGTTTGGTGAAGGTAAAGCACTGGATGACCTTTATGTCTATAAATGAATAAACCCACACAGAAACGGCAGCACTGCAGCTTTTCAAAGAGGCACAACTTCCCCGCAGCTCTATGAAAATATTGTTTTGCAGCAGCTCGGGGATGTACTGACATCTGATTTCTGGTGTTGTAAATCCTCCTTGGCAGGCTTTCTCAGCATAATGAATTTGGAAATGATTAAGTAAGCAAACTTTTCCCCATCACCATTATGTTGAAAACGCCAAGACGTGCTGTTTTGCAGGTGCACCTGAAAAGACATCAGGCAGAAAAACAAACAAACAAAAAATGCCACCCTGAGAACGGAACAGGAGCCAGGAAAAAAAGCATAGCATTCTCTGTCAGACAACAAAGGAGGGACAGTTGACAGGAACGTGTTATTCAAAGGACGAGTACCTAGTATCATATCGGAATACCACATTTAACTCTCTGTTACTCTTCAAAGCATTACTGCGCATGCCTTATTTTACACAAACATATCATTACATATGTATGTGTATATATATATATATATTCCTTCTATCTGATGCTGTCATGTATTTTGTAAACGTTCTGCGTTCTGTGTAAGGCGCTGATTCAGTAGTGCATAATCCCCATTGCCTTTGATTTTGTTTGCCTCGTACTGTATGTCATACATTCTACATGTGCAAACAAGCACACAAAAACCCTCACCCACAGACACAAACACACAGGATGAGCGCTTTTTAGCATGACATTGAGAATTCCCTTTGATCTTCATGTTAGCAGAAGTCTGAGCTGTTTGCTAATCAGTGAGTGAGAATAGGAAAAACATTATGCATGCACAGTATCTCGGTTATACACATACAGATTAGTGAGTGGGTACAAAGAAATGTGAGCCGGCTACATGAAATTCACCAGGACACTATTCACTGCCACACTGAATCCGCTCTGATAACCCATGCAACGTCAAACGGCTGCAGACATTTAACAGGAATTAATGCTGAACTACTGCATCCCAATTTCTGAAAGAGCTGGAGAAAAATAAATGTTGTGGGTGTGGTGTGGTGATGGCACAGAAGAAGATAGAGGTGGAGGAAGGAGGAGGGGAAGGAAGAAAATGAAAGAGACAAAAAGTCATGCTTAACCAGTTTTATTTGCTGCTGCTGGCCTTGGATCCAATTTAAACTACTATTTTTGGTTTTCTCATTTCAAGAGCCAAAACATTTGGCTGATTTTCGTGTTATATGAGCTTATACTTTGTTGTTACTTCTGCTCTGTGGCCATAAAAGCCCAAAATAGTTTATTGGCCATTTACTCATTGAGGAAACCAATAATCGTGAGTTTTAGAAGATGGATGGACTGCAAGCCCTCAATCTCTGTTATCTACTTCCTCTTTCAGATTTCTTCCCAGATGGACTTCCTGTGTTGCCCTGGAGACTATTCATCACTGTGACAACCATGTACACCACCTGCAGTTATTGCTTGAGTCTATTATTATACGGAGAAATGCTGCCGTATCTACAGGACCCTGTTATATGCATATAGGTTGTTTGCGAGTTTGTGTGGGGAGAGTGCGAAACACGAGGGGTATGGGATTGCTTATGCTCACTGTAGTAGAGTCTTTCACAAGCTATATATATCCGTATATACTATATTCGTACATCGTCTTACCCAGAGATTTCTTCTATGGTGCCAAGCATAGCACTTTACATCACTTAAACCTACTTTACTGCTGTGTTAAACACAGGACAGAGCAGTAATGAAAAACAGCAATCCTGATTAAAAATGCCACAGTTGTTACTTCTGGCTAGCATGCACTGAGCATTAAAAAATAACAAGGTAATTCAAAGCACAATTACAGTTTCATAAAGTCCGGGAAGAGACAGAGGTTTTGGCCACCGTGGCGCAAAGATACAGACATGTATACATCCATATAAGTGTCAAAGGGTAAAGGTAGACAAATAATACTGTTGACGGTTAAGTATTATTTCCGAACAGACACACATACAATATGGGTAGTTGGTCTCCTCATTAAAAGTAGTTTCCATGGTGTTCGGAGCTGTGAGTTCAGTCACGTTAATGAAAAATCAGGTAATTAGAGCAACAAGTTGCTGCAAACTATCTGGAAATAACTCCATAGAAAATGAACCCTTGATACCGCATAAGTCACTTTAAAATGGCAGCTCTAATATATTTGTCTGCTTTTATTCATGAAAGAATAATAATTGATTCACAAAAAAGATGTGCTTGTATTTCTACGAGCAAATTGGCTTATGAAACTTTAATGATCACCAATCGGAAACATAATATTATTGTGTAGTAAGAGGTTAAAGGAATACATCATTGCTGTGTAGTGTGGGAGGAGAAATTATGCAAATAGCATTAAAACCACAAAATATATATAGTGCAGAAGTTTACATTTGGGATTGAGATACAGTGAACAGGGCCTGTGGATCGCTCAAGTATTCATGTGCTCTAATTCCTCAGTGACACGGCAACATTTCTACAGATGTAAATCAACGCTATTAAAGGAAACTACAAAGTCTGAGTTGGTTTTGGAGCAAGTAGCCATGTCACTGTATGGTACTCTAACTTGTCTAACTTGCAATATATTCACAAACATCATTAGCGTCTTTCTGAAGAGAGAGACGAGCCCTTCATTATATCACGTTGTGACAGAGTAAGTCAGATCATTAAAGTTGAGTTGTATCCCACTGGGATTAAAACGTAAAAAAAAAATTCTGACACAGAGGGTGGTAGCTCTAATTAAGAATTTCATACACAAGAACAGCCATGAGTGAACAAAAACTTAAGCAAAAATAAGAGTTCATATACAAGGAACATATAAAAAGGTGGATCCTAACAAATGTCATATTCTGTCATGTCGTTTCAAAGGGAGATATTGCATTGTGACTGTGAATCATGATCTTAAAAATGACTCAGGACCTCTCATCGAATAAAAAGAAAAAAAAAAACTTCACAGCATGAGAGCTCATTATTTTCAGGCTCAAAAAGTTCACTTCAGAGGGCTTTCCCTCTATTTCTCCTGCAGTTGTTTTCAGCAGTTTCAAAAGGAAGGAACATATCGAGCAGAACCGAAAAATGGCAACAGCAAGCTACCGAACATAATGGGTATCTTAAGCATACTAATGTGATGGTGAGGAAGTTACTGCCGAACAAATGCGTATATACAGTATGGCAGAAGAACTGCGTAACTACCCGAATCCAAAACAGCTCGGATGCTGTGTTAAAAACCCTAAAGAAAAACAGCCTGTAAAAGATGCCCCCTTTCATACCCAGTCATGATACTATCACCTGTTCAACATTCCCAGTCTTTTGTTGACCCTCTCACAAATTAATCAACATTAAGTAGAATAAAGATATGTTTACAAAAATCTAATTACTTTGATAAGGAAAAACATTAAATACTTTACTTTGTAATGTGCTGTACTGTTTTTATGTAGTATATGTTGAAAATCATGAATGATCTAATATTTATTTTTTTTGGGGGGGGGGGGGTTGTTACAGTAGTAGACTTATTTACTGATTCATTTGCTTTTTGCTAATGTTTAATGAAGAAAGAAAAAAATAAAATAAAAATAAAATTCATGAAGATTTCAGATTTTTTTGTAAACTGACATGTTTCTGTTTTATATCAAATAAACTTACTTTACTAAAAACTTGCGTTCCATAGAAGAAACAAGTGATACACCCAACTGTATACTGTTCTAGGGTGGTAGACTCAGCTTTGTACTGAGTGTTCGACTTAGCTTCTAAGTGAGTGCAGGACTCAACTTCAAAGTAAGTGTCAAACTCAGCTTGTGTGACTCAGTTTTGTAGTAAGTGTCAGACTCAGTTATGTAGTAAATGTCAAACTCTGCTTCATTGTAAGCTGGCAGACTTTAACTTAGCTTTGTAGTGAGTGTCAACTCAGTTTTGTAGGGACTCTATATCGAGAAAGACTGTATAACAAGCACCAATGGTAATCTTTTAGGATAATTTTCCCTTTCGATCTATCAAGCAACAGAAGCAGAGGACTGAAGAGGAGTTGCATACTTGCTATTCCAAACTTATTGATGCAACTTACTGGTTATCATTTGATGAATGAATGGTGAATGGGATTGTGGGTAAGTCTTGTGTTTTCACTGCATGAATGAAGAACAAGTTCAGAAATCTCAAAACATGTTGATGTCAGTCCACTGCTCCTCCACAGTTGAGATGGTTCATGCAATGTGTTGCAGGTCCCGCTGGGACTTTACTTGGAGTTGACTGGACAAATTCAGCAGGGAAGAGATCCTGGCAGACTAAGGACATGCTGGAGTGAGCATATCTCGCACCTGGAGGACCCGGCAGTCTCACAGGACCAAGTTGCTGGGAAGAGGATGTCTGGTTTGATGTGCCTTGTTTGCTTGCTTGCCAAGTTGGACACATACACTGCAACACTGTCACTGTGTGTTAGTGAAATCCATGATCAAGCAGACTTCAAAAATGACATAGTCAGTATGGTATGAACATTTGCTGTAAATGTCTGCTCTTTATAAATAATAATTCTGAGTGAGTGTTCAAATAACCGTGTGTACTTTAAGGCTGTGTATGGCAAGTTATGGATTACTATATTTATATATGGTACATACCTAATCAAGATTACCACACATCACACATTTTCTTATTATAGCATTTAATATTTTACCCATAAGTGGATGCAAATGTCTGTATTCACATTCCAGAGTTAATTAACTTCATTTAACAAGCTGTCTACCATAAAACATAGGACATGTACCTACAGTACCAATTACCAGCCCTGTCTGCACAAAGGTCTGGCTATTAGTGTGTGTGTGCATACATTGGTATTGATGAATAAAAGTTTCAGAGTGCAAGAGATATCTATCCATTTGTTAAATAAGATGTTTTTCATTCCATTGGTGGTTACGTCGAAGCAGCCAGGTGACCTGATTCCTCTAACCAGCAATTACAAATAAAATTTTCTCTCTTCGCGCCCACATCCTGCTCTGTAAGGTGCCCCAAGATGCTTAACTAACCAATCTAAAGCGGAGGAAGAACATAATTGCCATTTCTCAGCATATGTTTAGCTAAAGACTTAAGTAGCAGACACTCCAGAGACTATCTAGCTGAAAATATTATTATGACTCCTACTCCTTTTATTGTTACTTAAAAATCGAAGAAGAAAAGGAAACATTTTGGGATTTTGAAGCGTTAGTGGTTACCAGTTGAACTCCAGTTGCAGTTGTCAGCTTCCCCCCATTGATCAAATCAGACTGATCCGATTTTTCAGGAAGCATCTCAAAAATGCAGGGTCTGATTCATATTGCAGAGATAAGGAATGATCCAAAAGGTATCAAACATGTTGGTGTACTTTTTAGGCAGTTAGCCTTACTTTGGACTTTTCCAACTTTTCGTGGACATGTGTCAGTTGTATTATATAAGTGACTGACTAAACGTTGCAATGACTACTGACATGAAATCTTGGTGAAATTCTCTTATGACTTGTTTGTTAAGCAAACGAAGTGCAGCATTCTGCGATGGCAACCAATCATTTTACACTTTCCCCATCGGTGAAAACACAACCTGCAGTATTAGCATTACAAAGAGTGAAGCTGGATGCCTCTTTCTGTGGCAGCAGGCCTCTGGACCAACCTCACTGCATACTTTCTTTCAAACAGTTATCTAATCCAAAACTCATTAAAAACACTGCACACCTGTAGACAGCACATCCAAATGTTGGTATCAGTATTACAGTAACTCACTCCTCTTTCTTCCCCTGTCGCTCAACTGCACAATAGCTTTGTCATTTCAGCTATCTTCAGGATTTGGTTTGTTTTGAATCCCCCAATCAATAAGTTCTTGGCATGACATAAATTTGAGGGGAAATAGAGTTTGAATTACAAGTTTAAAATCTATATTTACTGTTTCTCAATTTATGGCTGTTGAACATTAAGGCCACATGTCAACACTCAAACTGTGCCTACAAACACTTTATAAAGCTTTGTACAGCATCAGTTGCCAAACATTAATAACTTCTAACTTTGTGATTTGGTTTTTACTGGTGAGGCTCCTGCTGTGTTCATTTTGCCTTTAATTATTTCTAGTTCATTTCGTTATAATTTGCTCATTTAGATTGGCATTTCCTTTGTACTACAGTATGAGCTGCTGTCTGCGATGGATTATGAGTCAAACCCCCAGTCCATCATTCTCTTCAAGAAGGAAGTGACTGACAAGCCTGTTAGTGCACCAAAGAGGAAGAGAGAGACAGACAGAGGATTTGAGAAACACAAATGATGTCAGGAAAAATAAAGCACGAACGAGACAGATGGATACTTCCCACACAGTGTATGCCCAGGAAATGTAATGTGTGATTGTCTCACAGAAGTGCCTAACCTTTGCTTGACTTCATAAGATGAGAAAAGACAAATGGACGGTGAGAAAAACTCTTACAAGACGGGTCCTCTTGGTTATCTTGCAAGATGCATCTTCCTGTCTAACTGAAGGGCATCGATCCCTTATAGTGTAACACCACAAAAAATGAGTCATTTGGCATACATGCACTTTGCTGCTTGCCTGGCTGATGCTGAGCAAGGCCATTCATCACTGCTCTGGAAGTGACATACCAAACAAAATGACAGTGGGACTTGTTTTTGCACAATTTGTACTATTCTTATGGTACTAGGTAGAAAAGTAGTTTTTCAGTCTCTCTACAGCTGTGAACACAGAATAATATATATTTTAGCTTGAACTACTTGCTTAAAGGGATATTATCTATCCAAACCTGGTCCCTTTATGTATTGGTATGTTTGGTGTGTAAATGATTCATACTTAAAGTTACAGAATTGGTCCAGGAGATACCCTCAGGTGGCAGCCACATGCCTGCAAGATAACCCTGTGGGGCAACTCTGATTGTCAAAGTTACATCCACTATAAGTGTTTTTTTTTCTTTTTCTTTAACCACTGACAGGTTGAGGCGGTTATTCTCATTGTCTGACAACATTTAGGAAATGATTCCTACAGCGATAGACCTTTTCAGATAAATATAAGGATCCTTTTTTGTAACAAGAAACAAAAGAAGTCTCGCTGTGAAAATGTCTCATAACGAGCCCTTCCCTTTGAAAACCACAATTGTGGTTGCAATGGTTAAATAACATGGGTAATTTTTAGGCAATGAAACACTCTGCCAAAAAATATTCTCTCATTGTGTATAATGTTCCTCTTCAGGAGACAGAGCAGAACTTTTTCACAGTTTGATCAAACAGCAGGACAAACTTGTGAGACTAATCTCTGTTCCCTCTCACCTCTCTTAATTAACAGAGATGAGGATAAAGTAAAAATGAGGGGGGACTGGAAGAATGACATGAAAAGACCTGAAAGGAAAATGAGTGGTACAACAGATCTCATGGCGACCACAGTCTGTGCTCCTATTCAAGTATTCAGATTAGAAAAATACCTCCTCCATCAACTGGATCACCATGGTGATGGAAAAATGAGGGCCTGTCAGATGAGTAAGGCGTAACACTTACATTTGATGCACACAGACTCACAAAATCACACTGCCAGTCACATACTAATGCCCAGTTGCATAAGTATGTATGTGGTTTCCTGTAATGGAACTTAATTATTTTAGATTTTGGCCACATTAGCTGCATTTACATCAGAGTTTAGGCCAGTGCTTGGGTTAATTCAGGAGAGATGAAACTCATAATTTGCATCTCTGAAGCTGAGAAGCAGATAGAAATCAAAATGAGAGATGTTGAAGTTCAAGCAAATAGTTAACTTAAAACACACGAGAAAGTGTTTTTCCCTACTATGGATAGTGTGGACAACTTGTATATCGATCTTATGGGTTTTTGAGGAAAATGGTGTAACATGGGAGCCTCGCATCACCAGACTAAACAACAAAGAAGTGTTAGTCTGGTCCCTTTCAGTCCATTTTCAATTTCCAAGGGGCGTTATCAAGGAACGTAGACCAAAATGCCTCTGGACGCAACCTGCAACCAATCAGAGCAACAAAATGTGACCTGCAACCAATCAGAGCAACACTATGTGACCTACAACTAATCAGAGCAACAAAATATGACCTACAACCAATCAGAGCAACACAATGTGACCTACAACCAATCAGAGCAACAAAATATGACCTGCAACCAATCAGAGCAACAAAATGTGACCTGCAACCAATTAGAGCAATACACTATGTGACCTACAACCAATCAAAAAAACAAAATGTGACCTACAACCAATCAGAACAACAAAATATGACTTATAACCAATCAGAGCAACAAAATATGACCTAAGACCAGTCAGAGCAGTAAAGCGTGTGACGTAGCACTAAGTGACAAATGCGCTTGAGCTCAAAGGGCAAATCTATCATGATGAAAAGAGAGGTGGCTTACGTCATCGGAATGGTTTTGAGCCATTTTTGTAGACAGTCTGATGGTTTTTATTCCCCGCCATGAAACTGGGTCAGTTAGAAACTCAGATGCACTGAACCCAAGCTGTGTGCAACCAATCTCCACAAGACATAAACTTTTTGAAGTGACTTTACAATCCAATGAGGGTAAGGATTTGCAACCTATTTTCATTCTCGGGTAGACAAATACCAACGTTTTGTCAAGCCATCTGGCGTCTTATACTGTACAAACACACAAGGTACCCTTGAGCGTCTGTATGATACCAACAGAAAGCTTTTCTAACACATGGTTGAAATTGTAAATAAAGTTTGTTTAGGTTTAGATACCAAATCTACTTTATTAAGGTGAAGACAACAATGGAAGTTTGGGTATATGTTACATTACAGATGTATACGTTACAAAAGTGATGTTGTGTCATTTTTCCCTTTTGTTTTCATTGGTCAGTGCCAAACCTCCATGACAAAGTACTGTACCCATTCAAACTTGTTAAGTAAAAATCAGCCCTATCCAAGAAGAGTCGTTGAGGCAAGTACTTTGTTAGCTAAGGCCCTGAATGCTGAGAACTCTCCTATTGAATTCAGGCTGCAGTCCTTTTTCTTTCAGAATGGTCTGTAATTCAGAACATAATTTTTCACAATTCATCAAGGAGGACAATGTATTTCTCTTGCCTGAGGAAAGTATATGTCAATGTACGGTCCCATTTACAAGAGCCTTATTATCTGTGATTTTATATATGAAAAACCCCTTCAGCTAATTACCCTGACAGCAGCCTTTTACACCTAGTTTTAACACATTGCATACTTTTACACTTTTTTAATTTATTCTGTGGTGAATTATTCGCCCATTCTTGAGGAATGATATGTTAAATTACACCCTTGAACACTTTTTTTCTAAAACCCATTAGAGTTAATCAAAGCTATTTAACAATGTTGCAACATATGAACCTTTACAGAATGACTTGAACTCAGCCTTCACTTAGTTAGATGGAATGTGGGTTAAAACACATCCAATGTGAACTTCGAAAAAAGTGTGCCATTTATTTCGCAAGATGGCAAGAAGTTAGTCACAGAGTTTGCGTTGGGTCCCGACACTGTGTTCACTTGGAGTCTGGTACACTTTTTTTCTGTTAGCGGTTACTTTAGCAACTACAAAGCCATCTGTTCATCAGGAAACTTAAAAATCAAAGAGGGTTCAAGAAGAGCAGCCGGGGGACATTAGAGAGAAAACCAGAAAACACTGTCGCCATTAAAGATGGTACAGATGCTTCGGTTCAACCGTGTCTTAGCTCTGTGCCACTCGCTCATTGAAGAATCGTTAGAAAACTGTAGTGCAAAAGTTTGTGATTTACCAATTAATAAGAAGAAAAAGATATTCATCCACGAGTCATTTTCACCTGTAAAAACAGGTTCCGCGTTACAATATATAGATACATTATAAACAATCCCTGTTGTAGATACACAGAAATACTATGTGCAACAAGGTTTCACTAGTTGAGATAAGGTTAAAATGCAGAATAGCTAGACCTACAGTAGCTAGTGAAAAAAATCAATAGAAGGCATCTATTTCAGCTGAGGATGCCAAACTGCCTGTCAGCCATTGGCCTTCAGTGGGATTATGCACTCTGTCCTCACTCAATGACAGAAGATGCAAATATATTTGAACACTGTGCCAAGCTAGAGATCACCCTGGAGACACACACACAAACTCAGTGTGTGTGTGTGTGTGTATTAGAGAGAGGCTGACAGCAGGAACAAGAGTGAAGTAGAGTGAAAAGTTAAAAGTGAAAAGACACAAAGACGCGCTGAGGTCAAGAGGTGGTAAGGACAGGAAGAAAAAGACAGCAAATGAAAAAGGAAAAAGAAATCTGTCTGGCTGCTGTGAATGTGTTTTTTTTAGTGTACAAATAATACATCCTGACAAGTCAACATGGTGTTCAGCCACTCAGATGAATCTTGACTTAGCTGTATTATAAAATGCAACAATGGCACGTGTGTGTATGTTGAAGAAAGACAATTATGGGAGAAAGCCTGAGGGCATATAGACACCTAGGCCCTTTTAAAAACTGGATCTGTCAGTCCAATCAAAATCAAAAGATGACTTCAAAGCATATTCTGGTTGTCTGGGGAGAGGTTTGTGTTTTATTAAATGTTTCATTCAGAAAAGTGTGTGCTGGTTCACATTACTGAGACCTCTTGAAAGTATCACCTCACATTGTTTTCTTTCTACTTAAGCAGACTGTAAAAACATATCCCTGCATTCTTTCTTAATCTGCGTCGTCTAATGCACGACAGCTCTCTTTTCAAGTGTTTTCCTTCCCTTTGTTTGTTTACTCCCCATGAATGTACAATGGCAGACGCTGACTACTGCTTGTCTGCCACTCAGGGACGAGTGACAATGACAATTCTAAAGCTGCTGAGCTAAACCAAAATAAATTTTTCTCACAGAAGAAACAGATGAAAGTTGTAGAGGTCCGGTCTAAAAAAATGACCATACTTCACAAAAAAAAAACTGCAATCACTGTCTGACCACTATCTTCTACCAAAAGTAGAGCATTAAACATAATCTCCCATCAAAGAAAACATTGCTAAATACCTGATAGAGTTTTTTAACTTTTAAGAAGAGCCTGCACATTTCACCAGTTCTCACCACCTTTGTCTCCCCTCATTGCTTTCCTGCTGCAAGAAATTGGCCGAGACCTCTTTTTGTGTGACTATCCTTGGCCGCAAACCAAGCTTTCATATATTTTTCTAAACTGACAAAAAGCTGCTGTGAATGGCCAATACTGTGCAGAGGTATGAATCTGCTCTGCTCAATAATGCTTCTTTCTGCCTTCTCCTATTTCCTTGTAATCTCTAACCATCAAGAATTCTTCAGCAGGTAATATTTTCTGAAAATAATTATAGTAATGTTTTTACTTTCTCTGACACATTTGTTTACACACCTGTTTCTTTTTTTAATTGATATTAAGAAATGGAGATTGACCTCCCAACCACTATATCCACTTAGCTTTTTCTCTAATTCACTGCGCAATAAGTTTTGTACATTTCTTGAACTTCTTGACTAACAAAAACCTGGCCGTGCGATCAGTGATGTCTTAAAGCTTGGAAATAATCTTTAACTAGGGTAAAATTGGCTATCATCAGCACAAAAGCAAAAAGAATGGCAACATAATATTGCCATCAGAGTTACAACAAAACAAAAAGGGACCAAGTATGAATCCTTGGGCTGCTCCATGAATTAATAATCCAACAAAGTGAGTGTGTCAATAGCAAATTATTAAATTCTTTGATTTATGTTTTGAACAGCAAAGGGTGTTTGTAAATTGTCCAGTATTTGCTTTGACACTACAAATGAAAAAAGTTGTGTCCTCCGTAATTACTTTATTATAATGTGTGCATAATGACTGTACAAACCGAGGTGGTGATTAACAACATCCTGACTGCCTACAAGAACAGTGAATTGTGTTGTTTGACACTTGGGGTGTTGCTGAAGTTTTAACTCCTGACTTTACAAATAAGGCTGCCTGAATGCACAACTGAATAAATGACTGGTTCATGGATTTTGTGGCATCACCTCATTAGTGATGTCTGCAAAATGTTGGTTAAAAACAGGTCACATTTCAAACACAACCCCTGAACTGAAAAAGAACTACTGACAGCAAATCGGGATATAGTATTTCTTCTTGGTGTTATCACCAAGAAAAAATACTGCTTCCCAAGTTTTCTTGGACAGACCCATAATTCCTTGTAATGCAGGGGTAGACAGATTACTGTGGGCAGGTAGAGGAAATTACTTGTCTGATTACAAAGAATGGATGCCAGATTTGGCTCAAAGTGAAGTGGTAAAGTACAATCATTTTACCATCAATTCATTTGACACTTTGACTCATTCGCTTAAATAAGGTGAATAAAGTCAGAGCAGTACAGGATGGCATTTTGTCTTAAAGACACCTCCGTAATGACGGTCTTCATTGGCTCATTTTGAATCTGTAGCTGAGCAATGACACTTTGATGGGGGTAAATTACAGATACGTTGCAACCTAATTCACCGCCAAAGAACAAAGCTTCAAAACGATGAACCCACTGAAGCCATTTTACCTGAAGTCTGCTGATCTCCCAAATACATCACAGTAATCAGCAGCGTTCTGATACTACAAAGTAATCATGGTCCATATGTTTATGTATTAAATGTGAAAATACCCTGCATTATATAAATATAAATAGTACACTAAACCATCGAGCCAAGACTAGACACTCACACACACACACACACACACACACACACGCATGAAGTTCCAAATAGGCATGTCTCACATTTTGTGAGTTTCAAATGGTTTGATTTGTTTTTGCCAATTGTACAGTAACTTGTTGGTAACATATATAATATATATATAATATATATATATAATAATATTCAGTGTTGTCATTCAATAATGTCCATACTGCTCAGAATGAATTACTCTTGCAGGGAAATTATTTTTGTTTCACAGAAAAAAATCACCTGATGCCAATCTAGTAGTGTTGCTGTATGACCTTCGTCAAACACATGTCCACTACACACACATTCAATACCCATATAAAAGCCACACACACACACACACACACACACACACACACACACACACACACACACACCACATACACACACACACAAGGTTATTCAACACAGCATTTGGGGCATCAGTCGGTGGTAAAGCTTAAGCGCCCCAAAGTGATAATCTGTTTTCACCTAGATACAGTCATCGTAAAAAAAATTTTTTTATGTGTGTGTGCCTTCGTCCCTATTCCTACTGGCTTAATGCCCTTCAGTACATCTGGTCATATAAAGTATGAAGCTTGGCGTGCGCAAATATGTGCATGTGTTATTTTTGTTGCACCATATAGGTCAAGACCTACAATGAACTTTGGCTGATAAATCACAGAAGTTCAAGTGCCCGCAGATTCAACCAGTGTGGCCAAGAGCTCACTCATGCGCGCACACACACACACACACATACACACACAGTAACAGCTATCTCTTAGCATCACTAAGAGACTGCTTTGAAATGCAGGCACATTAGTTAATAATATTCAGTCCTCTGCCAACTGGTAATTGTCACCCTTGTTAACAGATTCATTAGCCACAGTGACAGTTCACACATAGAGACGTACACAAACAAGTACAGATGTGCACAAACAGACATACACATCCATATTTAATCAGGTTCCAGTGTCATTCTCATTAACAATTGGTAATTAGGAGCAAGGAAACAAACAGAGAGTCACTTTCCCAGGTGCACACACAATTCACAGGTCCACTGTCCACTATAATTGCTCATGGATACACAAGCAACAGCTTAAGACACAGATACACACAGAGAGAGCAAATGACAAATGTCCTCTTTGCTGGTCTTCGTGCACGTCCACGCTTGTGTGAGTCCGGTGTTTGAAATGTCAGTGTGATTACTCGCGTGTCTGCATATGTGTGATTAATTCTAGTAAGAACACAAACTTGTGTTTTTTTTTCTCAAGATCAAGCGTGTGAGTGTATGCATGCGCTGTCTTTTTGGGATGAGACAGCAATTTATCGCAGTGAATCGCACCCCCTGATGGTGTTCGACCTCGAGCAGAAAGAACAGAGAGAAAGGAGAGAGGCAGGCACGCAGTTTGAGCCTCATGGGCACCTCTCCGCGGGCGGTCCCCATGCCTGCATCCTGGCTGATAACAAGGGATGGGAAGGAGGGAGGGACTTGAGGAGTGGTGGAGGGGACAGAAAGACAGAGACTAGTGTGATGGCAGACTGGTACCACACGACACTGAAGCCATTCAGCCGTAACTGGTCAGTCTCGCACTGCAACTCTTTCACTTTTCCTCTGTTTCACAGCTGCTTTTCTTGTCTGACACATTCACAGAGAGTTTCACAAGTTCAAGTTCATTCTCACTTCTCTTTTCTTCAGTTTGAGTAACTCCGCCAAACAAATTAGCGCTGAAAGTATTATAAAAAGGTGATGTGCCTCCAGTCTCAGGATTCCATGAGAGATTTCAATACTTAACATTCAAATATTCCCTTTCAAAAATGTTTGCCACTTATCCAGTTCATATTTGGTGTATTCTGTGCTATGGAACTGTTTCTGTTATGAAGATACATCTGCTAATGGTCATTCACAAGTAAATTCAGGGATGATTTTATCTCAGGGTTCTCCCCAGACGGTGGAACAGCGGCGCTGCGCCGCTATACCGCTATGAGCGTCCGTCCGTCCCCCGGCTGACGGAGTTGATGACCGTCTGTCCGTCCGTCTGTGTCCCCCCCCCCCCCCGGACTGACGTTGACGAACATTCGCGCCCCCCCCCTCCCCTGGACAGACGGTGCGCCGCTACACTAAAAATTTCTGGGAAGAACCCTGTATCTAATTTATTTATTTTTGCAGAGGAAGAAATTGAGTCCAATTCCAAGTCATTTTATCACATCTAATGTCAAAAATTCAGTGCTAATGAAAGAAACATTGGGGAGTGTAGTGAGGTGACATGTAAGGGTGTCGACATTGTGGCTTGTGGATGAATAATGTGTAGCTAAGAACTTAACACTTTCTGCAACCACAATCTTTCCCTAACCTTAACCAGGTCCTTTCAGTCTAATTCACTCTTGGGGTTTTAACAGAGTTGTCTTGAACTTATTTTTTTCTGTACTTATTTTCTTTGGCTGGAACTAAACTAACAAATAATACAAAAAAACATCAAGCTGCAAGTGTGAAGCTGGGTGCACACCGTGTCAAATTATAGGTAGATTTCTTTCTATAGCCTGAACATATATCCTTTTGATTGTCGTCTTGTGTAACTCCTTGCCTAGCAACAGCAAGCTGCCCCTGACCGCAAACAGTTTGTAGGTGTGATTGGAATCATTGACGCAAAGGGAAAAAAGGCATTGTGGGGCCCCTTCTTAGTAGCCATCCAAAGTGATTGCCACCTTTCTCTGCGACTGCGTCTCCCTCTTTGTTTGCCCTGCTCTCTCCTTCCTCTTTACCTTCCACATAGAAGAGAGTGCAAAGAGTCAGGGCACTTGAACGCTGTTTCGCTTCCCTTACTTTTATTCCTCTGCACTTCTTTTGTTCAACCTCACATCCACTCTATGCTCTTCATATCATGCAGCATCACTGCTTGCTGTTCCTACAAGTCCTTAACATAAGGGAGAAATGTTCTTTGTCCTTCTACTTTTTACTCTTTTCTGATCCTTTGTGCATTCACTTCCTCTCTCTGCACTTCAAGTAGAGTGATCATTTCCCACTTTGCATTAGATGAATCATCTCATCTTCTTTTTAAATTCCCTTCCTTGTTTCTTACATATTTTTCTTCACTGTGCTCTCATCGTGTTTTCTCATCAGCCCTTTCATTGATTAAAGGATGTCTTTGTCGTTGACACTGATTATATCGGCGAAGGGAAGCTGACCACTAAAGCATTAAAATGATAATGCGGGTAATCTCCATAACAGGATAACGTGTATTTCCTAAGCTTGTTTGTCATATTGACATTGAGTGTGTTAAAAGTTTCATCACTAACTTCACTGAGGAAGTCACTGCAGCTCAAATAAACTGTCAAAAGGCCCACAACTCCTACAGCTGAGACCAGAAATGAATTACAGCATGTCAACAGAATCATAGTTTTAATTGTTTTGGCTTTAAATGTTAGAGTTTGCATTAGTTTGTTTATTCTAAATGGGAATGCGGTGCTACAGTGAAGGAATCTATTTAGAATTGATCTCAATCAATCACCAAAATGCAGATATATAGATATGATTCACTCGTCTGGAATCATCTTTTAAGTGGTTCAAGTTATTTGTTTTCATGATCCCTCCGACTTTCCTTTGAGAAAAAAAGTGTCTGCCTGCGTGTGTGCCAGCATGTCTACTTCACATTAGTCAGGTCAACAGGAAGGCATTACATATTCATGAAATTACCAAATTATGAAAATGGAACATGAGTCAATGGTGGGATGAAAGAAAGCGTGCCTGCCATGGCTTCAAAGCTCCCATCTGAAACTAGTTATAATCTGAACGCATGGTGTGCGCGCATGTGTGTTTGTGTGTGTGTGTGTGTGCTTGTCTGTGTTTGAGGATGGTCACGCTGGATGCGAGAACAGAGAGCAGACAGAGAGAGAGAGATAAGGGCTGACCTTCAGTGAATCACTTCCCTCGCTGGACAGACTTGTAGAGAAGCATCATGTTTGGCAACTGTTCTTACAGAGGCAAAAGACAAAAAGAAAAAAAGAGCAAGAAAAATAACTGGAGGCAGAATCTCAGGTTCGGCAGAGGCGAGGAACAAGAGGGATTGAATTTAGATAAAAGTTAAAAGGGCACAGAAATGTATTGTATGTAGAAATGGAGTAAAGAGCAGATAAGACAGGGGCGGGGTGGCTCAGCTCGCCAAGAACATTCCCAGAATTGGCATGAAAGCCGAGACAGGCTTGGCACAAAACGGAGCGAGGGCACTCGAAAGTTATGTGTATGAAGTTTCTGTCTTGTGAATCAACATGATAGTTCAGAGAATAAACATCAAATTAGCCCTGTGACTCTGAAAGCCAAAATTAGACTTTAGTTAGTTATCATAATCGGTCATTTGGGGTGTATTCATTAACACTGTGATTATCCATTTAGCCAGCACAGTCAGTCTCTTCAGATACATGTTCAAAACTTCATAGAAATATTCAGCTTTCAGCTTCTGTGCTCCCACTAAGTAGTCTTCCTTTGCTGTGGAAATGTTTTTTTTTTCTCTCTCTCTCTTTTTTCTGCCTCTATAAACAATACAGTCAGCTTTTTTTATTTAATTGTTTTCTGGAAAAATCTTCATTGAGTTTTAAAATGTTATCGACTGAAACAGATCAATACAATTCAAAGCATAAATATAAAGATGACATAAAAGTCTAAATGTCCAGTAAAATCCAATGGAAGTAACTGAGTCTTATCTAAAGCTCTCCTCTTCTGGACCTCAGACAGTATGTGTTTTAAAACCATGCACTGTCCGTAACAGTTTATGATATTTTACTTTGACTGGTCCATTTCTGAAAGATGACGACTGTGGTACATCTCTTGTCTGGGGTTGAACAGACAGAGAAGAGCCTGTGAGCTCAGTAAGATAACTGTAATGGCAACTGAAAAAGACACTTTACAGACAACTAAATGACACCTGTACACCCAAAGTATATCTGACATGCCACTCATACTCTTAAACTCACAATAGAACTTGTACTTATGCTCCTGAATTGTTAAAATATGTCGATCATGTGATCACTTATCTTAAGAAAGATATCAAGGTATACCAGATGTAAATTAACTGCTTCTGGTTTAAATAGCATGCAAAGTTTTTATAGACCACGCTGTTAATAATATTGGGCTGTTTCAGCGTCCAAGTCTAAGTTCAATTGCTTCCTTAAGTATTTGAATAAAGACAATTTAAGATGAATAGTTTGTTTAATTTAACTTCTCTTTTGTTTTGTGAAACGCAATTTAAAGTTAGTGGATCTTAAATATACATCTTAACTTGATTTAAGATGTTAAGCGGAATAAACAACTGTTAATTGACACTTGACAATCATTACAATTAAATTAGATTTCCTGATATTTGAAGAGTCTGAACTCTTCATTTCACAAAAGAAACAGCAGCTGCTCCCATTAGTGTTACTTTGTTTGCGCATGAGCGCAACATCATTATGTTACTCAACCTCGCGATGATTTGATTAAAAGTGTAAAAGTTCGATGAAGTAAAAAAAAAAAAAAACTCTTAAAATCGACTAAAGACGTGCATCAAGTTTCCATAACGTGTACAACTTTAAAAAAGAAAGGACTCAGGAGACTTTTACCTCTCAAACAATGCATGCTGGGAAGTCTGACAATATGCTAATCATGTTTCTTTGGAAACATGTTTCTACGAGTTGACCGAACTCTGTATAACTCTGTATATTACATTAATCCAACTCATCATTTCAAGACTTCAAGTTAATATAACTTGTGTTTATAAGTTCAGAGGTGGTCTGAAAGTAAAATAAACAACTATAGACTTTAAGTTTAATCAACATGAAACAAATCAAACTTGTATATGTGTGTCAAGTTCATTAGAAAAGACAAGTTGTTTCCAATAAACTCTGTAATGACTTTTTACAGTGCCCCTGAAAAGAAAAGCCAATTTTAATGATTGTAAGAGGCTCCACGTTTTATTCACTCAGCAATTTTGCCTCACAACTATGAACACAATGCATCACACAAAACACACACACACACACAAAATCTGTTTTTTGTGCTATATGTTGAGAGGAGTCCGTTTGCTGTATTATCATACTTTTAATTCCTGAAAGGTTAAACTATAAATCTATCTGCAAACTATGCGGTGAGAATTAATCATGTCATGTACAGTAGCTACCTTTGATTCTCACACTGGCTGCATTTCTTTGAACAGAACAACTTTGTAAAGGTTGAGATTACATATTTATGTCTGCAGTGATATAACCCTCGTATAAACCTTTACATTGCATTTCTTTGCTGTTTCCTTTCCACATTTCTATCCAGTTCAGAATGAAGGTGTTTTTGTCATTCAGAAGTGAATGCCACCCCTACACAGTCACCCCTCTGCACCTCTTTGGTTATAAATCAAACATGACGCTCTTTAAATAGGGAAATTAATTATTTACACTTCAAGCCAAAATACCTTGAAGAGGAAGGAAAAAATACTGACACATAATAAGTCATTTTTAGGTCTGAGAGTCTGGCCACTCTATTACCATAGTCTAGATTTATAATGCTCTCATAAGAGTCAAACCAGTGACTACTGTGCACCACAGTCTATTGCCCCTTCTCTAGAAGGAA
Source organism: Sparus aurata (assembly GCF_900880675.1). Taxonomy (NCBI): domain Eukaryota; kingdom Metazoa; phylum Chordata; class Actinopteri; order Spariformes; family Sparidae; genus Sparus; species Sparus aurata. The sequence goes on from NC_044191.1 coordinate 30,606,123, forward strand.
AAAAGTGGCTGTCAGATCCAGTAATTGAGAGAGTTTGGCGAGTTTATGCTGTGGGCGCCATGCTGTTACCTCTTTCCTGAACAGGAAGCGCTGCAAATATGTAGCACTTTTCTCCCAAACATCACCACGCTGAGATGTTGAACAACAAGTCAGCTGCCAAGAAACTACACGTTACCTAGCAACGACGATGGACCAGAGCTGCGAGGAATACACTGCAGCGACTATTCCTACCAATGGCACTGATAACAGTGATTCACAACGGGGCTCTCTGGAGAGTCAAAGCCAGTGGTTTTCACCACCACATAAATGATGATGCCGTCCAAATGACATTAATTCCTTAAGCAGTCCAATTCATAAAACATTATCATTACTTCTCTCTGTGGGACTGGCAGCAGGGCTGACGATGCCTGAGATAGGCTTTTTCCAGTGATGCTGGGTGAGTTCCTTCAGAGACCTGGAGAGAGTGGTTATCAAGAGGGAAGCACCAGAAGAAGTATGAATGGCTGTCGGTGGTGAAAAAGAAAAGTGAATTCACTGTTCTGTGGTCAGTAATTAAGAAGCACTGAAAAAAATGGAAGAATGAGGAAACTAAAGTAAAGATAGTGAAAATATGGAGCTTTACCAACTTTTTATTTTACGTTTTATCTAGCCATTTGTGTGTGTCTGTGTGTGTCTGTGTGTGTGTGTGTGTGTGTGTGTGTGTGTCTCTTCAATCTAGTCACATTAGGCTTTGAGCATGCATTGCCTATAACATTTGCATTTTCTACGTTGGTTTCTTTACAAGATTTTTGATTTAAGTGATGCGCAGGCTTCCATGAATCCATGTCTAGTGCTAATTTAAGCACCATGAGCTCAAACTCTGATGTGCAAATGGTGTGCGAAGCTCAATAATCCCGTTCATACATAAATGATCCACATCTTCTCCATCTGGAAGAATCATTTACATCCAGTCCTGGCGCTCCTAGAGATTCACACATACTGTAAAGGGTTGATCCGCATCTCCTATTTATCCTGTTATCACATGTAGACACCTTTCAGTGTGTTATGTAGTCAGCTTGGGCAATTTTAATACAGTCGATAAGAGAGGAGTTAAAACTGAACATTATAAACGGTGAACAAACTGAACTTCAAATGATATTCAACACTCGCCATACATTAAGCTGCTTATAAAATCAGCTAATTAACAACTAATTGGAATTCACTGCCTCTTTTGAAAAAGGACATGTACTGTATGAGCTTTCCTTCTGCAGTGTTTTCCTTGTTCTCAAGGCCACACCTTAAACAGTTGTCCTGTGTAAACCTTTCATCCCTTGTAAAGTGTTTTTTTCCTTTATTAAATAAGTCAGCCGAGGTGGAAGAGCTGTCAATATAATGCTAAGCCTTCTGGAGATAACACTCCCAAGGATGTGCTACAGGACTGCTACTTTAAGTGCAGTGTGCGGTGCCCTGTGTGCACAAGAGGTCTACTTTACCAGGGCCAGCTTTATTCATCTAGCACCTGCTCCCCTCTGCATACTGTTTTCATACACATTCAAACAATCAGGTAGGTCTGATATATGTGTCACGTTCCAAACACACTGTCTCATGTCATCCACATCTTGTTTATATCTTGTCTTCTCATCATGGAGTTATGTTAAACTATTTAAAAGTCATTTCTTAAGTCATTCATCATTCATAAAATAATGCTTGAGCCCACAGACCTCTTTCAAAACCCACTGGGTAAAATCAAGATGCAGTTTTAAAGCATAACACAGGTTCAGATACTTTTGGAAACCCATTGACCATGTGGCAGTCTACATTCATATCCCGCTCTCACTCGCCAATGGCAGCGAACTACCAGTCAAGGTGCCCCCCTGACCAGAAACATGTCGACGTGTGGACAGGAGGAGCTGACGATCTTCTGTTGTTTCAATGAATCTAAATATGAAGCTGTGTGTTTGACATTTGTAAAAATAAATAAATAAAGATATGAGCATTCTGTGTTTTTCCTTTCCTTTTATTTATTCATTTATTGATTGGTTGGTCTTCTCAATTAATTGCCCATTACATTTTAACATCAGCTTGAAGTTCATAGCCTGTGGCACTACATGTGATGTACAGTATGTATGACTTTGTGATAGACTGTTTATGCAGATCAGGCACAGTCGGGGTTTGGATGTGTCACAAAGAGCCAGAGGGACATTTGACTGCGTGGGTGTTTTTAAAAGAGCGGAATTACACAGAAGTACTTAAGATACAATAGTACTCTGTACGCCATTTCATGGCATGATTGTAATTACAGCATCTTTTAAAAGGCTACTAAAATCTGACAGGAGTGAATTGTGGAGATGTGAACTGAACACATTAGAGTGTATAAAAGATGTGAGTTGTGGTATAACAATGAGAAGACTGTTAAAATTGCACAGAATTAAAACATTGGGAGGAAACACAACTAGCCTTCGCCATACTGACAGTGTCAACAGAAGAACTATGGAGAATTACTCCCTGTTTCATATCCATAAAACTTGTATCAACAATGCAAATCCAGTGTCGCCAGCCAGCAGCACAAAGTCGTCCTAAAACACGGTTAAAACCATTGTGTAAGCGACTGGGTTCACTGAGCACACATTACTCAACACACAACTAGATTAAACAACATCACACAAAGAATGCAATATTTCAGCTGCACACACACACACACACAATGTTTTCCTCCCATGTCACTGCACCACACACACCCAAATACATACATCCACATTACAATACAGCATCTAACCTCCATATCCTTAACCTTCTTCTTTTAGAAATAAGACGACTGCACAACAGAGGATGAATTTCACATTTCACTCTGTGGAAATGAGGTTAGTTCTTTTTCAAGTTATTTGTGCAGGGAGAGAGTGCAGCGAGAGATTAGACATGTGAGTCACTGTAGCTCAAAAAGATCAAAACGCTTGTTGACAGCGGGAGCGACTGCCTGAAGAAGATGAGTCCCTTTTCTAAAATTACATTTTCTTGGCAGGTTCAGGCATCAGGTTGCAATATCCCACATTGGTCCACATCCCAATGTCCCAAATTCTTGTTTCTGGTGTATGAGGCAGTTCAGACTGTTAGTAAACAGTGAAATCTCTGCCTTTAGCTCCATGATGCGGCACCAAAGTCGATCACCAAACTGGAGAGGAGCTGAGACATAAACATACGCAGAACAGAAACCTCCCCAGCAGCCAGCGTGAATTGTAGCACTGACTACTTTCTCAACAAGTAGTTCACACATCTTTGAATGAGGAAACTCTATAGGGAGAACAAGTTATAACCAGGCTCTTATCTTCACGGTCTGACTGTAATCTCTGAGCACAGAGACAAGTGAGAGAAGTCCAGGTGTGCCATGGGATTGTGTTACAACTATTTATTATAATTGCAATACACAGGGTTCACCTTTCAATTTTACACAGTTGCATTAAACTTATGGTCTGTTTTTGTGAATGTTTTAAGTTCTTTCTCGGCGCACAAACTCTAAAAAGCAGCAAACGGAATATATAGTCTGTCAGCCCCGGCTATGTTTCTTGACTTTTAAAGCTCTTCATTTTCTCTTCTCTTTCATTAAAATTCAGCGTGTCTCCTCTCTTCTTTATCTTCCTCTTTCATCCTGTCCATTCTTTGCGCCATTGATCCACACTTAGACCTGCCAGTCCATCAAAACAAACAACACCAAAATCAAACAAAACGTGTTTTGCCGCAGTTACACTGATGTCATCCAGTTATCCGAAATCTATTTCCTAATTTGGTGTTTTGATGATGAAAGTGCTGTCTAACACCTCGGTCCAAAATCTCCCACAGGTGTTCAACTGGGTGGAGATCAGGTGACTGCAAAGATGATAGCTTATGATCTGTATAATTATCATACTCATTAAACCAATCTGTGACCCCGCACTGTCATCCAGGAAGAAACTCCTGCCACCAGGATAGAAATGCTTCATCATATTTTTCTTTAATTTGTGACTTAACTGTTTTTTTTTTAATTCATCCCAGATATCACAGTGATTTAAAAAACTTTAATATATAAATTTACACAAACAAAAAAGATGACAGTTCATTTTAATCAAAGAGCGGATGTGGAATGTTTTTCATGGTTTATTGAAAATTAACATCAGAGTGTTAAACTTAAAAAGACTTCTTTAAACAAAAAGCTCTTCTGAATAATATTTCCTTTGTTCAGTGTTCCTTTTTTTTACACAGCGTGTCTGATAGAAAAGGAAGTCTGTGAATGTTGTGAAGTCTAACATCCTATGGCATGTAAACGAAGAACAGCAACCTCAAGAAACCCCGGCGACTCAAAGTACCTTTCCCAAAATTGCATTGGTTTTTAGCTATAGCACTTTTATTGTGTCAAAAGCTTTTCCACTCCATTTGAAACTATAAACACATCACCAGTCTCATGCTGTGATTTGTTTTTACATTTGGTTTGACATTTAATGGCTCTTGGAAGCATTCATCTCTGTTGCCAAGGGAAATATCTGCTGTATTTCTCTCTGCCCCTAAAGTCAAAATATGAAGTTCTCCCCAGCTTACTGCTTCAGCTAAGTTGATGTGAAGTGTTCCTTACTTATCTCACTGACTCATCGGCATTTGCATCACCTCACTTGTCATCTTTTTCCATGTGCAATGAAACAGACCTAAATAGAATGTATCTAAAAATAAGCGTTTGTTTGAAATATTTGTAATTCATTATAGATAGTTTTACAAGGTGTTCAGGCAATCGAGTTCGCTTGACAGTAGTTTTCACTATACTGCAACATCCCCTCTTAACAGAGGCACTCTTATTTCTATGAGGACAATGGGTCAAGCAGACTCCTCCATGTTTCCATTTGTCTCAATGCAATGAGCTAAAAGTTGTCAGACAAAAATAGCCGGCAGTGGACAGATTGCAAACAAAAGAATAACACTTTTACTCGAAATAGCCCAAAACTTTAACCATGCATAATAAATCACAGCATCTTTTATTTATCGCTGCTTCTTGATTTTCCTTGCAGTTCCTTTGTTCCATGGACAATCCTGTTTGTTGTGACAAGCCAGCTTACAGTGGGTGCATATCAGCATGCCTAATTTGATTAATATTCCCTCCTATGTTGGGGGTTAACTCACATTTTAGATTCTCTTTTTTTTTTTTATATATGAAAGGCAAGTTTACTTTACGCATTTCTTATGGTCAGTTTAGGTTCATTTATGTGACAGTAGAGGACTGCAGTCAGGCACAGCATGTACGATGACACTTAAAATTAAAATAACAATAAAATAACAACCAGCTCACTACAGTTTATAGAATGGATCATTGTGACATTACGCTCAGAACAGTGGACACCTCTGGGTAGAAATCTGGGGGTTGATTTGCATTGTTGAGATATGAGAAATCAACAAAATAACTTCTTTTCTGTAGTCATTTTCCACCCTAACTGTAACATTCAAAGATATATAGTAAAACATAATGCTGTGACCTATCTGAAATTTCTATTAGGGCATAATTCCTGTACAGCGTTGGTTTGCTATCATCTTTGATATCAACCCAAAAGCCACATCTCAGACAAACTGCAAGCTGTCATTTCCTTTAGTGTGTGGCCCAACACAAGCTTTGATGATGTCATATATCAGTGGTTTTTTTTTACTATTATTTCATGTGAACCAAAGACAGTTCATGTTTGAAAACTACTTTTGGATAGCTGGAACCAATCTTTAGTTATCAAAGAGAAAAGGCATAAAGTCAAAGCAGATCTACTCATCGACATAGAACGTCTTGGAAACAAAATCAAATGAAACCAATAGAAAAAAATCATGATTTAGGATGTTGAAGTGCATGTACTCATTAATCGTGCAGCACGACCAGTTTAATATTCCCGAGAAGGAGCTGCAGATGAAAATTGGCACTTTTGGTTGCTAAATTGATTAATGTGCACTGACCCTCGCATATAAATAAATAAAGACAAATGCAGAATTTTGTAGGGAACTTAAAGGCTTTTCCATTTTTCTTCATTAGTTTGTCAATCAATAAAATCTGCCCAAAACCACCCAATTCGTGTGTGGGTTGTCAGAGGGGGATCTATGTAAATATGTGTTCCAACATTTACACTCAGGCTTTTGGCCTTTGAGGCTGATTGCAAGTGCAGCAAAGGGGCATTCAAATTGATAAGAAGTATAATTTGATAATGTACAAAATTCATCACACCGTAAGAGCCTTTATTCTGTCTCCTCAGACAGACTCATCTATTATGTAGAGATCCATAAGTCTGAGGAGAGGGAGAGAGCAAGTCGAGGGAGAGTGGGAGGCAGAGTGAGATAAAGGGAGAGAGGGGAGAAGAAACAGAATGAGATAGATCAGCACCAAGATATTTTGTGAAATCTGCCGTAATTAGATGGATTAATGAATCAGAGACAATCCCTGAAATGGAGATTAATTCCTGTGACGTGGCCATCATGTTATGTATTCATCAATGTCAAGCGAGTATTTTATTAATAAGCCATAGATCTGGCCCCGTCCCTGTAGCTAATAAAGGGGTAATACGTCTAATTCACAAAGTAACAGATAATCTGGTGAAGAAGTGATGGGGCCTAATAGAAAAACAGAGTGAGAGAGAGGAGTGGGAGGGAGAGAGAGGCTGTTAGAAAGAGAGAGGCTGTCATTGGTCTTTGACAGGATTTAATTATAATCATCTTTAGCTGATGATTTATGCTATTATGACTGCAAGCTGTATGATTGACGATGCTAATATGCTAATCTCGGTGTGTGTGTCTATTTGCTCGTGCATGGGTGTGTGTGTGTGTTGCACTTGCATGTTTAAATGTGTGAACATTTACTTCTCAAGCAGGAACTTCCACTTGAAAGATAAAACAAGGCTTGATACTAAGAAAACAAGTGTGCTTTAGTGGCTCTCACATACAGATGTCACTCAAAATTAAATTAGTGTAGATTAAAATAGATCGTACGTGAATGGCTGTTTCAGTTTGTATTTTATAACCAAAAACTTGCAATTCATGAATGAAAGAAAACATTTAGGGCAGTGTTTTTCTATTCCGGTCCTCGAGGCTCCCTGACCTGCAGGGTTCGACATAACCCATGGCCCGCTGGCCCGGGGCCAGTAAAAGTAGGTGCAGGGCATGTCGATTGACCAATCGCTGATTACACTGATTACAGTGATTGGCCTGTCACTGCCCGTACGACAATCGTGATTTTCTAGAATGCATGCGGGAAATGCTTAGAGTGATGGCGGGAAAGTGATTCGGAAAAATGACGGCGAAGGAGTGCTACGAGTCCGAGCGGAGGAAAAGAGGATTTCTCCCGAGGTGGAGGGATCAGTATACCTGGGTGAACCACTGCGACGGCGTAATGTATTGTGAAGTATGTCGGTCGGCAGTTTCCGGCGAAGGCTGACCGCGGTGGATCATTTTAAGGCACCGACAACTAACCGAAACCACACTGAGCTCCCACCGACAACTGAGGTAGTTGTCAACTGAGGTAGTTGTCGGTGCCTTAAAATGATCCACCGTGGTCAGCCTTCGCCGGAAACTGCCGACATACTTAACAATACATTACGCCGTCGCGGTGGTTCAGCCAGGTATACTGATCCCTCCACTTCGGAAGAAATAAAGGTACTGTTTGTACAGCGCTTTCAGAACATCAATCACCTGAAAAATGATAACAGAATTATAGGAGTGAGAGAAATACTACATCTCAAAATATTAAATATGTTGTAATTTCAATTTTGAAATTGTAATACTTGTTATTACGCAAACCCCTATTACTTTTTGCCATCATTGTCAGATCATACTGATTTTGCAGGGACAGACTCTCTAAACAATTAAATGGGAACAATTTCAATAAATAAACAAGTCTTTTTTTTTTTTTTTTTAATTGTTATTTTCATTTTTTGGGCCACTAAAATTACACATGGGGCCAGTAAACTCGAATCTACTGGACAAGCGGGCCAGTAAGAAAAAAATGTTAGGTTGGACACTGACCTGCATGTTTTAGATGTGTTCAAATCAATGGCGCGTCATTAGGCTTTAGTAGAGCTTGTTGACGAACAGACATGAGAACTGCACAGCATTGTACTGCTGCAAATTGAAGGACATCTACTTTTTATAGCGCTTTTCTAGTCCACTACTATTCAAAGAGCTTTACAACACTTGAACATACATCCAATTACACGCACACTCATACACTGATCGCAGACGCTTCCATGCAAGGTGCCGACCTGCTAATCAAGAGAGATACAGCGCTACCTGTCCAAAGGTCTGCATGATATTTCCTTACTTTGCCATTCACATATCCACTCACACACTAATGGAACAGCCATCAGAGGCAATTTAGGGTGCAATATTTTGCCCAAAGATACTTCACTGTGCAGCCAGTGGATCCGAGATTCAACCACTGGCCCTCCGACCTTGTTCACTACCCTCCGGGGTAGACAACCCACTCTACCAATCAATCAGTCCATGTATTTGAAAGTTTGCAATTAAAATGGTGAAGGTGAGATTTATGTATTATCAATTATGTACTGGTACTATCACAAGTAAAAACTACACTTGAAAGCTTTTTTTTTGTTACTAAACGCCACTAAACGTTTGGTTTTCATGATTAAACTCTTAAACTGATATAAAAAGATGATCAACAGCCACGTAATGTTAGGAATCAGCTACAGGGCCTAAAAGTGACTCTAAATTATCATGACCTGTTAAGATGACTGAGTTGTACTGAAGGTTAGACACAGTTTTATAACTGAACAGATGAAGGATGTTTACTGTACATGCACAGCTGCTCCCGACAACAAATGACTGCAGCCTGCAGTGAAACTCTCAAAGTACAGCATTAGGCATTTAGTGTGAACGCTGACTTAATGCGACCAGCTGTGGGGTTTACTTAGTAAAGACCAGCTGTCCCAGGCTCCTGTGTACCAGAGTTCAGTGAAGATGCTCTCACCTGCACAAGTGAGCTTTAGCTGGAGAGACAAAAAAACATTTCACCTGACCTTCATAAGCATCTGAATAATCGCTCCTCTTTGCTGCATGTTGTGCATGTATGCTTTAGACATTTAAGTACAAAGTGTACACGGGATGCATTTCCTGCATCTGTTGGGCACACGTGCTGCACAATGATGGTTCAGCACATGTGATTGATGGTGGTTATTATGTGTTCAATTCCTCAGGGTTCACTACATTTCCCATGGTGCCCAGGTCCTGGAAATCTCAATGGCTGACCTTTGTCTGCAGGGAATACTTGTGAGACATAGAGATGGCAACACATGCAGACATACACACATCGCTTGCACACACACACACACAAAAGTAGCCTTTTGCTCCTCTTTCCTCTATCTGACCACAAAATCCATTAAGGACTAACGTTTAAACTTCCCAGCACTCCGAGCATTCCCAGAAACCAATTACTATTTTTCAAGATACAAAACACAAAGGCGAAAGAATGCAAATGTCACTCCGTGTCCTTGAAACCATTTGCTGTTTTGGTCCTCTCCGCTGTCTGCCCTTTCATCAGCGCTAATTACTCTAAATGAGTTTAACTGGGGATGCTGAGGCCTGCCTGATGTTAGAGATTTAGAGTCAATAGGCATGCAGTGGCACTCTGTCTTTGTCCGTCATCATTCAAGGTTATGTGTGGAGTCGCAGACCGGAAGATCGGAGGAACAGCACGTGTCAATTACCATCAAACAAGGGAGCGGGGTGTTGATGAGGTTGACAAACAATGCTGATATTTGTTTGAATTTCACAGAGGACATTAACAGCGGGGAGCAGACATACATGGCAGACAAATTGAAACGGCAATAGTAAAGAAACAGTCATTGTAGCCTTACAGTCTCATCCACACTGATAATGTTTTCTCATACTTTTAACCTTTAAAGCTTCTCTCGCCTGGCCAGAAGCTTTATTTGAGACCTGCTCAAGAAGTCTAAGTGTTTTTGCCACGAGGCTCCTCCACCTACACATTTCTCCAGTGAGAGAGGCAACATCAGATTAAGACAGTACCACTCACTGATACGAACACTGAACAGGACTGACAGCAATAGCATTAGCACTTTCATTTAAATTGGTCTCCTTTAAAGTTTTATGAAAATTCCCCTCCAAAACATAAACGTTTTATGGAAGGTCAATTTGATCCGCAGGGTCAAACGAAAAAGCTCTTCCCCAAATGATGAAGTGGGACGTTGTACTGCAGAAGTCTAACTCATTAGTTAAAGGTTGTTCTTTTTTTATAACATCCATGCCCTCTGAAAGTCATTGAAAACAATGTATTCAGTATCTTTATATATACACACACATATTTATCAAATAAAGTTAAACTCATAATGTATGCTCTTTCTCAGCAAAGCCTTGCTTTATGCCTAGTCACATTAATTCAACCCATCCATGCATACAGGTCAAAGTAAAAACAACAAAACCAGCTAGGCTGCACGCCTTTCCCTTCTGTTCTGCATGACTTATGCATCATTTTTAAACAATGACCTCTTACAATATGCAAAAGTACTGCAATAATTATGCTGTAACATGTAACAAACATGGTGGGGCCTGGCAAGTCTACTTGGAGTCATAATTCTGTTTTCTAAATTCACAGTGTTTGTGAGACAGTTTGCCTACCCCTGCATTTATTCTTTTAAATAATGCATTTAACTCACTGTCAGTAACAACACCTGCGATTTGCTGTGCTGGCTGCTGTTATGTTCAAGTTACACTTTAAAAAAGAAAAGAGAGTTCAAATGAACATTATCATCCCTGGCTGGTTACCAAGCAACAACCTCCTCTCTGGAAAATATGGTTTCAAATAGTTTATAAATCAGTGAAGTACAGTAATGAAATGCTTTCAGGAATCTTGAATAAGGGCACAGTTTGTTTGTGTATGAGCGCTCGGTACCATGCTCAAACACGGTATACTTCCTTGGCCCTGGCACGGTTCAAGGATTTGTGTTCCAAGGCAGCACTGTTGCTCATGCACGAGCACATGAAGTATAATCATGCGTATTATGCCACCTTGCACCAAAACGACACATAATAAGCCATAAAATAGTCAGTAAAGTCATGCTCTGTTTGTTGTTCTCCATTGTCCTGCGTCCGCGCTATGATGTGTGTACAAAAGGTAAGCTGTTCAGGCCCGGTCGCGGCCAGACTAATGTCAGTGTCGGCCAGCGAGGGACTGGGGAAGAGAGACAATCGTGCTTCGGCATGGTACAGAGCTACTTGGCTGAGTGTGAGTGTGCCCTAAGACAAAGCAGATAATACCATCATTATACAGTGTCAAAGACTGGAGAATGACAAAAAAAACCTGTGTGTGCTTCTGAGCTTGAGGCAGTTTGTCCCCTCCACACTACATCCGCTGCTTCTGGGTGTCGCTCTGACGGCAACCTCCAACTGTCCTCACCCTGCAGAGAAAACTGTCTCGCCATGCCAGGTTTGAAAGGGTCCTTCTCCGCACCACATGTCCGTAACTTAGCTTCAGCCTCAAAGCTTGAAACAAAGCTAGCTATAGTGAGGACGATGAGCTAAGAAAACATGAAGAATACCGACACAGTTGAAAGATACGCACTGAAAAACTCCCCATAGAAAAGAAACAACGCTGCCACAAATTTAACCAAGTGTTGAGGAAAAAATATACAGGAAATGGAGACTTAACGTTAATGCACACAACTCTGAGGTGCGCTCCCTGGGGCGCCTTTATAATCGCAATGTTCAAATAGTCAGAATTCAGTTGTTGATGACCGCCAACAATCAGTGATGGGCGAAGGTATCATTGATTCCCCAACCCTGATACCATTTATAACAACACAGCCCATTACAACTCCCAAAGTCCCAAGAGGATAACTTCAAATAGCTGTTTTTGTCTTTCCAACAATACAACTCCTAAAAGAGTTCACTATCTTCCTGATCATGAAGAGGCATCAAGCAGGATCCAACAAAGTGTTGGCACTTTTGCTAACAAAATGACCATAACAATCATTTAATCATCAAAATATTTCTTAATTAGAAAATAGTTAATTTTCTGTTGATCAACTACTCAATAGATTATCATTGCAGCTCTACTAATAGTGCGTCGTTGATACATTCTTTATATAATTATTATTATTATAACTCATAGTTTATTGAATTATTATGATGTATTATTGGTGCACCTTGGCATGATTGATGCACATGCTGTGTATCTGCATGCTCTGACTGGACAAGAGACATTATGCCCTGACATGGAGTTACATTTTAATCTCCTTTAAGTCTGGCCTTCTAATTTACATTGTCTATTACCATGCCACTAACGACTCTGACCTTCTCCACTGTTAAACACCAAGCCAGCAGGAGAGAAGGGGTGGGGGAGATGAAGGGATGACGAGGGAGGAGAGGGGAGAAACCTCCTGAAACAAGGGAGAGAGGGAGAGAGAGGGAAGGACATGATGACAAAGAGAAGAAGGAGACAAGATTTTTAGGGCCCTGGCATTCACTAAAGTCGTAAATCTGTGGTTTATGGTGAAATGATGGCAGATAATGTAAGTAAAGGTCAGCGCAGCATGTCAGCCAACAATAGATCAAGGGGAGTGAAGATTGTGGTCACACTCTGAGCTGAGTCCTGTACTCTTCACACTGTCACACAGCTTGTTCCTCTCTTCGCCTGCATTTTCGTTAATTTTTTTCTGTTTTAATCTCCTGCAGATCTCGTGTTTTGTAACACAACAGCAGCCACCTGTGAAGTATGCCGCAGTGATACCGACTGGATAAATTGTTATTGATAGCCACTAGACAAAATGTGTCAACATTGTGTTTCACAGTCAATATCATATCGCCACTGAGGGAGTTCGGGCATGAAAATCTCATAAATTTGTTTTTCAATTGGCTGTTTATTCCTGTAAAAAAACAGCAATGATTGGATAATAATTCGGTAATTACAGACCTTAACTCGATGTGTTTGTATTTCATCTACGATGCCTGACAGTGTGAATTGTCATTCCTGCGGCGTATCCAAAATGTAAATTGATTGTCACACTTCTCTTTGTCTTTTAAAACACAACACCGACTCTCTCATCACACATTTCCTTCAGATGTCATCCTGTAATCCGAGTGTGCATGATGTGTCCCCAAAAGCTTTCACTTGCCTGGTTTATAAGATATATAAATAATATTCAAGGTTCAAATAGAGTGATGTTCAGCAATATGACTGGGCTTTAACTACTATGAGAGACATCTTGAAGAATTTTGCTAACTGAGCTGAGAATCTTAATGTCTTAGTGGTTTTCCATTACAGTCTACTGCCTCACATCCATGTTTTATGTGACAGGAAAATGGGAAACGACAGTGGGAATGTTAAATGACATGTAAATATATACTTTGTTGTTATTCTACCCTACTGTATATGTAATCATCATGGTAACGAGGTAAATGTCGAGAGCTGCTTTCACAAACACAGACTGAGCATCAGTCTTAAAATACATGCCCAAGTTCAGCGGTCCCACAACGCTGACTAATTCTCAAATTTTCAATCTATTTAGGCTGAATTATAACTACTCTCAAACCAAATAATGTGGCTGACAGAGCTGCAGCTTCAGTCTGCTCAGACTAAGCTCACTCCGGCAGCAGTGTTGTACCTCCTGATGGAATTTAACAGGAACAAGTTCATTTTCTCTGATGCATTTAATCGAACATGAAGCAATAACAGGTAACAATTCTCTGCTTTCCCTCATTGCTCACTCCACATCATTGTTCGGAAGCCACACACTGACAGATAGTAAAAAAAAACGTCCATTAAAGCAGAATGTAAATTCCTCATATTATGTGTAGCTTGCCTATCACTCACATAAACCTTCTCCTGTCACGCTCGTGGAAGCCGCTGGAATGATTGTCTTTGGCAGATAGCACTCCTCTTCACGAGTTTCTGTTGACTTTCGATACATCAGTAATTCTTTTTGATGGATGATTCTTTTTCCGGGCAAAGACATCAAGAGACACTTTTGAGTCATTTTCACTTGAAAGGGATTTATATCCTCTACACATGTGACACACGCCAACAGTAACTCCTGCAAATCAAATCAAACACTCTTAGTGCCGACTAACTATAAAACAGACATGCAGAAAGTAGGTAGCTTAGCAACCTAAAGGCTCCAAACAACTCACAACTAATATATGAATAAATAAACAGCTCTGGTAAATGCCACAAACATATAAACAACAAGAAAAATAGCCATCAGGAATGTATCTCAGTCCGAAAAGACTACCTGACATGGAAGTTATGGTGCTTTCCATTTACCTCTGAAGTTCAAAGTTGAAACCAGGAGTGGAAAGCACCATTTTCCCACTGTCTGCGGTGGGTGTGTGCTTCGTGCTGACTGGGTTAGCTGCTGAATGATTCTGTTGCTGTCACAGCGCCTCTGTTCCTCGGCTCAGGGGCTGTGTGCTTTGCGCCACTGGATCAGCTGCTAAAAGAGTCCGTCATTGCTTTTTTGGCTCACTCAATCATTGGCTAGGCTTGTGTGTTTTGTGCTACTGGATTAGCTGCAGAGCGACGGGCTAAGGGACTGTGAACGCAGTGAAGCGATGTAAGTGCACGGGCAGGGTGTGCACGATCCGAATGAAATGATTGTGTGGGCTAATTAGAGGCCTGCGACAGCCACAGGCATCATATTTCTGGTTTTTCTTGTTTTTCTCAGAGCATTTGATTTACTGATTGCTGTGGGAATGTTTAGATCTTTTCCACAAATATAACAAAATGCCTCCAAAACAACTTACCAACCCTAGTTCTGATAAGATGGTGTACAGATAATGCTAAATGTGATTATCCAGAAGTGCATTGTACTTTTTAGGCATTCTTTTAAAAAAGAACACTACCAGGAAAGAAACCAGCCCTCGTAGCAGACTTTGATAACAGGCGATCTTGTTGGTAAAGAGCCCCCCCCCCTCCGGTTCTTTGTTGATCCACTTCCTTGAGCATGGATAGTAGCAGAGGTCCTAACACAGGACAGCATGAGGTGGAGATTGACAGCAGATTCACCATACTATTCAGCAGAACATTCACTACTTTAACCTTTTAGAACAAGGATGAGTCAGGATTTACCGAGTCAAATGAGAATTTTAGCCGCAACAGACACTATCCAAGCAATCTGATATCACCTGAGCAAAGTGCAAGAGTGTAAAACTTCTCTCATTACCCATTCACAGGCCTGTCTTATCATGTATAACCAGACAAGCTGCTTGTTGACTCAACCTTGCCTCCCTCAGAGGCAACATTTTCAAGGGAAAATTATCATTTTGATGGGAATGATGTCTCGGTATGCTGCTGGAGCCACTCTGTCGTCTCCAGCTGATAAAAAACTTTAAAACAGTCAGGCAGCATCTCTCCTGAGATCGAATTGGGATGCAGTGATAAAAAACATGAAAAGGTTTTTATTTGTGTGTTCTAACAGCAATTCCAAAGCGCTGATAGAAATTATGGATTTGACTTTTAAACTCAAATATCCTTGTTAATGGAAATATTGGTCCTCTCAGAAACTTTCTGGGTCTTTGCTCCAAACTTGTGTTTTCCATTTCGAAGAATGGTTGTGTGTGTCAGTGTGTGTCAATGCACCTTTGATGACCTTGACTAAATTGTTTCTGTATACTCTATACATATTGTTAAATGTTTCTTTGGTTGGTCGTCACGTGTGTGTCCTGCATTCATCAGGACATTTACTTACTGTACTTACACTGTTGATGTCATTGGTTTTCTTTTTAAAAGTTGGTTAATCAAAGTTCTCTGGAAGGTTAAGTACGCTGTAATGATATTTCTTATGTTCGATGGCCACATTTTAGATTGTGCTGACATTTCAAAAATCCTGGAAAACTAATTGACGATCATTTCCTCTAATAATGGGCACTCAGAATATTATCGATTAGACTCAAAAGAGAGACAGTATATTGATTTTGTTATCTGCTGATGGTAAGTGCCAACATTGTTTATTATCTTGTGCCGCCACCTACATGAACATTTGAGACTATCCATTACTGCTATTCTTCCTTTGCTGCTTCCTCTTTCATTCTTTCCATTCTTTTTGTACTCGGTTTCTCTCTTTCCCATTGTTTCCACTCTGAATGTCTCATCTGTCATTGAGTCGGTGGACTGAAATGGAACAAGCTCATATCTCAGTCGTTCTCATACCCTCTGGGTTTCCCTTAGCCTCGCCTGTCTTATTGTGCTGCTCTGGTTACTTCTGCTATGTATGTGGTTTGCCTACGTGTGCACAGATGTGCATATTTGAATGTAGCTGTGAGCTTGTGTGTGTCATACAACATGTGTCTTATACCTGCAGTATTGTTTATTAATGTGGATGGAGGTACAAGGTTGTACTTGTGCCAATCTGTAAGTATTCTAATTATTTCTGAGTATGTATGAGTGTGTGATACTGTATGTGTGTACTTGAACATACCGGCTGGGTATGGACTGTATCTCCATGTCTTTGTGCCGAGATGTGTGTGCACAAGCAAGCGTGTGTGCATCAGTAGGTTTGTGTGTGTGCGTTTGCACACAGTATGTGTGTAAATCTGGCATCAGCCTGTGTTGGAATCTCCCAGAGAGTATCTTCCCCCAGGTGTCACAGTATCATGATAAATGGGCTCGGCACCGCTGAGACAACCACAATGCCCCACAGCAATATATTTCCATAACTCTTCACTGCTTTGGAGAAATATATGCCATTCCTTGATAACACGGGGGCACCATTATAACACATTATGGGATAGACCTTTGGCTCCGAAGGCTTATAAAGATGGTTGACTAAGTTTGGGACTGGCTTTTGATATATCAGAAGGCAGATGCTATAGGTGGGGTTAAGAATAGTGCATTATATTTACAAAACATACCACATTAGAAATTAAAGATGCAGTGTGTGCAGGTTATTTACGACTAAATCATATGTGAATCAGACTTGTGTCCTGAAGCTAAGAATTACTCATTACTCATGAATGTAATCAGATAGTTTTCCGTGCTTTAAACCTCAGAATATCAGCAGCAGAGCCACATTACAGTCACAAACTATGTGTGCTGTGCCCTGATTACCTAAACTGACTGCCAAACCACTCAGCTGACTGCTCAGCTGAATACGTCTGCCAAAACTGTCAGGCCCAATATTTACTGTATTTAACACTCTACTAACCCAGGATGTTTGAAACAGTTCGGCTCACATGATGGCAGTCATTCACAATACTTCATGACTATGTATCTGCAGAATGCTGTCACTGGTTAGTTGGTGACTGCTTTCTGAAAGTCAAATGAAAGGAACATTGATAGAAGTGCAGCCATAGTTTAGAACTACATCTTAGGATCATTGACACCTGTAGTTTGGTGCATTCAGTCCATTTGGGAAAACAATCATACTTTATTGAATTTAGTTTTGGTCACGTTCCTGTTCACACTGATGAAGAGTAAACATGAAGTCACACAGACTGACAGGCAACACGTTGATCCGACAGTTCAGGTGATTGTCATCCTGCTTCATTAGTGCATCACCTAGACCCACGTGGGGGAATCAAACGCCACAGCAGCTTATGCAGTAAATCGAACGCATGTTATGAATAATAAGACAACAGGTCGACACAGGAGGACACAAAGGAAGCATCTTGTTCAGTCATGATTCAGGGCTCATTACTGTGGGATTGCTGTTATACACTTTTTAATGGACTTTAATGAGCTGATAAAATATATTGGAGTAGAATACAGCACAATGGTTTTATCAGCTTTTGACCTATTAATCAGCAAAAATATCCACCGTGATGTGAACACCTTTCACCATGACACGATTTCACATAAATACGTAGCCTCTGCTACAGATGGATTAAGATCGCCTTCTGAACAGTTTACAATCAGCAGGTGGATTTTGCAGTAATTTATTTAGCTTTTGAAATTGTGCAAAATTCACAAATCCACCGTCATAAAATCCGGTGTTGGACCGCCTGCTTTCACACCACATACAAACCGCAACAAACTTCATCTGGAAGCAGACAGAGACCCACCTTTTCAAGCGGTTCGCAAGAGGGTTCGATTGACAGCTTTCACACTAGCCTTAATGAACCGCACCATGGTCTATTTTAATCAAACTGAACAGGTTAGCTGTGAAAACATCTTCACACTCTGTTCTTAAAGGGCAGTCAGCTTATCAAACTCTGTGAGAAACTGGAAAATAGTGTTTGCTTTAATTAGCTTTATTCATTGATCTAAAAATAATATGTTTACTTAATAAAGCAAATGTTTAGCCTTGAAACTCTTAATTATTATTATCTAAAGCATGATACTGAGCCTTAAAGTGAACATTAACATTTTCCACAGTGACTGATTTAACTCTTCATGGCTTCATCAACAAAAACATTTTGTTTTTGTCAGCATCTTAGTAATGTAAAACAGACACACAGTCTCCTTGAATGGCATTTGCATGTAATTTCTGTTGCACTCCTCGTCTCTGTCCCTCCGTCTGTTCATCTCTGTCTGTGTACACAGCGGTGGTCATTTGCCAGACCAAGTATCAGCACACAACAAGGTACACATTGTACAACACGCTGCTCCTGATAAAGAAAAAATGAAACACCCTCACTCGAACGGTCAATTCATCCTCAGCTGCAACTGTAAACAGACTCTTTTGAGAAAAAAAAATGGGTCCCTTGCAAGCGTTGATTACTTCATATTTCTTTATCTTGGCGGCGTTAGTGAAGCAGCAGCAGCTGTAACCAATTGGCAGGTTGATGAAAATTTATAATGAGGGCACAGAGAAAGATGGTTAGCTGATGCAACCTCATTACCTCACAGCTTATGTTGATCTGCCAAGTTGGACCTGCCAAGTTGACTGTATTTTTTTCAAGGCTTTATCTAGGGAAGGTTGACTAATCAGACTCTTTCACACTCTACTTGAAATAAAATCATTAAGTTGTGCAAAGTCACACCTGGGAGCTGAGCAGTAAAGTCACACTTCAATGTTAACCACTGAATAGCTCTATTATGCTTAACTGTAGAGATTTGCCGTTCACTTCTTCAAGAACATTGTTTCCTACACTCGAATCCAAACAGCCACAAACGAAAACACATTTTGTGTTAATGTGTATTTTAGACGACTGGAGGCTTGAATACATTGCATGATGACATAAATGTCCGGGTGACTGGAATCAATTCACATATCTGTGATAACCTTAAAAACAAATGACCTTTTATCCGATCAGTTGTGATTAAAGGTGAAACAGTCTTCTTTCAGTGTACTCGTCTTTATCATTCATATTTCATTGTCTTGCACAAAATCAATGGAGAATAGACAGCATAGCAGATCCTGCCCCAGTTCATCCATAACTGCCATGGACAGCATTAATTCAAACGCAATAACAGTCCGCCCCTGTATTAGCATTGAACAAGGTGATTAATCTGCTTCAAATCTGCCTCAATCAATAAAGGATCGACGGTCTGAGAAGTTACAATATTGCTTGAGCACTTACGGGATGAACATATTAACTCAATGGATTCTTTTGCACTCGCTGTCCATGAAGTTCAGGTGCATGTTTTGCATACATCACAGGACGTTTCATTCTTCTTCCAGCAGAGAAACAATATAATTACATGGAATAAATTGAAAAAAGGCTTGAAAAATTACAATGGATAAATATTTAAGGCATGGATAAATTAAAAGACAGTGCATGAGGTGTGCAAATAATGTGCGTAATTACTTACTCGATCAATTAATCTATAGAGAAGTGTATTGTACTGGATACACAGTATGACTGACACTTATCATATTATACCTGCCTCCTAAATTAATGGGTTTTCGAGAAAGCTTTCTTCAAAAATGTACTCTTATTATGCTAAAAGCTATGAGGAATTTGCTCACATGAGCATGAAAATCTTTTTCCTCCAGTTCAGAGAAAGATTAGGTAACTCCCAACAGGAGCTCAGAATGTATCCTCATTTTGCCATTACTGCCTCTTGAAGAGTAAAGTAAATTTACTCAAGCACTTAACCGCAGTACAATTTTGAAGTGCTTGGACTTTACCTCAGCATTTTCGTCTTATGCATACCACTTCGTCTCCACTTAACTTTAGATTATGCACTCTAATGTGTACTTTTACTATACTATATATTTTTTTACAGGTTATTCAGTAGTCTATAAACCTGTGATCATCTGATAAAACAGGATGCACTGTTACACATAAAACTACTGTTTATGTATAAATGCATCGATGATCATGATTTAATAATGAGATATGGTACATTTACTTTTAGTACATCTAGTTACTAATACTTCTTTATTTTTACTTCACTAACATTTTGAATGCTTTAACTTTAACTTTAACTTTTTATATTGCTTCTGAAGTAGGGAGAGTTTGGTAAAAGGTTGTTGAATGCGAAAATATCTGAATATACCATAAACATAAGGACAATGAATGTGTACAGCAACATGAATATGCACACATACATGTCACTGTGAGTATCAGTTCAGCTTGGTTCCTGCACTCAGATGTTTTTAGCAAATTTCCTAAATGTCTTCAGTCACAGTTGAAGCACCCTAATACATCCTGCCAAGTTGACTAATTTGACTCCTTAATCCAGGTTATAACCTCCATGTAATCTTCTGACAATTAACTGTCATTCCATGTGAATTAATCCCTATCCCTGTGACAGTTAACTCCTCTGTGTCTCGGTCAGCTGAAATTAAGTACTGTCATCGTCACGCTCCCAATAGGGAAACAGTTTTTTTCCCACACTGCTTGACCTGAACGGGAAGAAGAACAGCCACTTCTGATTTCCTCTCACTTGAGGAGCAGCTGCTCTAATGACATATCAGTCTTAGCCCCATGAATACATGGACTGTAAAATTGAAGAGAGTGCCATCACATTTATTTCCCCCAGTTTCTTCTTCAGGCTTCAAGCGTCTGTGTCCCCCTGTAGTTAATTGCGGTTCTAAGCCGACGCGATGCCCTCCCTGTCTATTACGTCGCGCCTGGCTATGTCTGAATTGTCTGTGTTGATGTGAGTCACTCTGGGAGAGAAATTCAATTACCTCCCCTCTCTACCCAGTCATGGCCCTGCCCAGCCAAGCTGAAGTATGACTGATATCTGAGGGAGAGGGGAGAGAGAGAGGCAGAGCGACAGAGAGAGAAGGAGGGAATACATTGAATGAGTGTGTGTTTGAGAGAGAGAGAGAGAGAGAGAGAGAGAGAGAGAGAGAGAGAGAGAGCGAGAGAGAGAGAGAGAGAGAGAGAGAGAGAGAGAGAGAGGAATAAAGAGCAAAATACTGGCAAACATAAGGAGGCAGTAAGATGGAGAGACCGTTTGAAAGACTGAGAGGCAGGCACAGACGTATGGAGAGAAACAGGGGAAGCGGACTATAAAGATGCATTCCCCTGAAAGCATCTGACATTCACCAACCAAGCAATTTGTCCTTGATGGAGGTCTGAACGATATGGGCGTCACATCCCGGAAACACGATTATTGGAAGCTGTTTGGTTTTATGAGACATCAAATAAAGTTCAAAACAAATGGATCGAGTTGTCGTGCTCTAAACTCAAGCCTCCTAAAAAGAGTCTCATCGCTTTGCATGTAAATCTTTTTATTTATCGAATTTTACACAATGTTCTATTATTAATTTCAATAGTTGTCTCGGTATGAACATCAATCACTGTCCGATATAATTTATATCATACAGCAAATTATGCTGGGCTGGACAACCTATTTTTTTTTTCCTATTCAAACAAGTAATCCACCACACTGTTAATTTTTTTTTTTTTTTTTTTTCCCCAATAGCAGGGAACATTTTTGTATTCAGAGTAATGCAATCAGAGAAAAGTTTGAGATGCAATCAGTATTCTTTGTTAAGTATTTAGCAAATTCAGATTTTAATTAAACACTGTTTAAAAAAGAAATAGAAGGGATGTGATTATAAAAGTGTTTTTTGGACTTTGTAGACGAGGATGGACATGTGACACATCAAATAAAAAATAAAATATAATTATAGTCAGGAGTGGAGGTATAACAATACAGTGGGTCTGCACCCACCGGTGCCCCAATTTCTGAATGTGCCCGTTCCATGAGAGCATGACTCCAAGACCAAAAGGTCTTGATCTAGTTTTTATAAAGACACTCAAAAGGAACAAGAGGACATTAAAGAGGAGATGAAGAGAAGACAGCTGAAGATAAAGATGATGAAAAGTGTAACCAAGAGCACATTAAGCCATCTTTAGATAATTTAGACACCATCGGGATGAAAAGGGGACACTTTTCCTTTGCAAAGTGTGGCAGTCAGGGCCAAACGACAGCACACATGGAGATTAAGATGACCCAGAGACCTATTAGACTGACAGTTTCCCGTAGTCAGGACATAGTTTCTGTTTCATCTCTTTAGCCAGCAGTGTAGGAGCAAGTGTACTCTCGTTATAAGAGCAGAAGAGCAGAATGCTGATAACAGACCTCAACATGACCTGTGTTTTTAACAAAGACTCCCCATGGTGTTGACTGAGAGCACTACCCGACCTCAGCCTCCTGCATAACCAGACCAATGATCCTCATCATCTCCTCCATGGTCCACACACTAAACCGCTCCAACTTTCTTTGATCTTCCAGCCTCCTACAGTGAGCATCTAGCCACCTAAATCAGCTCAATTCAGTTCATTTTCCCTGCTGTGGGACCGTTCTCTGACACACTGCACATGGAAGTCCAGTTTGTGCGACAGCTACTGTGCTAGCCAAAGCTAGTTAATGCTACTTTTCTTTCTTTATCGGCCTTTGCAGACGTCAGCCAACTGACACTAGCAAGAGAAGGGAAGGAGAGGCAAAATGAGGCCACATATACAACGACAAGATGTATATGCTCAGAACTGGTGAGTCGACCATATGAGAAACTTGGATCTTGAGCGTAGCAGTGAGCCTCAGACACGGGTTCTTAATGTTTTGCTCTCAACTATATGCTCTTATTTGATGTACACAAACGGAGCACATCTCTACTTCTGTAAAATGTCCATTAATGAACAGCAACAGTAGGATAGAAAAGGTTTGAATGTGTTCAAATTTGGTCCACTGCTCTTTTTGGGAGGATGCAGCAATGCTTCCTTTTTCTCAGTGTCGGGAAAAACTGTCTTGAGTCTGTAATTGAGTGATTGTATCACACACAAGGGTTCAATGGACTCTACAGTCTCACATCAGCAAGGGTTCCTGACCCAGCCTGAGCTCTCTAAAAAGACAAAGAAAGCTCCCCAAAAACCCGAGCACAGACGGAAAATGGGAAGAAACCTCAGGAGAGGCATTTCAAAGAAAGATACCCCCTTCATGAAGCTGCAGCGGGATCTGTGGACAGGAAAGGAAGGAAATATTGATATACAGAGAAGTCAGGGCAGTAATATGTTTTTCATTGTTCAGTCTATACCCAAGCACATTGGATTTGAAATGAAAAAGTGGCTATGACTTTAAAGTGCCGATTTTCAACTCTTTCAAGTGTTCACATATACTGTATATGAGTAATGCAGGACTCAGAGCTGAATTTATACATAGTCTCCAAAATCTTTGGACAAGGCAACACAGCATTTCAAACTAAAAAGCAGGGTTGTTTTGTTTTTTTTGTTTTTTTTTTTTACTGATGAATAGTTTAATATTCTTGGCCCTTCTCAATTTTTCTGTTTGAAACTTGGGAAAAACGAGATGTGCACTTGGAGAGTGCTAATCTCCGCAATAACCAAAAGTCAACTCTTTCATGCAAATCTGAGATCATGTTCACTATCTATGTCTGGTTATATCTCCAAAACGATTAGAATTTGTCACAAGTTCACAGAAAAGGGACCTTAACGCAAGACACACAGGCAGACAACTGTATGAAAAGCAAGCTTTTAATAACAAAAGCTGAAAAACAAAATCTGTGAAATACAAAATGCAAGGACCAAGCACACAAGCTAAATGAAGTACAAAGTATCAAATCAAAAGGCAGTGGTACAAACCAGGAACAAGACGGAAAATCAGGACTAAAAAGCCAGAAACATACAGTATAACAGGAAGATGGCTTTTTCATAAAAGTAATCCATTACTGGAGAGATGTCTGTCTTTTCCTTTCCTTTTGTCGGCAGAAAAATAAACGAATATCCCTGAAGCATTTGCTCTGTTTCTGTTTGTCTCTCGCTGCTCAGCAGGTGGCTGCGTGCCAGCAGAAGGTAAACCTAAAGTAGTGTCAGTGCGCGTGCGTAGCCGGCTAATTCAATGTCGTGAGGTGGCAGAGAGGACAGCATTAACTTTGTGGAAATATTCCCATTATTTCTGGGCAAAAAAGGACAAGAACAACATCATGGTGAAATGCTAGTCGTGCTTGGAGGAGAAGTGCTTATTACAGCACAGTTCACCATCAGATTGTTAGCAAAATAATCGCTGTAAATGTTAAAATGTGTCCGTCATTCCTATTATTAGGCAAGTAATACTAGTCCTGTGCACATAGGGTTTAAGAGCATAATTGATTGCATGCTTATGTACGCTAGGTGTATTAACATTTCCATGGCCACACCTTGGCTTAAGAAAGAAGCATTTCTATATCGTGTCAATGTTACAATTTTGCTGCTCTTTACGTGAAACTACTGCCCCGGAGTGCTCCATAATGTCTGCTTTCTGTATGAAGTTTGAGCAGCTTGCCTCACGCTGCACCCTTCAGCCGAGTTTCATGAAAATCTGAACAGTATTTCTTTTGTAATCCTGCAAACAATCAAACCAAACCATAGCCCTTGGTGGAGCGCCTGACAGCACAACAGTGGGAGGCGGAAGGAAGGTTTTTATGTTAAGTCAGTGGAGGAGAGATCATCTATTCAACCATTTACCTGTGATGATGTCTATCCCAAACATCTGTTAACTATGCCACAACAGACAAAAGCTGTACGCAATTTAAAGGCCAGTCCAAACTTTCCCCAAGTGAAAAATCAACAAGCAACATTGGACAGTTTTCCTCCCTCAGCCAAGATGCTAATCTTTACATCTAGAGCTCAAATTGTGCTCAACTTGACACACACTTTGGTGATAAGGTCTGGATAAGGTCATATTGACAAGAGGGAGAGAAGTCATTACTGGACAAATACACAACAGTTACATCTCCTGTGGCTGCCAAAGGGATGTCGCTTGATAGTTTTCCTCATATTTCATAGCTCCTTAGCGGTGAATTTAGATAATCAAAATGGCAGACTGCCAGCTTGTCAAATACATGTCTTGGAGCAGGCTGCATTTTGCCTTGGCGTTTTTTATTCATAAGTATTCCCACTAAGTGCTTTTTGTTGTTTGACAAGGCTAAGCTGAGGCCCATTTTCACCCTGCTGGGAGAACAGTTACTGGAATCAAAGCTAGATCACAGTTGTCACAATGCCATTTCACTGTGTATTACCATAGCATGGCACCAGCTCCAATAATCACTGCTCCGTCAATAAAAGGGGACAGCAGAAGGCTCAGAATCACCACAATGAAGTGATCCATTCATCCCAGGGTAACAATGGAAAACGGGGCCAGGTATGTTTTTTTATTTTCCCCTGAAACTTTCGCAGAAAATCCTCAGTTAGTTACATAAAGAGATTCATGTATTGTGTGTAAACATGTGAGGTGTCTGGTGAGACGTAAAGATTACACCCAGTCAACATACTATTACTATAAATAATACTATTAAATGTGCTACAGCCTAAGCCTCTCGCTCAACAGTCTAGGAGCGTCTGTTCTATCCGTGATACATTTCATTATTACGGAAAAATCCACCGGGGATATGCACTTATATTATTACAAGCAAGCTGTGCTCATTTTCTTGTTGCCGCCATTATGACTGCAAAGAATCCAATCATGTCTGATACGTATAATGTTTACTTCAATGGAAAGAGGAGAGAATTATTGCTTTGAATACCACCTCCACCGCTGGATGTGCCTTCTATAACCTGTGATTCCAGTTATTGTTGGCTATATCAGAAACTAAATGTTCTGTCACATGTAGATTCAGCCCCACCCACGTGTTGTCACCATTATGAAAATAAAATTGAGTGCTTGTCACTTGTGCAGTGGTGTAAACTGAGATCCAGCAGTAAGCCTCAGAGAATATGTCCTGCTGGATTATTAAAGTCGGGCGCTGTCTATATTGATTGGTCCTGATGCCCTTGAGGGAGTCAGGCTGTTTAGTGGTGTGACGGGCACAGCGAGTCATAAACACGGCGACAGGATGTCAATGAGCCATAAACACTTCTATAAAAACTATCTCTCCCCGGCGCTACTGAAATTTGTTTCACATCACATAAACATGGAGGTGAATTGACGCGTTTCAGTGCGTGCATTTTCCCATCATCCCATTTGTTTCGAATAATCACTCTACTGTATTCAAGAATATAATATAATAGAAAAACTGAAAAACTTCAATAATTTTGTCCCAACACTGCATGTACAAACGTGTTGGGGGGTAAAAATGAAAAAATACAACAAATATAACAGTGATACATGACTCTATATAGACACAATATAAAAGTCAGAGCAGCAGATTGAGTAAATTTGACCAGAATTACTGTGACAGGAAGATGATACAACACCGAGTTAGCAAGCTAATGTTTGTGATGGATATTCTGTAGAGCGGGTGGACTTGCTGGTTATGAAGAAGATGCCTGATGTCTTGAGAAGCAGCGTTTATTGACAAGCTTGATCGAGGGGGGTAAAAGCGATCAGTACAGCGTGCCAACCACTACCACTCTGACAAGCATCCCTGAACAGTGGTCAATTCAACCCATCGCTGGATGTCCAGATAAAGTAGTCTAATCCAAATAAGAATTAATTCCAACTGTCTCTCTATCTCGTCCTAACCTCGGTTTCCACAGAAACAAGATTTGTTTGTCAGTCTAATCAAAGACAGCTGCACTGAGCTGAGACACAGATTCAACTCTGCAGGCTCTCCTGCTGTATGCAGATCAGGGCCACACACTGGACGATGCCTTTGGTCATTGTCCTAAGGGTCAAATCCAAATAAGGTGTTGGTCAGTGACTTGAGAGGTCACTGTTGAGTGCAAAATTAACCTAACACAGAAGCGAAGAAGCTCACTAATTAAGAAGGAAAATTCCTTCAAACTGTGAACAAGAGACACTTAGAAAACCGTTTCACACGTCTATTCTAGCAGCAGAGCAGGGAGGGTAAAAGTGAGAGCAACGCTGAACAAAAATCATCAAGTTAGGAAGTACCAGTCCCGCCAGAGCTAACACCTTAGCAGCTAGCACTGGTGAGTCACACCTCGTCACTCCTGAAGCTGTTTCTGCCTCATGATCTCAGGCCGAAACAAACCAAATGTATCTTTAGTGTAATCTTGTCAATCTATAAGATAAAAGGAGCTGATCTGAGAATATAATGCTGCATTCCAAGAATGTTGTGATTTGATAGCTGAAACTTCCAACATCCGACGAGTCATTCGAGGTGTAAGACGACAAAAGTGAATGAAAAACTTGGCATCCTAAAAACTGAAACGTATCACCTTCATTATTGTCAGATTTATTGCAGCGCCGATGTGTCACACTGCACCTGTTTAAGCCAGGTGTGCGTAATAAACTGAAAAAATTTGCGAAATACTACTACTAATAACTAGTTAGTACAGAATAAATACTGTACATAGGTTTTGTAAAGACACTGAGATGATAAGATGCCCTACAGACCAAAATCAGACAATGAAAGGGAACACGAAGTGGCATATAAATTTGTCTCTCACAAAGTGCTTTGACATGCACTGCTTTGGAACTGCACCTCCATTCAGCACCCTTTTGATTCATTCATTTTTTTGTTCAATTCCATTTCACTCAGCTGCTTATCTAAGTTTAAGCAGGGTCTCTCTCTCCTGGTTCTTGGGTGTAGTGATGTTGTGGGACGAACAGCTCTGAAATTCAGATATCAAATACATCATTCATACGCTGCACCACGGTTCAGCCGGTTGTATTCATGAATATTCAGCGCAGAAGCATTAACTTAATAGGTTCATGCTTTATATCAAACAACAAATAAGCACCGATACACCAAACTACTTCAGCACGGTTATGACAAACCTACATATTCACAGCAGCTTTTCCTTTTTTCTTTTTTTCCCCACATATTTTAACCACCGTCTTCTGCCACATTGCAACTTTCCAACTTCTGTAACTGTCAAGTTAAGCAGCCAATTGACTCCTAAACCTGGGTCACTGCAGTAAGGAACAGACCTTAGTAAATAGTGTGCACGGTCTACCAGTGAGCCACAACGGCACTTACCTTAAAAAAGTAATTTTAGCATCTGCCTAGCTACCTTGTTTACCAAATTCACTATTTCATAATATATGGTAAAATGCATTACACCCGTTCTGTTAATATGAAACCGAAACCCATTAGCAGCATTCTAAGGCAACATTAGCATGTTTACACACTGGGCATGTTGCTATAAAGGTCCAACATTTATGCAGAGTGCTGAGCTAAACAACATTCAGAAACAGTTTTAGTGAATACCTCTAATATACATTACATATTAAAGTTAAAATCCATGAAACACTGCGGTATAACTTGGCCATGATGCCGTTTTTACTGTGTTGGTTGTTGATGTTTGAATTCTACCGTTTGAATAACTAACATTGTCAAATGTGACTGAATTGTGGTTGGTGTGTTACTCCAAAAAAAAAAAAAAAAAAAAATCTAATTCTTATAAACAAACAGAACTGGCTGCCTCTATTAGTGTAGATGCAGCCCTGTGGAAATCAGCACATGAAGAAGAATTAACGATGTCAACAAGGACAACAATCTGGAAGAGAAATCACACACACATGCACATGAACAAGGAGAACAGAACAAACAGTGTGTCTTCATTTGTTATCACTGTGGAGACAGAAGTGGTGCCAAGCCTCACGCCGAGGGAGCTCCCATGAGAAGGCCTTGGCAGACGCAATATAGTGGCAGAAGGTGTCCCAGACCTCGCCTCTCTCTCCGCCACCATCTCACTGTCTCGACCTCTCTCTCTCTCCCCCCCTTTTTTTTCTGTCTTGGAGACACTCAGACGAGAGCCGAAAGACAATGTGTAATCTGCTCAGCAGAGCGTACGGCTACTGGTGCGTCATGAATGAATATTGTGTGGGTGAAGATGAATTTAAGCTGAATTGGTTCTTTAAAATCAGACGGACTGAGGAGTTTGATTCAGAAATAATGTAGAGCTCAGCTTTTACATCTCCTATCACGCCCTGTGCTCAGTGGATTATTCTGTTGTGGTTTTAAAAATTATTACTCTCAGAGTAGACATCATGTTTTTTAAAGGGAAATACGGAACTCTCTCCATAACTTTAGTGTGATCTTTAATTGCAAAACTGCTGATAATTACTGTACAAATTAGTGTATTAGCAATAATTTTGTTGCTGTGTTGGGTAATTATTTTCTAAAGAATAATACTCTAACCTTTGTGACTCTTACAGTAATAAAGGAGACAAATCATGACACAAAATCTTGTAACAATTTTTCTGAAAAATAATTTCCCCATAATTTTACATAGATGTTTAATTCTTACCAGAGAAACTTGCTAACTAACTCAGTTCAAATAAGTGCAATACGGTCACAAAGATGCACACACTGCAGACTGAGGCGAAAGCTACAGGTGCCTAGCCAAATGTCAACGTATTCACAAGTTCATGATTCATGTAGATGCTGTGTTATTAAAGGGGCATTATTCTTGTATTGCAGAGTAGCTTACCTCGTGTTTGCCGTTTGCATACTAGGAAAAAAAACTGTATGTTTTTATAGCATAACCATATTTGGTTGGCTACCATAGAAAAAAAATATACTGTTTGTATACAGGTTAGATCTGAGCTTTATTGTTTGTAGTTTTGAACAAAATGTTTCACTTTTACAAGAAACAACAGTTTTAAGTTTAACTGATGAGTCTGGAAAATGCAACACTGTCGAGTACAGAGTTTGGCTGAGCTTGCTGAAGTGAAAACTTCCCAAATAAAAGAAAAGAACAGAATCACCTAAGCTAGCTTACATGCTGAGTAGCATCCAGCACTGCTCCCATATGAAACCACTACAGAGTGCATATGCCATTCCTGAACAGGGCCTTATCCAACAACAATGCTGCTCGTTAGTCATTGCTATAGCTTGGCCTTGCATGTTTACAACATTAGGCAGTTAGCTACTAGTTTGGTTTTTCAAAGACAATAAAAAACACAAAGCACTGCTCTCACTGATGCCAAATGCACATCGCTTCTGCATGTTTAGTAATCCAAACTTCACAGGAATTCCCTGCCTGGTTACAGCTGCCAAGGTATAATTTAACAATCACATTTGTGGGGAGAGATTCTGTTAAACTTTGTTTTGTTTAAATTTGTTTACATGCTAATTGACCATATCCTAACAAATATAGAAAGAAGACAGAAAGAAAGAAAGAAAGAAAGAAAGAAAGAAAGAAAGAAACTCATCCTACATGAGCCAATCCAAGCATCATATTCTGTTAAAAAGAAGCCAAAGAGAAATGTAAATTCCCCGGCCCACCAAAGCGGCTGCACGTGAAAGGTGTTCAGACAACATTAAAACGGACACGGACGGACACACAAAACTGAACAAAGCGTGGAGAGACATAATGAGGCAAAAAGGTGGGACTACAGCCAGAGCACCTGTGTCCACGGCTGGGTGTAATCACTGCATGTGACAGTGTAAAAAAGAGAAGACAAACAAGACAATCTGTAATTGTAATGATGCCACAACATATTGAAAAACCCAACACAGCTGGTTCTCTGGTGAACACCGTCTCAACATTCAGCTATCTGTCCAACAGCATTAAAACATCCGGGGGGGGAGTGTTTATTTAACTCCTCAAAGAGCTGGACAGATAGGTTTGTTTGCTCATCTTGTGTCTGCGCGTTTTAACAGAAAGGTTAATAAACATTTCCTGCCTGCGAGTCAAAATAGCCATTAGCACGTAAACCACAATACAGGAATTCAAAACCTATTATTTATTCAACCGATGTGGCTGCAAGGGGTTTTAATCTATTTATTTTTCCACTAAATCCGACTGCAGAGGTGACACTTTTCTTTTCAACTAAAAATTTGAAAATATACTGCACTTTTTTTTATCGGAGCTTCTGCATTATTTTCCCAGTGATGTTGCGTTGTAATATATTGCATGCATAATAATAAGGGGATTTACAGTAGGAACAGAGGGAGGGCTTATATCATAACTTGCTCCTGGAATAATAACAGATGCCTTGTATCCCAGTGAGCTTATTGCACCTTTTGAAGCATTTGTTCTAGTGATTGTACACATTACTTCAACAGACATCCTATATATGCTAATGAGATTACAGGCATTTAACAGAATTAAAATGTTTTGCAGCTGCATTTGTTAACAGCTAACCGTATCATCGGAGAGCTACAAAGTCGTAATCACCTCTTTTATGTAAATTAAGCTGTTTTGCACAACTCACACACACACACACCGGTTAGTTATTCATAGAGGTAGTAAATAATGACTATACTGACAAATCAATGACCTGACTACTGAATGATGTTATTAGGATGGAAAACAGATATTGGATGAGTAGACAGATGGATAGACAAGACAGACAAATGGGCAAATAAGATGCCCGCATGTGGCAACCCATGCGCCTCTGAGTGAGAGCAATGTGTGTGTGGGAATTACAATGATACCTTCGTGAGATGGGAGAGATTTGTTTTCTCCGTGCGAGCGTTGCACTTGCCCTGGGTGGAGGGAAAACAATTCCTCTTTAATGGATCCCTATAATGTTCCAGTCACAGTCATTAGGGACTCCGACAGGCACCATATTTAGAGGAAATCTTCCAGTAATTAAAGGAACCGCTTGCCATTGTGAAAAGGGGGCTGGCTTTAATGGGAAGTTCTATTAGTCTGTCATGGTGAAGCCTAATGGCTGACCACCATACCATCATTAGAAACTCTGTCTGTTTGTGTGTGTGTCTGTTGGCTAATCGTATAATTAAATGGACTATGATTCATCACAGACAAGTAATGGGTATACAAACCTTTTCTTCCTACTCCCCCCCCCCCCCCCCCCCCCCCATTATCTATCTCTGTCCTTTTTGTGTTCTTATTTCAGCTGAGCTGAGCTTCTGTCTCTGTTTGATTTACGCACTGCCTCTAAAGCTTGCCACACACACTGTTATTCCTCATTCTTCGTCCATCCGCTCCCATTTCAGTCTGCGGTTCCTTGCTTCTCTCACCCCTCTTTCATTCTGTCTGTCGCTTTGCATCTCTCTCACTCTCCTCTTGTCCCTTCCTCTATCATCTCTCCATCGTTATCCTAATGCTTTCATCCTTCCTCCTCTTCTATTCATTCAATTTGTTTGTCTCCCCGGTGCTGTCAGCATTTTCTTTTCTCCCCATTGCCCCCTCTCCTTTCTCAGTCCCCCCTCTGCTCATTATTATCTCACAGCAATGCTCCTCTACCTTATTTGCCAACCGTGGTGTTTTCATATACTGTTAGCATATGGTGAACTATCTTTACTATACAGAAGTCATCAGTATTTGTATCGCCTCGTCAATCCTATAAGATCCAAGCAGATGGTTTCTTTTCATGAAGTGCTGATGAAGGTGTTCTCGTCTGAATAAAAGCCACAAGTGTGTTGATGATTTTAACTCCTTTCTCACTGCGTTGATGAGGAATATTTTATTTCTAACTACAGCTTCGAGTAGTTTTTCCTCCAGTTAGAGCTGCACAATTAATCAAAATATAATTGAAATCAAAATGTTGGCAAGTGTAATCACCGAAGCTGCACATTTTTGATAAAGGTAAAATGTGTCACAGGATTATAGTGAATGAAGTTGTGTAGTTCTGCAGAGATGCACTGGCCTATGAATGACGTTCTCCAGATGCAAGAGAAGATGTTTGTTTGCAAAAGATGCCAACAGTTGTTGCATCACCACGATTTTCATGCAAAAATGCAAAAATCATACTTCCCGATAAATCATTTTGCAATCATAACATCAGGCATTACACGTTTAAGTGTAGCATATATATTCACAACAATATCTCCAACATTGCAGGTTTTCAGTCCGCTAATTTGCTATACCAACCATGTTTTCCTACACTTCAAAATGAAACATTTCAGCAAACTGACCCGATTTTCAAATAATAATGTTCGTGACCACTAAAAGCTCAGTCAAACTTTCCCCCATAACACGTCATTTGCAGCCATCCATCTTGATCTCATTCAGTGTATTTTCAATTTTACCGCTCAGGTTTTGGTTGATGAAGCCATTTTAACACAAAAGTAAAAGTTACAAAAACCGTCAGAGGACTACATTTTCAGATCCATGGTTTCTTATTGGATCCCGACAGTGTGCTCCCCTCCCCCTTGTGTTTGGTATCATCCCACAGACATCTTGTAAGATCTGCTGGAGCAGATGGCCTCTCCTCATGAAACTCTGATGACAGCACAGTAGTCTGACTCAACAGAGAAAAGGCTACCAGATTAACAACCAACTCCATTCAAGTGGAATAGCAACACAGGTGCTTGGCGGTGAGCTGGAATGTCCTGCCCATAACCATCGCTGTGTAAAATGAAGGGTCTGCCTAAACGATGGGCCCAGTCAGTACACAGCATGCAAGTCTTAGTTTTTAGATGCAGACCACAAAAGAGTTTTTTGGTTACCAACGTAACGCAACGAAGTTTGAAATAGTGTCAGTGACCACGAACAATGTCGTCAGCATATGCAAACATACTCAAAGGGCTACACTGACTGGCTGGTTGGCCAGCTGACAAATTGGTTGCCATGGCTGTTATGAAAAGCCTGGGCAGAGGTGATTGGGTCGCAGTATCTGAGTCTGTGGTCGAGAGTTACACTGAGGGGCCAGATGGGGTGGCAGTGGGGGGTCGGAGTTGCCACCCTCAGTACTTCATCAGAGCAAAAACCAGAACAGAGAGGTGATGTCTTTGTGAAAATGATCACATAACTAAAGCAAGTTGTAACGAAAATTCAACCTGACATACTGTGGAAGCAATATGAGATATCCAATTTTAAACGTAATAGGGTATGTGGTATACAAAGTGCGGACATAGTAAGCAATCCAGTACAGCAGCCGTGCAGTAAATATCACAATTGACTGGCTTATAATGGTACATTCTTGCTGATATTGTGTCATAAGCTAGTTGACAAAACATCATGTGTTGTTTTACTCCTGTCACCAATGTGGGAGGTGAAAATGAGGTACCTCAGAGGGAAAGCAACACATTTTAAAAATTAGTATTAAGCTGGCGATAGACACTACGCTCTTTGTCTACCTCTAGTCAGTTTGTTCCCGGATAAATGAAGGTCAAATTAAGGCACAAAGGAAACACATCTGCCGTTGGGCAAGCCAAAACATGAAGAGGCTTTGTTTTCCCTGGCCACTGTCCCCAGGTAATGGTGGAATAACTGGGATGACTGTGGAAACGCCACACCGCTGAAGATAAAGGACCCTGTTGATAAATGAGGCAAAGCAGCCGAATAGAGAGTGATAGGAACTGAGGTAAAACAACAGTGAATGGATGGGCATTTAATTAATGGGGAGTGCTTCGATGTTGTGTCAAAATCTGTTTCCCCGTTGATATGTGTTTCCCCAAACCAATGGACAATAGCCAGACTGCTAACAGTAGCCAAGCTGCCAACAGTAATACCACAGGGAAACACGTGGAGGGGGGTGGAAATTAAAAGTTGTCTATTTTTTGCTTCAGATAGCTCTGTCATTGTAACAATTTCTCATTCCTGTTTGAGAAATGTGACACGTTTAAATGAACAAGTGATTCAAAATGGGCTGTTGGATTGCCCTTGACCAGCTCATCAACTCCTCCTGTGGTTGCTCACTGGCCAAAAGCATACTTTAATATTCTGTTCTGCATTTGAGTGTGTGTAGTTGAAACTGTGTTCTTTTTGAGAAGAGAAAATAAAATCTAAATGTGCATCATTTCAGTTGACTTCATTTTTTTTCCCCAAGTCACAGTCATTTGGTTTTCAGCCTGCAAACAAGTCCATTTGTATTAATAGGTATTCAAAACCCAGCCAGGAATGCACATCTGCTGGGGGTCAAACCCCTGAGTCTCTGCAGTGGTGGCTGATATCCACTCTGCTCCACATGTGTGCCCCCCTGGCTAATGTACTGAGTCTTTTAGGAGTTTGGTCCAGGCTGAGAAGTCAACTTCAAATTCAAATAAACTTGAAAAGAAATAAAGCTCCTGGTACACAAAGCACTTGGTATTCTGTCCATTTCCTAACTGTACTGAGACCTTAACAATGACTAGTGGGCTCTCTGACACTATGGGAGCAAGATATTTTCATTAGCAGAGGAGCTGAAGGCTAAATTTGAAATGTGAGTTGTATACTAACAAGTCTGAAGAAACCCCTTGATCTATGGCAGTGCCTTTGAGCTTTTTCAAATGTCATAAATAACTGGAATAAAGAATTCATTCTCTTTTTTTTTGCCGAACCTGCACGTGAGTGATGTTTTTAGGCAGACAAAACAACCATCTCTAAAAACAACAACAACAACAGCACAGTAATAAGTCTGCATACATTATGAAGTATGAAGAAGCGTTGATAATATAACAAGCCTTCTGTGTGTTTGTGTGCGTGTGTGTGTGTGTGTGTGTGTGTGTGACAGCATGTGAGACTGGTGCTGTACCGGCCCAGTGTGTCCTCAGTAGGCCTGTCAGTCCCAGTCATCTTTACCTGAATGATGCCACCACAGCTCCATCTGTCACCAGAAACCCGGGCCAGAAGATGAAAAATGAAGAGAGAAAAAAAAAAACCAGACGTGATGAGGCAGAGGGTGGAGGTAAAGAAGCTGTGAGTAAAAAAAAACAAACAAACAAAACTAAATTATCAGGTTATAGAAAGAAATACAAGCTACAGAAAAATATGGAATAGGAAAAAAAAAAATGAGAAAGGGGTGAGAACATGGTTTAGAGGAATGTGGACATATTAACTGTAAGATAGAAGAGAGAAAAGGAAATATGTAAAAAGAAAAAAAACATGGTCTTCTCATAGAGGAAAGGAATATTACATTTTACCGCAACAGCATCCATAGGTATGAGTTGTTTATTGACTGACGCCTATAAAGCGTCTTTGAACCCCATCTATTCTAAGGTGGAGAGACAGCTTTCGAAGGATTTCATTTCAGATATCAAATCAGCTGTGAGCAAATATCTCTGAATGCGTTTCTGGGGGGAAAAAAACTGCTTTTGAAAATTCCCTGCCTAGCTCTGTGTTGCTGACTTTCTTTGTCTTCACACTAGTGAAGATCAACACGCCCTCTGATGCTGGGCAGCCTCAAAATCTAAGGTTGTACTCCTGGAGGAGCATATCATAAAATAGTGAAAAGCAACATTGATTTTTCTGCATATTTTTTTTAAAGTCAAGGAGTGATAATACATGAGCCACCTTTCTAACAATTTTCCTGTGCAAGAGTGTGAACCATCAGTGAATAAAACAAAAAACACCATACAGGTACCAACACAGAACAATATGTCATCACTTTGTGAAATTGCTCCACCATGTTGCCTCAAAGTATCTCCATAAAAGTTCAAATGGTAATGTGACCTCGTGAGTGATCCTCAGTGAGTCCTCTAGTTCTTAGAAGCTTTTGCACACACGGGCCTAGATTTTCTGTGCCATCTAAATCCCGCCTGGGCTCCCCGTCTGCAGATCTTAGACAGAATCTCAAGGATCTGAGTGTGAAGCTCAAAAGCCGAGCTTACTGATGTGAATCAGCACCATCTGGATAATGTGGGTCGGGAGAGTCGGTGTTTCTCTATTCAGTCAATGCAGTCATGCCAACTAAATTTGACTGTGTCAAGCGTCAGTGTTTTACTGTAAATGAGCAGGTTAGACTCATGTTACACATGCACTCACATGCATTATGCACACAGAAACAAAAACACAGTTCTTTTGTAAAGAGATTCTGTGACATGAACATTCTCACAGAACATGCAGCACAGAAGACATACAAACAGACACACACTACTTAGGATGTAATTCTGTCCTAAATGTAACCACCTTTGTGAAAGTAAAGGTCATGGTTGTTACGCTAAGCCTTTTTGTGAGCGCGGGAGGGTGAAATTGATTTGGCGTGTAAATGACAGAAGAGCTAAGAGATCATCTAAGGTCAACTCGTCTTTTCCTTCTTTCTCAATCACTATGATAATAATCTATAAAAGAGAAAAAAGGATTCTACAACGTATACTGAACAATTACAATAATATCCACTTAACACACATTTAACACATTGTCATACCTCAATGGCATACAGTAATAAAGCCAAACTAAAGCCTTTTTCTTTCATTCCCAATCCAATTTTGAAGTCATAAGTAAAATATAAAACACAAAAATGGCATGCATTGGTGTGCAGCACAAAAAAAAATGTGTATTCTCTTTTTTCTGCCTTTGTCTGCATTATTCCACATGCAGTCTTTAAGCCAACTCTGTTAAAACAGGAGAATAAGAGCAAAATGTCAGCCTGAGTGGAAATCTGTCAATCCTTGATCAACTGCCCCAGTAAGAATATTACAGGGTCACAAAATGACAACAATTACCAGAAACATGGGGGGAAATTGGAAGAGCAATCGTGTCAATCATCCCTGAGAGTCCCTCGTGCTCTATCTTTGAGCTGTAAATGGTGCCACCTTCTTGATTACTCCCAGGGGAATAGAAATGTCAACACCATTTTCTATTTCTCATCCGTCCTTCTTTTCTGTCTTCTGTCTTCAGAAAGATATGATCATATCAAGTTTCTAAATCACATGTAGACAACTGGCTTTAGTGATGGGTGGACCAATGCTCTGAACTCAATCTATTCCTTTAGGTTCCCTCGTAATGATGGAACAGTATTTCCTCTCAGATTTTTTGGGTGGGGTTTTCTGTACCTTCATGATATTTGAAGCCGCAGCAATAATTTCGTAGAAGCAGGTGCAACTGCAAAATGTGTATAATGGAAAAACTGGAGAAATATCACCTGAATCTGCAGCTTTCTTTGACTTTATAGAGCTTTATAGCAAGTTTCAGCTGTCAGGCCCGCAATGTTTTGGTTTACTCTCATTTCTTAACTAGCATCGTTTTTCGGTGGCAGCAGTCTGAGAACGTTTTTCAGAGAATAAGCCCCTAAAAACCTGCTGCACACTACCTCATCAGCACCCAACAGCAGACAGACAAACAGTTGGGGAAATATTTGCCGCAGGAGTTGGTAAAAACCGAAACAGAGGAATGACAACAAATGATTCTTACTTAGTTAACGATCAATGTAAAAGGTGTCAATGTTAAACAAATATCAGTTATTGCAGCCTTAAAATGCATTTTGGCCACAACAGGTCGGGAACATCTTAAAGGAAAATTCTTAATATCAGGGATGGTAGAATGCCAAAAGACAGTTGTCACCAATATTGCAACATATTGCATCAACACAACACTAACGAAAAAGATAGTTTATAAGATATATTTACTCCATGAAGTCTTCTGCACAACAGCACCAGGGCCGATGTCCTTCACATTATGAATACTTTTCATGAAGCAAAAGTCTGTCACAGCCACATAACTGGTTTATCTAATGGTGATTATCAGACAGGCATCTCCCAGACTGCTTGGTTGTAATGTTTCCGTGTATTTCTTTTACATAAATGCGTATGTTTTGAAATGAAGCGAGGAATATACTGTTACAGAATATTAATATGCTCTTTACCCAAACTCTGTCTAATGGTGTGTCTCTCTGAACAAACTCATTTTGAGATTGATTCACAGGGTTGTATCTGTTTCTACAGCTCGACTCAAGTAGCCTCTTGGTGCAGATTCAGAAGTCATAACAAATGCAAATGCTTTGTCAAAACAGAAAGTGCAGGAGCTTGTTATGGTGTTCAATCATGTTCACAAAGTTTTGTTATCAGTTTGGAGGAAAGCAATTATTTCTTTACTATCATTTTCTTTTAGATAATTTATTGACAATATCAACTTTGACCCGTGAGCCTCAGGAACCTGCTAGCTGTGATGCTAATGTTATACAATGTTCCCATGGTTTACATTTCTTTCTCCGTACGCATTTGTAAGAATATAATCTTTCTATTGTTTTGATATTCCAATGTGATTGTAAATTAAATATGTTAATCTATAGACTAAGAGATTAATGAATTAATGAATTAATGAAATAACCAACAGATTAATCAATACCGGATCAAAAACAGCAAAAGCAGTTTGCCCCTTAACCAGAAATTCTTGCATTTGGATTCAATTTGCACAAGTCTCTTGTTCTGAGCCCGAAAAAGATCCCTCTTCCTCTCTCTCACTTCCTCCTTCCCTCTCTCATCGCTACTGTATAGATCACAATAATGTTAGTGGTGACACTCCCTTCCATGGTCATTCATCTGAAACAGAATTACATAAGCCATTTACCACCCGGTCTCCATGATGGATGGCAGGGCCCCCAGCCAAAGCACCCAGGCCTGATCGCTCCGCTTTTCTCAGTGACAAATGTCACCAGAAAGACATACGACACCTTCCGATTTCCAACTGTTTTAAATGAGAATATGTTTGCGATAGGGAAAGTGAGATATAAAAACACAAAGGTCTTGAATTACAGCAGTATGGCTATATTTTTTAGCTTTCTCCTCAATTTTGCTCTGCGCTGGAATATTTCTCCATTTCCTGAGAGGCCTGAGCGATTGTCATGTTTTGATTGATTTATCTGTACAATTAGATGCTTGTCATGCTCTGTCGATGTGTGTGTGCGTGTGTGTGACTGAGTGAGTGAGTGACTGAGTGAGTGAGTTTCAGCTTCTGTAAACCATGTAAACACAGTTTAGTGCACATCCTCCGTAAACATCCAAACATTGCTAGTGCCAGGCAGCTAATGGCAATGGCATGACCAGGACAATTAAATTATTTACTCCCCTCTCAGAAATTAGTCAGCACTGTGGAATATTTTGAATTCCGATTAAAGACAGCTCAACAGAGAAACAGAACGTCTCACTCAGCAGCTGTCTGCAAACTTGTTGGTTTCACTACAGCAATATTAAGAGCTTCGTTTCAATGTCAGGCTGAAAAACACTCAGGCTGAAATACAATCGTGTCCTTCTGTCAGGAGATTAAGTGATTTAAAGCAACATAAATAAATAAATAATAATCTAAATAATACATGTAATTTGTTAAGATATGAGAAGAAGCTTATTCATGTAACGTACTGTATAACGCCGTAGGCTTAAGCTCATAATGGCGCCCGGTGAAAAATAGTTGTTTTGCTTCCTTGACAGTTCATATTGAGCTGGGTTTTCTACTCTTATTACATGGTCCTTTTATTAAGCCATGTCCTGTGTGTTTGTGGAGTCAAAGTAAACTCAAGCTACTGTACTTGAC
The DNA here is from genome assembly GCF_900880675.1 of Sparus aurata. Classification (NCBI taxonomy): domain Eukaryota; kingdom Metazoa; phylum Chordata; class Actinopteri; order Spariformes; family Sparidae; genus Sparus; species Sparus aurata. The sequence goes on from NC_044191.1 coordinate 30,646,440, forward strand.
GGCTTCTTATACAACTGTGTTGATTTGACATCTGACATCATCTCATATCGACTGCAGGCTCCTGAGTTTAATCAAATAAGATATAGGCAAATATTGCAGCGTTGACTTTATCATACTGTAATTAAACTTGCACCCCGACTGTCGTCTGTAAGTCACTACATGGCTGCCAACATTGACCATTACTGATGATCGTGTTTGGGATTTGTTTTTCCATCTATGTCCTCCAGCATCTATTTCCTGTGTGTTTGTTTGTTTGATTAGGAAGTGGACATATTATTGGCAAAACACTGACAAAGAGCAAGAAATGGACCTCCTCTACTATGTTTGTAGGTATATAAATACTGCAAGTTTGAGCAAAGTATGATAACGTGTGTGTGTGTGTACTTGTATTTACTCCGTGGTATTTGGGACAACTCTACATGTTTCTTGTTTTTGGCTACACAACTCTAACATGCTCCAACAGTCATAACTATGCTCCATGTGTCTGATTCAGATTGTTGTGTCTGAGTTTATCAGTGCAGCCACAGGTCAACCTCTATCACGAATAGCAATGTGGCGCTACAGGCTTCATACTGAGAACTGGTCAGACGAGACGTCCTGAGGGCTTTTAAAAACAGAGTTTTAATTATACCATGACTTTTCATAACTAAAGTGAACAGTGTCCTGAGGATGTCAATGTCTTAAACGTTCCAATATTTTTTCACTTCATTAACTGTAAGCCAGTGTAGAATACTAAATCATAGCGCAGTAGTTTCATGGGTACAAGATAACAAACGTTTATGTGGTTGTTTTTGAAACAACTTGGGGATGTCTGTGAAAGATTTAATCAAGATAACCACATCACATAATTGGGCTTTGACAATGCCAGTCGCTCAAATTACAGACTGCAGGTAGAACACAATCCTGATGACTTCAGATGTTTGTCAGACTTAATCAGATAAATGGGAAAGTCTTCATACATGGAAGCTGTTGCTGCCTAACAATCTTTACTCCGCCTTCCAAACATTACAAGATAAACGATACAGATAAAGGATGTGTCACATAGAAAACAATAGGAAAAGAAAACAATAGAAAAGGAAGACTGCCCTTACCAATTAAAATTTTAAAAAAAGACAGGGAGCTGCACATGCAGAATGCTTTAGAAGGGGTCCAAACAGATTTGTGCTTCAGTGAAGCTTGATACATCCTGTACTGTTCGTGTCCTCAAGCTGTGGTTCACGGCGAGTCACAGAAGCGCTCGGGGAAAAAAATCTCCGGCCGCCACGCTGCAGCCATGCGCCTGCTTCAAAATGGAATCAGGAGTTTATGTGTTTATAAGAGAGGATTTGACAGTGTAGGGGCCCAATATCACTGACAGATCCATCCAGAGTTATGAATGTGTGTGTGTGTGTGTGTGTGTGTGTGTGTGGTTATGGCGACAGATCTGACTGCATGTATTGCTGGCAGATAGAATTTAGACCTGTCTGACAAATGATTTATCGGTGCAATTTTACCCAGCTGTCATTGCGCTTTATTCAGTTTGACATGTTTGTGTGAATGCATGTGCGTGTGTGTGTGCATGTTCATAAGCACCTGTGCTTATCTGTATAATGCACGTCGGTGTACTGTATATGTGAATGTGTGTGTGTGTGCGTGTGTCTCTGTGTGTCACCTTGGCCAGCTAGAGGAAAAACTGTGATCTAACCAGAGGCACATTTCCTAAACTGATCACTACTTTAGTCTAATGGACAGAAACGACTCGTGTCATGTACAGTAGATCTTTATTAACTCAGATACATCCCACTTCACCCATTTTTCATCTTCACTCTGTAACTCATTTTTATTACCAGGAAAACCTCATTCATTTTACTTAATGTGATGCTGTTAGGTCCAATTTCCCTTCGCGTATCCTATTATCGTTTCCTATGTAACTGTTAATAAAGCCAGGGATAGACAGAGCCAGAAGACAACAAAGTGTATTAGCAGAATAACTTAAATAAGGCTGTTTAATAAATCTTCGAGACACCTCTAACCAGCAATGTTACCCAAAGGACACATTTGTCCTCCAGTGACATAAAAATAAAGAGGAGAATCAAAACCTTAGTCTCTAGTCTGAGAAGCGATGGTAATTATCAAAATACAACACGGCTTACGAAGAAATGTAGCGGAGGTGGAGACATAGGTTACAACGGCTAAAAAACAGTCTGTGACTGCCTACTAATTTGGAAGATAAACTTGCCCTATTAAATAACAAATAACTGCAGTGTTGAAGTGTTGCTTGAGAAAAGGTTAAAGGAAATGGCAAAATTAAGAACATAAAACTATTTGATTTTTACAAAAGGGGGGTTTATACTCACTTGTGGTGGTTTTTGCCTTCTTCAAAAGAGTTAATGGACAAAGATCTTTGACATACCCAAAGTTTAACTCATTGACCAATCATCTGCTTCTGCTCAAAGAAAAGAAAAAGAAGAATCCGATTCACAACCTCTTCTTCTTCTACTCTGTTTATTAAAGCCATTAGTAATGCTTCCTCTGACTTCTGACAAACGTCTTCTGACTATACCAATATTTCAAATGTTTGCCTCAAATTCGCTTGACAATTTGACAGACACACCACTAATGATTAATTAGTACAAAGAAAATCTTTCTTTGGTGACGGTGAAGCAGAACCAGACAGCACTAGCCAGCATGTCAGCTTCTTTCTTCCTCAACCAGCCAGTTCTTTCTTGCCTCCACTGACCTGATAATTTGTAAAGCCTCTAAAGACTCTTCGGTCTCTGAAAAGCAGCAAAGCTTCTCTTTATATTCTTTTGCTGCAGCAAAACACGTCTCCTCAAGAAGTAGCATCTGTCACATTGGCATCACTGAATTATATACTCGTTATTACATCTGCGTCTTATATTCACTCTCTCTGATTAGAAAGGAAACAGCCATTTTTCTAATAGTATATTTGAGTCTGGAGAACTGCACAGTAATCATTAAATGCCTGACATGTAAATACTTAATTAGCTCAGAGAGCATGCCTTGTTGCAGTTTTTGAATCACATGTCAGATTTTCAGCCTCACTGTGTTTTCCATTGTATTTTAGACTAAGTGCCTGTTCCTGAACCATCTACTGCATGTTTCACCAAGCAGCCTCACTCAAATCAGGATATGTGAGACAGATCTGTCTCCCTGACACTCTTTTAACAGTCTAAACCAGTGATTTAATTTTGCTGTGCCACTGCTGCAGTGCTCTTGGCTTTCAGTCACAGGTTAGAGCATTAATCAACAGAGCAGCTAAGAGCCTGAGCCATAGTAATGTAATGCAGCCTGAGAAAACCGAAGTGCTCTTTATCCAGCCATGTGCCGACAGACTGAACGTTGTTTGCCTGACTGCATCACTTTCTCTACTTTCTATTCACCTCTTGTCATCTGTCTGGCTCCTCTCTGCTCTGCCAGTTCCAAATTTCTGACCCTTAAGTTCAAAGTTTAAAGAGAGTTTAGTTTTTTTTTTCTAATAACACACTAACACAAACTTAAGGATGCTAATTTATGCCTCTGCATACAGTTTGAAGTTACTTTATTTTAAGCATTATCTCACTTAAAGTATATTAAGTGAGATAAGCTAAGAAGTCGATGTCTATCAGAGGTAACTTGCTCTTGCCTACTCTGGTGGTTTAACTCAGCACAGGCTTCATTTAACTGTTCTGCCCTCTTGGATTCCTAAACCTAAACCATCTTAGCAGTGTTGGAGAAAAGGCCTTTGCGGCTGAGAATCTGTCTAACAGGAGTTTAAATTTGCAGAATGGTGACAGCGCACATCAAAAACAAAAATGTAGTTCTGACAAGATCAGTTTATGGCACCTTCCTTCCAAGAAATGGGAAGCAGAAATGTTCTTAGCCGAACATTTACTACAGGATTTGGCTATTGCACAGAAATATATTGTACAGAGTTATGTCAGTCAGGTAGGGTGAAAAACACAACTCCATCGGGAAGCACACTCTCACTGCTTCTTTGTGCACAGATCTAATACAACCACAATTTTTTATCATGACAAGTTGAATAATAACCTGGCAATATGACTGAGAACACATGGGCACATTTCTGCTGCAAATAGCTGCATTATAAGTGTACTTGTTTGTTTGTCAGGAATAAAGCATCGTCGAATTTCAGATGAGTTATTTCTGTGCTGCTGCCACAGAACCTGATGGTCAGTCTTGATCCAAAAGTGTTGTTAAGCTTTGACAAAGCCGGCAAATAGTCAGGGGTCAAACTTCCCACAAAGGGTTTGAGAGCCTTGAAAACAGCTCTTTGTTTACTTGACTGTTTATCTGCTTCTCCTTCTCTCTATAAACAAGCAGATACAACAGAAATACACACACATACACACACAAATGCACATTTCTGTAGGACTGTCGTCCCTGTGAAGCTCAGCTGGTGAAACAGATATTGCTGTAGGCAAGGACATAAACACAAGGCTAGCAAATGGCGGGTCTGTGTTTGTGTGTGTGTGTGTGTGTGTGTGTGCGCAACCATGTGACTCCCAGCACATAACATTAGTCTCTCTATATACAGGTATCTGCAGTTAGCTGTCAGTGTTCCTCATGTTCTGATCATCTTACAGGTTACTGAAATTCTCTTTCAAACTTTTTTCCATATTTTCTAATATTTCTGCACTTTTATTTGGTTCTGAAACTATTAAAATATGTTTTTAGTTTGAGCCTCTCATTTTCTATTCTGTACAAGAGTAACAATACTGTGAGGTACAAGAATCTTTTTGTCTTTCTAAAAGTATCTTTTGGCGTATCTGAGACACCTCTGTAGCCTGCGCTGCTTTCTTTGTCATTGTATTCAGATCTGTACTGTATTGTACACGACTGCTGGCAGCTACAAGTAAATAAATGCACTTGTATGAGAGGATCGTACAAGTGTGTGATGATGTGAGTTTAAGATTGTGTCTGTGCACTTAAAGGTGCTAATGGTGACAAGTTACACGCTATTTAACTTCAGACAACAACTTCAAACTTGTTAAAAGCAGAAAGCAGAATGATTTGAATCCAGTTATACTTACATGTCGTTAAACATATTTAATCAAGGGTGAATTGTTTTGGGTCCATTTTATAGTAGCCTGAGTGGGCTGTGAGGGCAACTGTTCCTAACACGTTTCATTTCCATCTTAAGTAGTAGGGCTGAGAATCTTTAGGCAGCTCATCATCTGATTCAGATCGAGATGTAATTGATAAAACCGTTTTCCATGCATGTAGGTGCATCAACCTTGCTACTAGTGTCTAAGTTTTCCTCCTTTAACGGTCTGTTGGATTAATGAAATGAAAAGGAGATGTTAGATGAAGAGCTGCCTTCATTCAGCTACATACTGCCAACTTCTCAGTGAAGTAACTAACTCCTTTTCCCTCATTAACGTTATCAGGTTTTCTTTTTCCCTTTTGCCTGATTATTTTGCTGCCGCCATCAATTTGTCGGAAGCATTTACTCTCTTTACGTGATTAGTAAAATGTGACTCGTGCTACTCTGACAAATGATCATTAAGAACATAATCCAGTTTTACATTTCCAAATAATTAATTTTCTACAAGAAAGAGTAAAGAATCTTTAAAGCGAGAATCAGAGTGCATCTAGCAAATCAATTCCCTCCCTCACCCCTTATCTGTTGCAGGCAAAATTAGGCAGCTACACCCATGTGTCTTTACTGTACGCGTTAGTCTGTATGAGTGTGTATGTAAGTGTCATTTCATGTGTGTGTGTCTGACTGAGAATGGATCTGGCCTTTGTGCTCAGCTCTGTCGGTTGAGTGGACAGTGTCCAGGATGATGAATTGAAAGTTCAGAAAAATATCTGTTCGAATTTGAAAGCCACGGAAGGAGAAAATTGGCAACATTGTCTGAGGCAGAATCCTTCACACCCTCCATTCATCATCTGAAGATAAAAGGTTAGATGGGTAGCAATAGCTCGTGAGTACGAGTGTGCCTGAGTGTGTGTGTATGTGCGTGTGTGGCTGGTCATAGTGGGCATGGATGGATATTTGCTCTTTAATCATTTATCAGTTCATACGTTTATTTTATGGTAATTTGTGTGCCGTGGGATCAATGCTCATTTATGTGTGTTTGTGCACGTGGTGTTTACAGCAGCATGTGCCGAGAAATGAAAAGCATGAATGTGTTGATCTGCAACGACAACAGGAGCATTATGTTAATACCTGTCACTGAAGGGACACTGACAAGTGTTCGGCCTTTAGTTATCAGTCACCTCATAGTTTATTTTGGGAGATTTGTGTTCAGCCCGCTCCTTGCTTGTGTGAATTTATGGATGCATGCCTGCGTTTTTCTGTACTGTGGAGGTCTTAAAATTCTCACTGAGTTTGAGTGTAATTTGTTAGGAACAGCATGTGTGTGCCTGCGTGCGTGTGCGCGAGAGACTGATTGTGTGTGGGTACATACAATGTGAGTGCACAGCATTTCTGGCTCACTTCATAAACATTCAGCGACACGATCTCACAGCAGGTGGTTCATTACACGGCCTGTAATTAGGCTGACTTGACTTTCTTCTGCTCCAGATTACAGATACATACTGCTTTCAGTGGAGCATGGAAACAAAAAAATATGTGTTCAATATATTTTGTGTTGCTGTACTTCATTGTGTACATGTGTTTATGAGTGTGTAAAAGTGTGTTTATGAGTTGCCGTTTTCTAAAAATTATCAGTTGTAAAAGCAAAATAAAAGAAGAGGTTAAAACATTTGTCACCAGAGAAGTTTGGATTATTTTAATGTCAGCCATGTTTTTTTGGTTCTTTGACTATTACATAAATCAATAAAATCAGCCAACCATCAGATATGTGAGAGTGGCACTAAACATTTCACTGCTGGCTTTTGTTTTATACTCTAATGTTTACTCCTTTCTGGGAAACAGTGGTGACAAAATGAGAACATTTTTTGTGTGTGTCACTTTTATGCTCATGCCAGCAACAAGAGTAGTAAGTCCATTATAGTGAGCAGCAGCAGGGTTATGCTGCCTCATAGTCTTCAAGCTACCTTCAAATTCAGACCATATCTCACAATATTAATTATAAATATCTGTTTCTGTTGTTAACAGCGACACATCACTGCCACATACTACTACAAGTAAACAGCAGCTTTAATGTGTTAGCTTAACATTAACAACAGAAACATTCATTCTATATATAGTCATATTGTCTTCATGTTTTCACATTAGCAAGAACAGCCAATAACGGTAAAGTTAACCAGTCATAAAATCTAAAACAAGATAACATGGACATGACACATGAAACACGTTGATGAAGGTTACCACATGCATCCTTAACGACTCTGTAAGGACACTCCCACACAGAGTTTTAAAGCCTGCACCTCCCCTCCAGTTAGTTAGAACTGGAGAAGCCTCTGAGAGGTGAAATGTCCTCAAGAAACATAGTAACAAACTTGTACTGTGTGATGAAATAACGCTGAACATGTGTGTATGCCTCCAACTGAATGTAAACGCCCGACTTTTTCCAGGAAGTTAATATTTGCCCACTCTTGTTCCATCAGCTCTGATATTTCCATTTGATGGGTTGAGGGAAAGGAAGGAGGCGATCAGTGACCTTTTTCCGCCGGCAATCACAGTCATGAGGTGACTCACTAAGTGCCACCTGACCTAGATACAGTTATAGGTAAGAGCAGTTGGTGATGGAGTGGTGAAGTGAACTCAAGGCAATTTACTGTAGAAGCCAGGCTGTACACACATACTTAAGTTGCTTGTACATCTGGAATATCTGTCAAGTCCAAAATGAATCTGATGTCTGATAATATCCACAAAGTAGGGCTGCAACTAACAATTATTCTATTATTGTTTTATGTGATAACTGTAAAGACACATTTGATTGATAATTGTAAAGAATTTTAATCATTATTTTCCAGAGCACAAAGGGACATCTTCAAATTGCTTCTTTTGTCTCACATGTAAAAGCCCAAACATAACCCACAAACTTTTATCAGATTACATGCAGTTTCCTCTGAGGTCACATTATATTACTTTCTTCACATGCGCAGTATTACTCGTCAAGTCCTTCAAATACACTTGAATTGGTGGATTTACCCTTTAAGAAGCTGGAACCAGCACATTCCTTCTTTTTTTTTGCTTAAAGAAAGGACTAAAGCTGTTAACTGACGAACTGAAAAAAAGGTGGAGATTACATTTCTTTTGATAGATTAATCAATTATCAATTATGCTGCAGCTCTAGTGCATAATCAAATGTACCAAACACGACCCTGCCTCTTGATTTGCTAATTCATTCAAATCAATCGGCAGTGGGAAATGAATGAAAGGCCTATAAAACACAGGACTTGCATCATTTCCAGGGCTCAGTATTCCACCAGAGGTTCAGCACCTTGGAGAGCAACAGCAGCCACCAGGTCTGTTGCCACACATTCAGCACCAAGGCCAGCAGCTGACGATCCAACACACCTCTGGACCTGGAGCACAGCTGGTGGACCGAATGAGGAGCAGAGAGAAAAGACGTGAGGAGCACAGCCAGCGCTCGCTCAAATGCTGACAGATTTTCTCCTCCCTGAAGACATCTCACAGCAACTGCAGGACAACTGCATTCCCTCATCCCTCCCTGAACCTTTACTTAGACAGGATCACCTCAGCCGACCCCACACCAACAGACGGCACACAAAAACATCTCTGTGGCTCCCTCCTTATTACTTTCTTCCACACCTCACTAGGCTGATAAGCTCTTTTGTTTGTACTTTCTTCAGCCTCATCATCCTCAAGTCGGTGTGTGTATTTTGCCCGAGCCACATCTCCCTAAGCCACACAGTAATACAATCGTGGTGTGCACATGCTGCTCGGGAAAAAGATAACTGTGGCTTCACTAACACAGAGAGCTCGGAATTCGCCCAAAGTTTGGTTGCATTGCAACTAAAAGCAGATGTTGACTCAAGCACAATGATCATATAGATGGCGTGTAAGAATGGAGTTGCTTAATAGTTGAATGAAAAAACTGCATTTGATCCTTGAACGACTCTGATGGGATCATACGTCAGTTTAACTGTCCAGGAGCTGTATAATCAAAAAGAGTTGTGCCTCAATTTGTCACCGATCACAAACCAACTAAAGACTCGCAGCCTTCGGATGACAGAGATTCACAGAATAAGAGTTATTATTAAAGAAAAGCGTGATATTTAAAAACTCTGCTTCAAAGCTTATTCTGCAGATTATTTCAGAAGTACACGTCACAGACACAGGTCTAGAAGTTGAAGCTGTGATGTGAACAGTGATGAAACATGACATGGTGACATGGAAATATATTTCACTTAGATGTAGGTTTTCCCCCCTCAAGGTCTGTTACATAACTTCCTGTGTCCCTTGAAGACTACGGGCAGTGGTGTATTTCACATATAACACCTCATCCGAGCCCAACACTTATCAATATTTCTTTAAAAAACTAAAATGTTGTGATTGGCATTGTTTAGGGATAGCTAATTGACTCTTTGTCTTTAAATTCTGTCTAATACTGTTTACCCTAAAGTTAAGTAAGCAATTACATGGCATTAGAGTCCGCTATTTTACATTTTCCACATTTTTACAAAGACACGGTACCTTATTTCATTGCCTTTGCTGCTGTCTTGTGCTCCTGTTCTCTCTCGCTGCAGTTTTTCCACACTCTTGACATTTAAGGCATTAGGCACAAAAGGGACTGGCTGATTATGTACTTGCTGCATTTTGCTTAAACCGTGGCCTTTAATGATTTTTGTTTCTTCTCACCGGTCGATGAAGCTCAGAAAAACCAGACATATTGTGGCTTAGTGGGTAGACAGACAGAGAGGGACGAGGAGAATGAGAGAGAGAGAAAAAAAGAGAAAATAAGAGAAAGAAATAGAGGGAGCGAATGAGGCACAGCGAGAAGGACTGAGTGACAGGGAGAGAGGAGAGAGTCAGAAGCATGCGTTCAGGAATTTAATGATACCAGATAATACATGAGATGAGATATTCCAGGAACCGCACCATAGATACCCACAAGACACATCCACATTTTAACAGTAAAAAACCGAGGAGGCATTATTCAACTGAAAATCTGCTCTCAGACAGCGACTGGAGACAAAAAAAATCTCCCATCCTTTTAGCCATACTAATTAGCTGATTTCTATTTTAGAGATCCGCTCACACAATACAACATAACATTCAAACGATTGTGTCAGGTCTACAATGCAATTCTTCACAATTAAAGCCCTTTGTTATTAAGTTATTTAAAACTGTTATTATAAAACAGCCAAATCAGGAAATGTTTTCACCAGCAGTAACTTAACACTACTTCTGAAAAACAGCCCAAAGCGAACATGAAGCAACAGTAAAATGCAGCAGATATCTGACAGCAGGGACACCGGAGAGAAACTAAACTTCAAACCACATGTTGCCAGAGAACAATAGCTGCTTCTACAATAAGGCAGTGCTTCAAGGTTGAGCATGAGTGAGCGAGCGGTGATCGTGCAGTTAAGCGGTGACATAAACGTACAGTGAGGGCCACGGCTTCTCAAGGCCAAGCTCAAGTCTCCTATGAGCTGTTTCATCACCACCACTAAGAGTGAGAGAGTTAATCACAAACAACTTTGGCCCAGGAGGAGAAGAAACATCTCCTGTGTTCCTTGAATACAGTCTTGACACAGAGCAGGAAAAGGCTAACACAAAGATTCAGTAGAAAGCTACAAATCTCCTGAGATGAACTGCTGAAAACAAACCTTCTTTCTGGTTTGCTGCACAGAAATGAATAGAGTCTCATTTCATTAGCCAGATTTCCTTTTCTTGATGCACCTCTTATTTAACCGTTGATCTTCAGCAGACATGCAATATGTGTGATCTGAAGGTGGTTGTCTTAGTGGGCTTATTTATAGGTGTTAATTATTAAAACAGTTTCATGTGTTCGTGGTTATCTTTCATTGGATGATCAGACTGCATTTTTTACTCAGATCAGTGAGTGGTTCAGTCTCCCTCTCCTTCTTTTTCTCTCTCTATTGCAAGTATACATACACTCTCTCTGTCTCTCTCTCTCTCTCTCACTCACTCACACACACACTCGCACACACACACACACACATTTTTTCAAAAGGAAACACCTCAGCACATGAATAACCTTCTTTCTGAAGGTGAGGACATGCAAATTTAACCCCCAAATTTAATGAGAAGGAAAGGAGTTGAGGCAAGACAGACAGCTACATTTCAGAAGGGCATGCATGTGCACAAAAACACTCACAGACGTAGAGACACGCACACGTCCACGCACACGCACTTGAGAGAGGGAGAGAATAAATGTGTCTCCCAGCACAAAATGCCACTAAACACAGCAGGCCGTGTCTAGGTGAGCAGTGCCAAAAGGCTCTTTCTCCTCTGAATACAAAATGTACCGTGCATTCAAAGCATGACACGATGCTCTTCGCACTGAGCGTACAGGAATAATATCACTTAAGTCATCAAGTCGTGTAGCACAATATGAAGTCTATACATCAGCACACCCCATTAAGCTGTCATCGCTGTGACATAAGTTATAACAGTGCTGCAGACATGACAGAGGTAATAAAGCTGTCTGCTAGTATGACTCCGTCATAAACTGCACAGCCACTTCAGCTCGGCTGCTTTGATAGTAACATATGTCAGTGGGGGCCGCAGCACAAAGTGTCATGGCAGGGCGGGTAATGACCTCCCTTGGAGTATAAAGCTGGAGTTTAAGCTTTGAAAAATGTCAGAATCAACGGGAGCAGAGCATTTCTGACTCTGATACAGCTCAAATCTAGTCAAATAAGGGGCTATAAGTATGAATCAATTAGCTGTCAACTATTGAATTACTTGCCAACTATTTTGACAATCATTTAAATGGTTTGTGTGAGTTTTATCAACCAAAGAATTTCTAAATGTGAATATGTAAGAATTGTTTTACTCCTCTATGACAAACTCAAACGCAATGTCTTTGAGTTATGGACAAAACATGACTTTGTATAATAATATAATAATAATAAACTTTTTTTTATATAGGCCTAGCACTTTTTCGAAACATTGTTTACAAAGTGCTTTGCCAAAAAATAATTTAAAAATGTAAAAACCCAACAACTAATCAAGAAATAATCAAGTGAAATAATAAAAAATTTGTTTCAATCTGATCTCAGAGATGTGTTAAAGATCATATCTCTTAATTAAAACTGTCAAAACTGCCTCTATCAGTCATTTTTGTCATTTAAATTTGAAAAAGCTCAGAAACGTGGACTGCCTATTTCCCCCAAGCAAAGATCCTTCTAGTTTCATCTGAGGCCGCAGATGAATTTAGAAGAATGTGTGTTTCTTGGTTTTTCTTGGAGACTACTTAAATTGAAAGCCGATGTCACAGCAGATTCAATATTGCTTTAATTTAATTTAATATTACTTCACTGAAATTACTCACAAATGTCACTTCCCAGGTGAAATAGACCTGAGAGTTGTATTGAGTTGTTTTTCTTGAGGGAAATATTTTTGACAGGCTAACTTGACAAGGTTTTTTTTTTTTTTTGTCAAAGCGACTTTGTCGAAAAAAACCCATTTTCTCTCATAGTTATTGAGTAAAAAACAAGTCGATTCTCCCAAATCATCACCGCCAAAAACTTTTTTTGCTGTTGCATTTTACCAAATACCTACCTACCCACATTAGAGAAAGTCTTCGCAATTGTTTGAATTCAAGTACGATCAATATCAAAACAGTGGTCTAAAGGTAATTTGAAAAAATAAAGCGCAGTGTCTTTCCCGACAGAATAAAAGCATGAAATACAATAAAGTGGGCCTGAGCTAGACTGCCTGAAGATAAACTTTGATTGTTCCATTTATTAAGTTTCTGTTTGACATCACACAGCAATACACACACAATATACAACAGTCCGAAAATTATAATCATAAACTTTTAATCAACTCAAACTGTCTCAAATACGGTTTTGAAAGCAGAATGCATGCGGGTGAGAGGTACAATTACAGTCTATTCAGAGAGCATTTTGTCCATCAGCATCTTACAAATTGCAATGTCATTATAAAGACTCACGCCGTGCTTGTCTCACATTGTATAGCGACGTCTTAAGATGTTTGGAATGCTCCTGAACAAAATCTTTCTGAATCGTAATTAAAGGCTGTGAATTTCTTTCGAGGCTGTCTCTTTGGTTTGACAGTATTGTCTAATGAAAAGAAAAACTAATCAAGGTCACACAGAGATGACACGGTGAAAAAGCTGCTTCATAACAAGAACATTCTGGGATTAACTGCAGTTCCATATCAAGTTGGCTAGGCGGATCAACACAATTAGCAGAATGCTGTATAGGTGTGATTTGTCATACGTTCACGGGGGGGGGGGGGGAAGACACAGAAAACGCTATCAGTGAAGCCAACCAATCGGAGGAGGAGTAGGGTGGGTCTTGTGAGAACTAAGGACAGGGTCTGCCTATCTGTGATCTTGGGGAGATGGACAGCAGATTAACAAGGAGGGTGCACTTTGGTTGGCATCCCTCCACAAACTGCCTACTGGGTTAAGCACCACTTGGATAGGGTTTAAAAAAAGATTAGAGGTCTTGTTAAAAACACTTAGTTTTGTCAGCACAAGCGTTGCTGGAGGCATGATATTAGCTTGACAGTTTAACTAGCATAAGCCACATCCACTATCTCACACTTTGCCCTGCCGACAGTGTGCAAGGTTGTAGGCCCAGGTTTGGGAGGGAAGGTGGAGGTAGGGAGGAGTTTTATTTTGTGTGGGTTATAAAATTTTCTGGATAAATGAAATACTCTAAATAATGTTGAAAGTGAGAAGTCGGAGTTTAATTACAATGACATTTGGATTATCTGGAATCAAGTATCAGCATCGTTTTAAACATCAACGGTACTTAACCCTGTTGACTTTAATTTGCATTATGTATCTGGTGCAGCCGTGTGTATGTGCGACAACATGACAAACACTTTAAACCACTCGGACATCAATCATTACATCACTTAATCCTCTTTTACCTCATTAAGTAACCGCTGATGTTCAAAACAATTGGTGTTCATTGGTTTCCAGCTGTTGTTAAGACACTGTTGAAAAAAGGCTGCAGGATTATGGTCTGTCTGCTCACCATTAACAGAGATATCCATATGCTTGCTCCAGATGCCCGGTGCCTCGACTACTCGCTCATTATCTGCTCTCCGTTTATGAGCTGGCAGAGTGGAAATCATATCTCATTCCAAGTGCAGCTGGAAACATTTGGATATTCAGCTGTCCATTTATTTTAAGTGTGTGCTTTGCTTGTTACAAACACTTCTGATTTGTTTGATCTGTTTTCTAACAGGTAATCAAAAATGCCTGTGCAGAAGAGCTACAGACTCACAATTATATATAAAAAACACAAATGTATTGCAAAGAGAAAAAAAAACCCATCAAGATTCCTTTTCTTTATTTCCTTTGAAGGAAACATATATCCTCACTACTGCATATTTAATAGCTGACATGAACACTGTTTTCCACAAAATCAAAGAAAAAAATCATGGCAAAGTAAAGAGAAATAAACAGTTTTACAACCAGTCAACAAGACTGGGTTTGCATATGTGTTGGTACAGATTTTTGACTCCGGAGTTTGTGCATAAATATGGCTCCACTGGTATTGTGCAACATATTTGAGTCTATCAAGATGTTCAACATTATGTCAACACTGATATAATTGAGATGCACATATGCCCGTCTGTGCAGTGTGATTTTCCACTAAGAATCTTTGCGTCCTTTGCTCACAACCGGGTGAAAATCCTCTGCAGTCCTCGATCAACCCACATTATTTACTAGGGATGAAAAGCCTGTTGGTTGGTGTAATTAGGGTACTGATCTGCTGTGCGGTGTGGCAGGGACACGCTTTAATAAGGCTGGCACACACACACGATGTCACCTCAAGGACAAATCAAGAGATTCACTTTGGAAGTTGTTAGAAGTGTGTGTGCGGGGTTGCTAACTCATATCACATCCCGGTAACATTATGGCATTTTTCTTAGAAAATTAAAACAGCGCCGGCCTCAACGCCTGAATGTAACTGCTGAATAATAAATTACATCACTGGAAACTAACTAGAAACAACACAAAAGCCTTGTGTCTTACAATAAATTGATGGCATTTTCACATGAATACATTGCCTCCTACATAGCCTCCCTTGTAAATGTTACACTGATTGCCACAATTCAGCCTGTTTTTTCATTGTGCATTCATTCTTCTCTTATCATGTTAGAAGCATCCCGCTCCCAAAGACCATCATCAGTCTGTTGCTTTTAAATGAATATGTGACCAATAATAGCACTGTGCTCAATTAAGGAAGCTATTTCTCAGAGGAATGCTGATAGCTCTGACCCTGCTGTGAGGGAAATTAAAGGTCAGGCATAGTGCAGAGGGACGCAAAACACATGCTTTCTTCTCACTGCCTGACTTCTTTCCTAATATCATTTGTCCTTTCATCCTTGGACACTCCTATCCAACTACTGCACTCTTTTTGTCCCCTTTTCCCTCTTATTTTCGTGCCGTCAGTTTCACTTTTTGTGCTCTTTTCCAATTCCTTTCGGTCTCTCTCCTCCCTTCATCTCCTCCGCTCTTTTTTTCTGATGCATCTTGTTTTGTTTTGCCTTTGAAACTTGTGCTTTACAATGTGATAATAAGCTGTCTGTCTCGGCTTGCAATGACCCCCCAAGAGACACTGTTAGTGTTTATAATTGTGTGTGTGTGTGTGTGTGTGTGTGTGTGTGTGTGTGTGTGTAACAGAGAAAGACAGTAGAGACAGTAGAGTGTCACAATCACTGTTTGCGAGTGTTTTTGTGCCAATGCAGACATGTGAAAAGTGTGTGATGTTGTGTGTGGATGTGAGGGAATGCGACTATGAGTGTGTGTGTGTGTGTGTGTGTGCGCGCGCGCGCGCGCGTGTGCGTAACGTCCATCAGTTTCTCTCAGACTGTGAAGGCGACACACAGAGCAGGAAACCGGGATAAGGCGCCACACCCCCCGCTGGTGAAAGAGAGAATGAGCAGGGTAGATAATGCCCTCTTATCTACCCCACCAACCCCCCTCACCTCCTTTTTCTCCCTCTAACCCGCCTCCTCTGGTTCTCCAACACACACATACACACACACACTCACACATTAATACAAACCCCCTCCTTCTCCTCCACACGCACTCTCTGCAGGGGGGAGAAGCTCTAACTTGGATTTAGTGATGGTGGTGGTGGTGATGGTGGAGGGGAAGGCTCGGTACTCATGTCGCATGATGCCAACCCCATAATTCACACAAACAAACACTTTCAATCAATCTGCACAAAAGACAAACAAACCCGAGTAGCTACACACACACACACACACACACACAGAGGCACACTATATCTCTGTTTTTCCGGAGGCGCCTGTAAGGATTCTTTATATGGTTTATTTAAGCAGGCAAGTCAATTAAGTGTAAAAATTGTATTACGAATAATTGGCCTGGCAGAAGACTTCTTAATGATTATGTGTGTGTGTGTGTGTGTGTGTGTGTGTGTGTGTGTGTGTGTGTGTGTGTGTGTGTGTGCGCGCGTCAGTCAACACTGACCAAATCTGACAAATGTGAGGAATTCTTTATGATGACAGCACCCACAGTAGAGGAAGTACAACCCGTTTCATGCGGTGTACAGAAGCAGAATGAAGGCCCGCATCCTCCGGCTTATCAAGAAACCTTTGAACTGTGGAACCTTCTGAGCCATGCTGTAGTTCCTGACCTGTCAAAAAGTCTCAGCACTCCTGAGGTAGTACATGTACTTTGTGGACTATTAAGATTGAGTTGCAGAGCTCAACATCACCAACTGATCAAACAAAAGCATCGACTAATCTGCAACTTCACAGCATTTATTCAAACTGTATCAATATTAGGACTTGGAATGGAAAATGTCTTGTAACTGAGTTGGGTTTCTGACATTTAACAAAGGAATGTAGCTGATTTCCTAAAAAGTAATAAGGACATTAAAAAAAAGCTAAGTGTACTAAGGAGGAGAGTAAGTCAATGACAAAAAATAAATTGGATAATTATTTCAATGGCATTACAAACTGAATGAAACATAATCAGTAACACTCATGGCTACTGTGCAGACAGAATCTAGCCTTTTTTTAATCTTGTAGATATAAATATTGAATTGAACAAAATGTATTATTGTGGGGAAGAATCTCATCTCAAGGAGAGTCACGCCTGTTAAATCCTTCATTGGTCTAATTTGGCTTGTCTTCACGGTCCTTCAGATCTCAGGGAAAATGCAAACAAGAATGCAAAGAAATAAATAAAGTTCACAGAACTGATTCTGATTAAGTTCCTGCGTTTAGTTCCTGGGGTTATTTGGTCAAAAAGGGCTGGAGACACACCACAGACTGCTGTGTAGTTCATGTAAGGTCGCTGTCATCCAAGCAGACAGAATGACTGAGGCTTTTAATAAAACATCAGACTAATATCAGGCGTAATACAATCTCTCAGACATCAGCCGCACACAATGGAATTGTACGCTATCAAATCAGGCAATCTCTTGATAAAATTAATCGCTTCACGTCTGGTGATGCTAATAATCTCCTGATTGTATTATCTTCACAAGGCCCCAGTGGGAATCTGTGTGTATTATAACAGTCATTATTATGTTTATATCTGTGGTTGGGAGGGTGAAGGGTGAGCTGATTTTTTATAGGGAGTCTGTGTGGTGGGTTGGTGTGTGTGTGTGTGTGTGCGTGTGTGTGTGTGTGTGTGTGTGTGTGTGTGTGTGTGTGTGTGTGCATGTGCCAGTGTCTGTATCCCATTATCTTTGTCATTAAGGACAATAATGGCACTCATTGCAGCCACCTCAGGCTATGTTTTGAGGATTTCTTACACACACACACACACACACACACACACACACACACACACACACAGCTGTCTTCTGGCCTCTATGCCTAATTGGGAAGGGAACAGTAGTGGTGTGGGCGATCACACCAAAGCCCCTAGCTCATTGACACAAGGTTAAAGACCCATTAACTTGACCAGTAGAAAAAAATGGAGCGAGGACAAAAGGGAGACTGAGTTAAGGCGAGAGAGAGAGAGCAACTGTGGCCTTTGTAATGTCACAACCTGCCAGCCCACCCAGATCTTTTAAAAATAATGGTAGTTCTGGTTACACTAAAGTACATGTCTGCTGACATTGGAGGCCTTATTAGTAAAGATCAGGGTACACTCCTGAGCCCACAGGTGCCTGCCCCGTGGCAACGATGTGAAGAGAGACGTGGGAATACACCAACCCTGGTCTAAGTAATTAGACTCACTGTGAAACTCCACAGTACATTATTCACAGGCCAACACTAACGTTTATGCATCCAAGTGAAAGTTACCGAGGGGTTATGTCCATTCTGTACCCCATGAGCAGAATCTTTTTAAGAAAATTAACCATGACCATGATCACTGCCTGACCTTAACTGAGAGCTCTACTTGCCTAACGTTATCCAAATCTTCACTTCTTCAGTGCAGCTACCAAAGAATCAGCTAGTTAATAAAAACACTGGTGTTAAACTTTAATGAACCTGACCTGCGCATTGCTATTCTTGGAACTACCAGCTCCTTGTCTCATGCAAATAAGTTTGAAAAAAAATGCTGTTTTTGTTGGAATGGTGATTGCAAAGAAAGTTTAATACTGCAAGTTTGGAAAATGTATGCTGTATCCATGTATGATGACGGTTAACAGAAATGCCGAACACAGACATCTGGAGAGAATCAGATTATACGATGAAGACTGAGGACATGTGTTCGATCTGGGATGCTGAATTGAAATTCCTCAGGATAAAGACTAATGTGCTGTGTCTTCTGTGAAGCACCTTACTGTACATACTGCTCTTTATTAACTTTTAATTGTTTCATAAAAAGAAAAGAAGAAAGTGCTTTCTATTTAATACATAAATGACTATGGCTATTGTTACTGATACTTCCTGGATGTGCCTCTTTCCCCTTCCCCCTCTTTTCTTTTCCGTCTTGTCTACAGTGAAAGAACAATTCATCAAAATATTGTCAAAATGTCAATATGGCCAAGTGCAATATACAAATTGAAGCAGCTAGCAATTTGTTAATAAAGGTGTGACAAAACAGCATTATGATGAAGTATTGTAGTGCTGCATGGAGGCCCTGGCCTACAAATCTTGTTCTCCAAATGTGAGGAAACTTGTTTTGTACAGACATCATCATGATAATTATTGTTTTGTGCAAAAATGAAAACTGTGTTCCAACAAAGAGGATTCTCACCAATCTTCAATCATTTTACAATCATAATATCTGTCAAAATAATGTTGTTGTTTTTATATATATATACATATTGTGCTGTTCTTGGCACAATTGCTAAAGTTGAAAATAAAACATATAATCGCAAGGTTGTTCACTTTACAATCTCGCTTATAATGACAGTGAAAACAAATTTGATGAGAAGCTGCAACCAAATGACAAGTTCACCTTTGCTGTAACTGAATAAAATGCAATGCCATGTGACCTTTTTCAGGGTCTTATCCCGATGTATGAAATGAATAAAATATTAGTGCAAAAAAAAAACATCAGCAATGTGCCAAAAAGTATGACAGTAATCCCTCCTTCCCTGTGTGTGTGTTTTTTAAATGAGTGTTTGTTGGTGTGCACTCTCTCCATCTAAACTTGACATTAAAGGTTCACATCCTTCAAAATGGGGTGTGGACTTCTGCCCCCTGAGTGTCAAGAGAGGAATATTCGAGTGAGCACCCCATGCAGAGGGAGATCCACTTCCTTTTTCTTATATTTTGTGTAACACTGTGTGGAGAGGAGAAGCCAGAGGGCGAAGGGCTGGTTAAATCAAGTCTTTTTGAGCTTAGCTTTTGTGTGTTGACTAATAAAGATGCATGTTTTTGCTACTGGAATCAAATGAAACAGCTTATAAAAAAGAATATTCATGTAAAGAGAATAATCAGGAAGGAAATCAGTTTCTAAGAGAATCTTGTATGGCCTTGCCAGTGTGGCATCTTGACTGGAAAGATGTAGAGGTCAGCTGATGTTAAGTCTGTTTGATTCTTTTCAGACTGTGTTTAAGAAACAACAAACTAACAAGTGAAATTGGCAAGGTAAACTCAGGCATTTTTCTTTTTTACAACTTATCCGTCCACAACTCTCCTTTTGAATCCTCTCCTGTTTGTACTTCTTTTTAGTTTTCCTCCTCTTCAGTTTCTCCTGTTTCCTTTAACCTTTTTTTAATCTTGTTTACGCTTGTCTCCCATCCTCTTTTACTTTTGCTCCAGACACCTCACACATTAAAATTGCTGTGTAGTCTTCTTCTTTACCAGACGTTTTCTTTTTTACAGTTAGTATTTTTAAGTAATCTTTGTCAATATTCTTTAAGCAGCTTAATTTAACTGTATAATTATATAAATGTGCCAAATGACAAGGTGAAAGCAGTCACTTATAGGGATGAACCCATGTAAAAAATCTGCTAAATCAGGCAGGTCCTCCAATCTCTGTGGCACTTTACAGCAAGTCTCAACTACTGCCAGTGACTTTACTGTGTTGATTCGCTGTAATTGATTCACTTTCGGCCACAGCAGGCAGCCATTTTTAGCAAACAAGCTCTGAAAACCCACCAAACACAACTGCCCAGCAGAGAGACAATCCGTGTACCCTTCGTTCTATGGTTTTTCCGTTTCAAAACCAAATTAAAATAACAGAAAAACAAGTTTGTTTTTCTGTTATTTTGTTTTAAAACCAGAACGGAAAAACGGAAAAACAGAATAACACAAAATCACACATTTTGTAGCTGTTATTCTGTTTTAAAACAAAAACAGAATAACGTGAAAATTTTGTTTTTTGATTTTTACTGTTTTGTTATTGTGATATTTGGAAAATTCGGATTTAGGAGCGGCAGCGCAGTAATTGTAATTCATGTAATTCACACTGAAAGCTGCGCTGCCGCTCCTAAAGAGACGTGACGGTAGACGTCATGATGATGAGATCGGGGTGTTTCCCCTGCGGTTATTTATCAAAATATACACCAGCAGGCGGTCGAGTGGTTAGAGCGCATGTCATAAACGCAGCCGACCCCGGTTCGATTCTGGCCGGAGGTCCTTTGCTGCATGTCACATCCCCCTCTCTCTCTCCCGTATTTCCTATCTGTCTACTGCTTAATAAATGTGTCTATGCCAGAAAAAATCTTTAAATAAAAAATATACACCTGCGCCCGGCGTTTAAAGGGGACCCTGCGGTTAATTGAAACCCGGCTTTTATTTGGTAATAAATGGTACATTTATACGCTGGAGCGGCGGCGTTGGCCATGCGCCTCCGCGATTCATTTACAGCCTGGAGGCGGAGTGCTGTGTGTCTCCTCTCTGCTCTGACTGGACTGCTGCACGAGACTACTTAGAGACTGACCGCCTGTGAGTGCTTTTGGATGGGGGAGGGACTCACGGCAGCACCCGCTGCTCATTGAGCACAGTAACTGCAGAGTGATACGTGCTTCCAAGTCAGAGTCTCCAAACACCAAAAAAGTCTCCAATAACACCAGTAAAAGTCGGTATTTGTCGGTAGGGGAAACACCCCGACGTCATCATCATGACGTCTACCGTCACGTCTCTTTAGGAGCGGCAGCGCAGCTTTCTGTGTGAATTACATGAATTACAATTACTGCGCTGCCGCTCCTAAAGCCGAATTTTCCAAATATCACAATAACAAAACAGTAAAAATCAAAAAACTTAATTTTCACGTTATTCTGTTTTTGTTTTTAAAACAGAATAACAGCTACAAAATGTGTGATTTTGTGTTATTCTGTTTTTCCGTTTTTCCGTTCTGGTTTTAAAACAAAATAACAGAAAAACAAAGTCGTTTTTCTGTTATTTTAATTTGGTTCTGAAACGGAAAAACCAAAGAACGAAGGGTACACGGATTAGAGACGCAGTTAGCAAATTAGCTGGTGACTATAATGGAGCATTAAGCAGTTTAAGAACTAGTTATTTTGTGCAGGGGATGGTAGAGACCACAAGCAGCACTAAAAAGCAAAGTGAAAACTGGAATACCTTTTACTGGGATGAACACAAACAGCTCCCAGCTAATAACATGTTGCTCTGGGACTGCTGGACTTGTAAATAATCAACTGTGTTGAACAGGTTCACTATATCACCTTAGTAAGTGATGATACTAGCAACTTATGTCTGCAGTCCATGGATGAATAAAATCATAAAACATTTTGGGAATTTTTGGAATCTGCATTGTGAACATTGGCATATGATCTTCTTTACCTTTTAGTACATAAAGCATGTCTGTTTAAGGAGAAGAGGAGTTGTTATGTTACATTTACTACATATTTAACGATGAAATAAATAAATAAATTACGGCAAAAGGTCTTGAAAAGCTGCGTGTGAATGAAATGTGACACATTGTCCATGAGTCAAGACAAAAACTGAGTCCAGTTTGAGGGGGAAGTTATTTTGCAGTTTTGAGCCTTTTAGGAACAGAACTAATGTTAAACCGTGTTAGGTTCCAGTTCTCTTACACATCAGTATGGGTCAGGTTAAAAGTGAAAGTAAAAGAGACTTGAGACTATGGACATTTGTATCCCTGCTACAGTCTTACTTTCACAATCATTACACTATTATTATTACTTAATACGGATACTGTGCTGGATTTGTACTTTTGTTCTTCTAAGGACCGTCACTGACACAAGCCCCAAACCTTTATCCCTAAACTAAAACTTGTGAGGAAGTGAGGACCAGCAAAAATGTCCTCACTTTCCAAAAGTGTCCTCATCATCCCTACAAAGACAGACAAACTGGAGTACACACACACATATACATACACACAGGAAAAGCACCTCTCCTGATCCCAGTCCTTGTGTTGTCCTTGTACAACTTTACATGCGTTGGTGTTTCTGTCCCTGCAGTGAGCGCACAGGTGCCAAACTCCCACTTAGCTCTCAAACACATAATACACACAATACACATACACACACATAGAGGTGACAACCTCCTTTACATCATTTGAAGTGACAACATCCCATTGCAGCCATACAGTGCTGCTCCCCCACACAGGAACCGTCTGTTAGCACCATATACACCTTCCCATATGTATTCTCAAACACACACACACACACACACACACACACACACACACACACACACTCTCAGAGGAGTGAGTGCCAAGACACAGTAAGTGTACCTGACGTGAATGTTCTTATGCAGCCCTCTAATCTCTTTCACAGGAAACAACTGTACCTCAACAGGGGAGGAGCAGTGACTCATAACACAAATGGCCTTCACAATAGCATGGGGGAAAATAAAGTGAGAAATCAGGAACAAAAAAAGACTATGACACTTTGTTCTGCCATCAACACAGCAGGTTGTGAGAACATTGCCAAGACTTATTTTTACATAATCATATTTTCCAAGGTGTTATGCAAAGTGTATAGCAGGTAAAGAGTGTACATCTACATTTGACTGTCCTTAATACCATTTTTGGGGCTTCGGAGAGAGTTATAAGCCAATGATCCAAGACATTGGGATTGGGGGTTGTGTCTCGTTCCAAAGAATACTTACATATGTATAATTACGGTAAACTGACCTCAGGTGATTTAATTTCAATTAATCATTATATTTGGCAACACGACACTTTCACAAGCCAACTTAAGACGAAGTGACAGCCTGCGGATGGAGAAAAAAAGGGAAGCAGATAGACACGCAGCTGTAATATCAACCTGATGTCAGTCCTCATGTGCTGGTAGCTAGATTTCCACGTTGCACGATACACATTGCTTGAAGAATTGTTCTTTGTATCTAACAAGGAACAAACAAACCAAACGTCCCACCAAGTCATTAGTACTTCATCAGCTTTCATCTTTAATTGCAGATATAGAGATACTGATTTATCTCTGGCCAGTAATTTATGTGAGAAGCATTTACTGGGTCCAAGCATATCCTTCTGTTGTTTTTACTCAAATTAAACCAGAAAACAATTATCTATGACTAAACTGTCCTGACCTTTTGTATCTATTTTTTTCTTTAAAGGGTTGTCAAACTCATTAGCAGTAAAGCATACAAATCATTAACTGAAAAATAGACACAACCTTTAAACACAAGAGAGTTAAAATAAAAAATTCTAAATTCATATCTGACTCAAGTGTGTTTCCTGAAGGCAGAACTGATGCATTTAAATGGATTCCGAGAAAAACACTTGAGAGAAAGAAAGAGAGGAGTCGGATATGGTACTAAAAGATGCAAGGCAGAGGAAGAGATGCATTGAGCAGATGGTAGTGTGCTCTCAGGTGTACAAGGACCTGCAGAGAGAGAGCTGTTGCACAGAGGGAAGGAGGCAGAGATGCAGAGATAGGTGAATAATGGGCGGGACTGAACAAGAACAGAAGGTTGTGGAAAAGCCACAGAACATGGAAGGAGTAAACTAAAATAGAAAACAAGTCTCGAGGAAGAGGAGCACAGAGGCTGGCGGTGAATCGAGATCGGAAGAGAGGACAGAGAGAGAACGGAAGCTGGCTGCAGCAAAAGAACGGATGGAGGCATGGAGAGTGGGTTAGAAGTTGAGGTGAGAGCCAGCGGGAGGCAAGGTGACCAAGAGATGAAAGGCGGGCGTTTGAGGGAGACAAAGTTAGAGCATATCTCCTCTAAAGGAGGACAGGAGGGAGGATTCAGGATAAAAGATATAGCATAAGTATTACAGAGCTAATAGATGAAATGGGACAAAGTTGGAGGGATAAAGAGATGAAAGGAGGGGCATATCACTGGAGGGGGAGTTGGTCACTTAGAGGGTAGAACGGAGAGGAAGGGAGGACAGAAAGGTCAGAGAGGAATCGCTCAGATGCAAACAGATCAGTAATGGTAGAGTTATGGTTGATAACAGGGAAGAAATTACAAACTAAATCAGTACAACAGCTCTGCTCATTCTCGGTCAGTCACTCTCTTTTTTGCTCTCTCCTTTAAGGTCAGTTAATACACATGATGCACTTTTCAATCGAGTTCTCAGAAATCACTTCGACGTGCTTCTCCTGTGTGTCACGGCAACAAGGTAGAGTTAGAAGGTTGGAGAGAGACAGACGGGGAGAAGTCCCATCCTGTGTTCAGCAAGAGTTTTAGCCTTTTATCTTGTTAGATCTCGTTTGCTCGAGTTTGATCAAAACAATTACCGACGTGGATATTTGCACACAAAGACTATACTCACAAGCACACACAAACCTGGACTTCACACTCAAACACACACACACACACACACACACACACACACACACCAATCACCAAGTCTGTTGCACATGAAGACCATCTAAGAGCGTGAGGACATGCTGATTGATTGGCGCCCGGGGTAGGCTGTCCCTTTCCATTAACATCTCCCTGTCAGTGGGAATGTGTGAATAGATATTTCACCACCAGCACTGTGTGTGTCCGTATGAGCATGTACAAATGAGGGTGTACCTCTGTCTTGCATGTGTACGCCGGCACTTCTGTGTGTGCTTTTCTGAGATGTGCAGAGCACTTGGGAGATTTTCAATTACCAACAATGATAATCAAAACAAGATAACTGCAGGATCCATTAAGTAGCTGTTGTTATGGCAGGATGTGTTCACCTAAAATTAGATTGTTTGTCCCATTTACCAAAGCCATGATTAATAAATTATATTAAGCACGCTTGTGTACAAGATTCAGAAAATTAATAGAGCAAGTTTAGTTCCCTGAGAGATAGAAAAGCCACTTCATCACAGATACAGAATTTGCTAAATAAAAAACACATGACTCCAATCAGCAAAAGAACTTACAAAAGACTTGTAGTGGTCTCAGAGGATGAGTAGTTTTGAAATCGTTTCTCAGGAGAGGAATCAAGGCCAAACGCCTGGGGTTAAGAAATAACAGAACTTCCCTGTGGGTGATTAGAAAGATATTTAAGATTCAAGATTAATTCAATTCATATTCATATTCCAAGATTGTGTAATGACATTCATGTTTGTACTTTCTGAAGCTACATACACACAACTATGTACATATATATTTACATGAACACACACACACTCACACACACAGACTAATTAATAAACCATTCCTCGTTGACGGCTTAGCATGAGGTCAGGAGCCTCACAGCCTGAGGGAAGAAGCTACTCGTCACGGCTTTGTCGATATTAAAATGTATATTTTTCTGTGCACTTTTAGAAGCTGTTTAGATAAAAGTTGAGGTCAAAATACATTCTTACATTACAGAAAGTGCTGTTGTTGATGAAAAAGAAATTTGAGAAAAGTTCCAGAACAGCTGCCAAATTCACTTTGTGGGAAGGTTGTTGTGTAAGCATCTGTTTTCCAAGGTCAACAATAAACTTTCAATCTTAAAATAATAACTATGTGTAAAACCATCCTGATAAATTATCATCCACTAAAGTAGATTGTTGGCTCGAGTTCAGATATGGTTCCTTAAGCACATTTCATTTATCAACAAAAGAAACTGCCAAACACTAAAAGGATTTTTAGTCAACTCCGACAATCATAAATTCATTACACCTTTGACACAGAGAATATTTTGGAGCCCAGTTGGTAGGCTATTGATAAATGACTCGTGTCCATCGTATATGAAAAATGTGTCCACGTAGTGTAACAGTTCAGATAGATTTTATCAGAGCAGTGCCTTCATAATATGAATAGCTCCTCTAAAATACTAACATTAACTCATTCATTACATTTGTTCATGTCCCGTCAACACTCTTTTTCAAGATTTAGTTTCAGCACTGCTTTAACTCTGTTTGCAAACTACAGCGTAAATAACATCCCCCCCTTGTTTTTGCTGCTTTGCGAAGACCCTGTTACGAAGTACACTACAGCATACATTATACATATATACACAGTTATATATATAAAACACAAAAAACAGGTTTATATTTAGAGGAAGACAGAACATTCTGCACACAGCCCTGTGTAACGTGAAAACTGTAGGACAGAACACGCACACCCCCAGAAGGGGAAAAGGCCTGTCCTATCTACATGTCAAATTTATATTGCTTTGACCTTTTCCCTCAGGTCCTCCTAGTTCTCACTGCATGCAGAGATTCACTAAACTGCTGATGTCTGCACCACCTTGCCTCTTTCTACACATTTGGATAAAGAGGAGGGGGGGGTTGGCAATATCTACACCAGCACTTTCGGCTCTTAATTCACACAGATAGGACACGTGAATGGCAAACTGAACTCCCTGGAGCATTTTTCTTCGCCGTTCAACCGTTTGTTGCACAATAAACTGATGGGAAAATATATTTGTAGCTTGGAAATTGGTTTGCTATTTCTGAATGTGTGAGTAAGTGCGTGCATGCGTGCGTGCTATGCGGAATCTGTGTGGATTCTCAAGGACTTCAAAAGGACAGCTTTTGAGAGTTATATGCTTGTTTACCTTCAGTTATTATTTGTAATGATAATGTTGTGTGTAGAGTCAAAGTAAAATGGACTCATGATGAATTGAAGGTGTCTAGCCGCGACCTTAAACATCATGGTACAATTATTCAAAGGGAAGTCAGAGGCAAATAATTGGTTTCCAGGGCAAAATGGGACAGTTTTTATCAACCCACACACCCACAACTAAACAGCATCATTCTCTGCTGTACACCTGAAGGTCACCTGATAGGAATGTGGTGAAGGCACAGTAATTAAACCTCACATTTTGACACAGAGTCCAGAGAGAAGAGTGAGTCCAAAATAAAGGAAATAATGAATACAAACAAGTCATTTCAAATGTGAGGTAACGCTGATGGATTCTGGATCCAGAGGCGCAAAGTTGATGCCTGTGGGCACAATGTATTTGTTTTTTGTGAAATAGTTTTTCACAGCAATTAACTTTTTTTCCATGCTGCCGCATTTCTGACTATGTGCTGTATGTGCATACAAACATCTGACGCAGTGTAATGTAAAGGTTATTCGAGTAGGAACGAAGAGGAGGAAGAACATGGGTGTCTGAGTCAATCTGTGTCACAGATGACTGTTCCTCAACGTCCTTTGATTCACTGTCCTCTTGTGTCATACCCTCTGGGACAAGTTAGCACATTTGTGTGTTTTGAGTGTGTGTTTGTGTGTGTGTGTGTGTGTTTATGTGTGACCTGAGGCAAGTGCCAGCATCTATGACCAGATTTCACCACCTCCGAGCGTGACACATTAGCCAGTGGCAGCTGAGGGCAAGGACACTATCTGAGGGTTGCATAAAGGTCTGTTAGTGCCCGCGCATGTGTGTGTGTGAGTGTGTGTGTGTGTGTGTGTGTGTGTGTGTGTGTGTGTGTGTGAGTGATAGAGAGAAAGAGATAGAGAGAGTGCATGTGTGTGTGTCCTAGCTTTACTGTATGTGTCAACATGACACAAAATCAGTGTCAATCATTGTTTTAAGTTTGCTGTCGCTGTAGTGATCGCTCAGTGCCTCTCTGGGACCCAAAAACGAGAGGTTCGAGTGATAAACTTCAAGTGCAGAAGCTATCACTTAAATGTGTCATATAGTTCAGTTATTGCTCCATGTTATGAACATTTTCTCAAATGTCAGTAAGGCTGCATCAGAGAAGGCCTGACAATAATGTCATATCATGCTTC
Source organism: Sparus aurata (assembly GCF_900880675.1). NCBI lineage: Eukaryota > Metazoa > Chordata > Actinopteri > Spariformes > Sparidae > Sparus > Sparus aurata. Next base: position 30,674,989 of record NC_044191.1, read on the forward strand.
CATGATGTTTGGTGCATTAACCAGTATTAAAGCGCTATTTAAAGGGACTTCTGGGCTTTTGTTGGACAGGTAAATCATCATCATCAGCAGCAGCAGCAGTGGCAGCGGGTGAAGATGGTCCGTTGAGCTTTGTACTACTTTTAAATCTTATTTGGTGAATTGAAGATTTATTTCAACCAACTCAGAGGTGATTTTGGAAAGACAGAATTATCTTTACTGTGCATAAATCCAGATTTCCTTCAAATGACAGAATTTTTTTATTTCTTTATATTTGGAGTGTTTCATGATCAAATATTTTTAACCAACCTTGCACTGAACTGTGATCACTAAATATGATCAGGTGAAAGGGGTCATTCGTTATCTTAATGTTACCATGTTACCGTCCTTATTCCACCTGTTAAACAATGCCGATCTGAACTAAAAAGCCAACACTTTGACTTTGGTCATTTTAAAAGCTGACATTGACCACTGAGGACAAATAGAACTACTTTACCAGCTTTATTCACCTTCAAATAAAATAGATCTCTTTCTCTCTCTCTCTCTCTCTCTCTCTCTCTCTCTCTCTCTCTCTCTCTCACACACACACACACACTTGAAGTTTACCATGAGCCAAGAAATCCCTGAGCAGCTTTAACCGGCCAATAACACTCACCTGTACGTACGTGCGTAGTCCAAGTACACACTCACACAATTGCATGTGAAGTATGTAGACAATACACCGCAAACAAGGGAAAAGTAGAATACAAACACACAACGAAAGAGAGAGAGAGACAAAGGTATAAGAAAATATTTTCTCCTGCCAGGCTTGGCTCACATCAATGTTATAGAGAATGAGCGATGCCTGGTGAGAAGGGGCGTGAAGAACATAAATGCCTTTCTTGAAATGAATTGATCAAGCAGGAGTGTGATCTACTGTTACAATGAAAACACTTGCTGCTGTAAGAGAGAAGTAAAAAGGAAACAAAAAGAGAAAGCAAAAATTCCACAGTGAAATGGCTGCAGCAAGATGGAGAGTGGAGGAGAGGATAAGGAAGAGGATATGCTGGGCAGGTTGAATGTGGTGTGGGGATACACCGTAATAAAGACGTCTCGCCTTGAAAGCTTTAGTGCTCCTGCGAGAGCTGCAGACACAAACAGCAGGGGGATTAAATACAAACCTTAGACCTTTCGCATGCTCTCCAGCCTCTCTGTCGTTGGTTTTATCACTTACCGGTTCTCTTTCCTCATGTCTTTCTTTTCACACTCTTTTGACTCTTGTGCTATGTTCTCAAATGCCCCCTTCAAAGTACAAACAGTTAAGCTGCTTTCTCTCTCTATATATAACTCATGTGCTGATGTACTTTTCTTAAAATTCTTCTTTCTCCATGTCTTAATACAGCAATACTCACTCCTTGAAGTTAGAAAGAAAGCTATGCAAGAAAAATGCTACTAATTCCAAACAACCAACAGCATCATTGGCTATAGCCTGCCATCAGTTATAACTATATTATTACCTTTCCTTACCTTGCTGACCTCTCTACTGCTACTTACCCATTTTAGTTTTCATTATTTGTACATTTTTCACACATATTCTTATTGAATTTTAAAGATACAAAACAAAACTGAACAGAACAACTGGAGCTCCAGTTATCCAATTATAGAAAAGTCAGGCAAAGGTTCAGATCGGCGTAATGACTCTGTGCCCTCACTTTGGATTAAAGTTGTTCTGTTTACTCAGAACATGCTCTGTGCTGTATAGCTGCAGCACTTAATTGCCACTTTTAATGTCGCCATGGTCTCAACTTGAACTGCCTATGGGGAAAATGAACGTGCAAGAGTCCAGTCTATTTTTACCAACTGTTCTCTCTCATCTTGTCTCTTGTCTGTGTGAGCAGTATGTATCTGTCTGACGCAAATCACAATGCTTAAAGCAATAAAATGCATGCAATAAGTCTGTGAGTTTCCTCTGCATCTGGTGTTGTTAAGTGTAATAACTACAATAATATATCACATGTGTGGGTTAAGATGGGCTGGCGTCTGGGTCTCTGGCTCGGGCTCAGGGAGGGTCTGCAGGTTAGCAAAGGGGACACATTTTGGTCACTGAATAGATTAGCATTACATTTCAAAATTAAATGCATTGCCATGAAACTTGATGAAGACATTTACATTCCCAACAGGATGATTTATAATAGCTCTGATTATTCTTTGACTTTACGGCCATCATCAGGTCAAAGTTTTCAGTTTGTTCAATAATTTGCATTTTGAGCAAATACCTGCAAAAACACTCCTATCAGCCTCTATTCTATCTTTGTAGCTGGCACTGCATAAGCAGGTAACAATAATATTGTGAACTTATGCCATTGTGAGCACTGTTATCATTGAGCTTAAAGTGCTGCTGTGTATTTGTACAGCCTTGTACAGCTGCTGGCATAACTGAAGTCTCTTAGCCTTCTTTTGAATCGGTTTACATCGTGTGCAATATATAATGTTCATGCCACTTGTGACCAATTAAAAATCCTGATAAGGTTTTGTATTTTCCTTAGAGAAATATAAAATGAATTTAGCATCACTGATATAATGATTGTGTTTCTTGCAACAACGGAACTCTAAGAAAATGGTAATTTAATTTGGAGGAAACAGATAAATTTAATGATTCAATAGTACATTTTCTGAGGTGTAAAATGAACTGCTGTGTAAAGAGAAGATATGTTTTATCCTGATCAAATTGGCTTATTTCCCGCTCACAGCTGTGTGTGTGTGTGTGTGTGTGCATGTGCATGTTTGTGTTATTAAAGCTGTCTATCCCATTAACTGCGGTGACAGCTGATAAAGATGATAGACACACTCTATTCATGTCACACTAGCTTTCTCCTTCTCCCTTAGATAAACACACATGCAACACACTTCAATTAAACCAAACACTTTTACCACGCACACGCGGGTGAGCACACGTGCACACACACGCGCACACACACACACACACACACACAGTCCTGACTTGTAACGACTTTGAAAAAGAGGAAACTTTTTCTGATCTTTTCTGTTATCTATCTGTAGGACGTAAATTATTATGTACACAGCGAGCAGTTATTGTTTGCCTGTTTTATGAAAGCAAGGGTTTAAATGTGTGTGTACACAGGCTGTTAACAATCTGTGAACAAGTTATCTCTAAGTTTTTAAGAAATCTGAGCCAAGAAAAAGTTAGTGTCCCCCCCTGGAGACCTGACGCAAAACAGCCAGAGATGCAGAAAATCTAAGCTTTTATGTGCAGACACAAACACACACACACACACACACACACACACACACGTTTTCTGATCACAACAGCTTGTCTTAGTGACTAATACACAAGTCTTCACGGACCATTAACTTGCTCCAATTAAAACATGAAGCAATATGTTGTTTTCCTAGCGAGAGTTTTTGCATACTCCTTCATCAGCCCTCGGGGATGACACCTTGAGTCCGTTTCAGCGTCTAATCCCTCAAGTCATTCACATATGGTTGTTTGTGGCTGCTCGTCACTTACAATATGGTAAAGGAAGATCTGGTTGCTTTAAAATGCCAATGCAAGAGTGAGGACTGCATGCACATACCAGACATAGGAGGACTTCCACTTCAATGCGCAACAGAAAGAAAATCTTGCTTTCTAGTTTGAAGTTATTTTGAATTACTTGGACCATTCTGATCTCTCAGCCGTCTCCCTCCTCTCCGTCTGTTTGTTACATATGGTTTGATGGAATTTGGCATCTCTCTTACAATATGTTCATAGGTTTAGTACATGTAGTCACGGTTGGGTTTAAATGCTGTCTTTGCCAAGTCTTTGAGACAAAACTGTCTCTACCCATTCATCCGTTCAGGGGCCAAACGATTGAATTCATGGGAAATGGTTTAGTCTGATAATGGAGGAAAAAATGCATGAGATACAGCTACTTTAAAAAAAGTCAGCAGACTGAGAATGCACTCATAAAAATAGAAGTCACATCTTGAAAAACAGCAGGTGGTTGTTGCAGCGGATGATATTACATCAGAGAAGTCATGAGATTGATGTGAACTCATCAAAAAATCATAGAGAGTAGTGGTGTGAGAGCAAGCGTTTTTAGTCATGAAAGCTTCCACAATCTACTTTTAAGGCGAATGGTAGTTGGATTCCAAACTTTATAATGCCTCATTGACCAGCAGATCCAAACTACTACAAAGTGTTGTAAATAATGCAACATGCAATATAGTTGACGGCATGGAGGATAAGGAGCTTTTGACAAAAATAACTCTCCCTCATGCACTATTGTTTTTTTATGGTACAAATAGAGATATGAATGGGTTATTTCAAGCCTAGCAATAGTTTCAGGGTTTCCCATACATTCATTTATTTGTGGTGGCCTGCTACAATATCAGCATTGTCCACCACATACTGATTTTCAATTTTTGGAGCTGTGAAACACAATTTGTGTGAGAGACAGGGCAGGCACTGAGCATGCGCACTCAAGCCTTCCGCCAACCAAGCTGGATATCTTCCCTTTTTTGTGCCCAGCTAACTTCAGTGTGGAGAAAATAATTTAATCACGCAGCATCCAAGATTTTATCGCTCCAAAAATAGGAAAGCCAGTGTTGATATTGTGGCGGACCATCGCAAATAAATGTGTGTGAAACACTGAAGTAAATTGTTGATGCCAGAGTTGATGCGCGCTGCGGAGGCAAGCATGTGTGACGAGGTGGGTGGGGCTGGAGGGCAGATGGTCTGCGTGAGCTGTAAAATGACATCGTTGATTGGAATTTGGATTTTATCTTCCTGGGCGATTCGCAATTTACCTGGGTGGGCTGCTGAAGTACAATCTATTTATGGAAAAAACTGAGCAAGAGATCCGAGGTGGAGAGAGAAGTGGGTAGTTTGTGAGCAATTGGTGAGTAAACAACAAAATAAGGCAGCAGATTAAGTAGTCTTTAAATGCTGAAATAACAAATAGCCTTGAAGGGAAAGGGTTATTTATTCTCTTTAACAAAATGTACAAATCACTTTTTAAAGAAAAGATTTCTGGAGGAAAATGTTGCCACTTCGTGCCCTTTAATTATGAATAGCATGCATAGCTGCTATAACTCACACTTTTTATTCAGAGATCATAGTTTAGAAAGGATCTGAAGTATCCATGCACTGCAGTATGGTCTTGGATGTTGTCAGCAAACTCTCAGCCATCAGTGTGACCCCTCGTCCTCTATTTAGGCCTTGTTAACATCCAGTAACTATCAAATTGAATGTGACCCAATTTTGTGTCCAGACTTTGATCATTATTCTAGTCATTGTCCTGAATACCTCTTATCGTGCTGTTCATTATCTGGCATAATCGCTATCATTATCTTTTTTCATTATGTTTATGAAAAAAATGAGATTCGGTAGATACAAATTACTTTTACAATGAGCTCTTCTAATTATCATGGACAGAGCCTGATGACTTGTGTCACTTTGCAGCTGTTAAAACCCTGGATTAATCTGATCTTCTGAATTCTAAGACCACAACTTCGGAGTCTATTTAATGTTTAATTTGAAAGGTTTTGGGTCTTGATTTCAAGAGAGGTTTCATCTGCTTAATTTCCAAATACTGAATTTTGTCAGATGGCAATGTCCTAATGCCATGGATCCAACTATAAACATCACTGAAATTCTGAAATGAAATATGTCAGAGACTAAGGTAAGACTGTATTGGATCATTTCATTCCACTTTCATATTTGATTTCTCTGCACGTGAGGAAAAAGGAAAAGGTAAATGCGAGGAAGATGCACAGGGAAGCAATAAGAAGTGAAATATATGACCACAAAGCAGCGTTAGCACCAGTTGTGTTGCATGTCAGGGCCAAACACAGGTAACACAACTCAACTGCATAAAGTTTAAATGATTTTATCAAACTATGTGACAGGGAATCTTCAAGGTTGTGAGAGGAATATGGAACGGAGCACAGCATGTCGTCCAAAGCCATGGGAAGATATGTGCATGTGTGAGAGAGGGAGAAAGAGGGAAAGAGAGAGAGAGAGAGAGAGAGAGAGAGAGAGAGAGAGAGAGAGAGAGAGATCATGTGCAGTGTAATCTATCTGAGAGACAGGTTTGGGGATTTACTCCACACTGAGTTTAGCTCTGCGGGGGGTTTGAGGGGCCTACAGACACACTCCCTGCAGCACCACTGGCCGTGATGAAGGAGGCAATTTGAAGTTACAGGCTTATTTTTTTCTCTTCACTACATTATGCAGAGTGAACTGGACAGAGGTGCAAATATATTTGTCCAAATATGCATAAATGATGAGTGAAAGAGGGAGAGAAAAAAATATAAAGAGGAACATAGGGAAATATTATAGAAAATGTTCCTGAGAAATGAAAACACCATCTTCTTCACCTTCTTCTTGCACTTCTCTTGTCTACACGGTGTAATTTTATTCTTCCAGGACGAAGCGCTTTACATATTGTGAAATATTTCCCAGCACGACTTCTGCTAGCTACTTTATCATGCTAACCGTGTCTGGATGCTTTACTTCACATTACAGATTCAGCAGTGCAATGAAATGCAGCAGAACTATAATGGAGTCAGTGAGAGTCTCATTGACTATATAGTGATGTATGTAGTGGATGGTTAAAAACATAATTTGAGGAAAACTAGAGAGTCGTGGACACATGTTAAATTCAAAACATGTAACAGATTCCCAGGGGTAGAGGTTTTATTTTCTACCTGTGATAAAGCTGAGATGTAAATCTGAAGAGCCACATAACTGCAGCATCGCCAGCTCAATCCAAGTCGGCGACCTTTGTTGAGTCAGACCGGCTCTCTCTCCCTGCATTTCCTGTCTACTTCTGGTGCTGCTTTTTTTCTAAGATAAAAGCCAATTGAATAGTAATCCAAGAACATCAGGCGAGATCCACCAAGCCCGACACTCACTGACATAAACACACATAATGTCACAGCAGTAAGCTGGCAGAAAAAACTCCCCACGCATGGCAATGATAATATTCATATAAATGCTTATTATCGCGAAAACAAAGGTTACAGACTATGTTCAAGGTCAGTAATAATTATAGGTGTTATAGTAATAGCAGCAGCATTTATGGTACTGGTATCAGCAGCTGTGGTATTATTTTAGAAGCAGTATAGTAACCATAATGTTTGAGGTATTTATAACAGCTCCTGCCTCAGTGCCAAGCAACCTCTGAAACAAAATATCTCCATCTGCAGTCCCTACAGGACCAGTTACTGTAGGAATCCATATTTCATTTACCACATTTACCAACCTTGAAATAAAGCCAACACTGTCTGTTTCAGCTGTTTCCAAGTGTGTTTGTGTATCTGCCTCAAACAGTCTCATGGAATGTGGCTCATATTCCAGGTGATATGAGGCACAGCTGATACAGACAACTGGTCAAAGTGTCAAAGGGTTGCTTCCCTGGTCAGGTCATTAAATTTCCAGGTACCCAGGAACACCTGGCTGGGGGTGAACAATAGGTGGTCCCACATCAGCTATTATTATTGCAAATGCTGTGTTACAGCTGGTTGGGGCAGTAAAGGGCAGATCCCACATCAGATCATTAATGCTTCCTGCAGAGCTGACCCACAGTTAGAAGGAGAAAGAGGGACAGAGCTAGTGAGGCACATAGACAAGAAGATAAAATCTCTCCTCTCCTGTCTTCTCCTCTAAACTCCAATAGTGGCTGGTGCTCAGCATCCCTGCAAAATCGCAGGATTGTGTAGATATAGATGAGTCGCTGTTTAGAGATGACCAAGTTCACCTGCCATGTAGATACAGTATAGCTGCACCTTTTGATGCCGACACTGACCCTTCTGATCCTAAAAGTACAACAAAAACATAAAGGGGAAAGAGCACATGTGCCAGTCAGCGCATGAAAAGCTAGTTGCACTTACACCACTACATGTATTTCAGATTACAGATTTGCTGCTGCATTAAACCAAGGTAGCACAATCGGATTTGAAAATAAAAATTTTTAACAGATTCTGATAATCAGAAAAAAGCTTAACATCAGATCCAACAATCAGCCAGGTCAATAATTTGGGCATTTCGTGGTATACAGTAAATAAATGTAAATATATTTATAATCTACTCTTACTTGTACTTTTGATACTTAAAGTGACAATAAACAAATTTCCCACCCCCTAGTTTCCGAGTGGTATTGTTGTTGGAGCAGCTGTTGCAAAGTTGCCTGGATCATTTCCATTGTACTGAAATGGAGATAACAACGCAGGACAAACATGGTTTATTCAGTCGTTTAGTCTATCATAGAAATGTACTGGAAATTACCCTTATTTTTCCAGGAGATAAAGGGCCCTATGACGGACAAAACAGTATAGTGATAACAAGGTTTACGGGGAACCAACATAACCGCAAATGGTTTGTTTATTCTGCATCCATTACGTTGTGCAATCAACAGTTATTTCTAGAAATACGCTGAAGTAGAAAACTTGCCATTTTAAGTAATTTTGTTTTTACAAAAGTAATAATTAGGGTTGTATAAATCAAAGGGTCGTAAAGACAACCTTGCATTTTACTTTTCCAGAGCCCTCTAAGTTGAGTTAAATGAGAAGGCTCTGTTTTTTGTTTTTTTGTTTTGTTTTTTATTCAGTGGTAGTGTCAGTCAGCAGGCAGCCATATTCTGTACTTATGTCCAAGCTCTGTGTATTGTAATGTTCAATTTAGGCTACAATCACTTGTCAACACCTTTGTATTCTCTGGTCGTATGCTTTAATTCGAAATCTATTTGCAGAAATGAACACATGTTTCCCCAACTGAGAAACTTAAATTTCCATGGGAGAGAGTGATTGCACCATTGGACGACTACCAAAATAATTAACATGCCTGCTTGTGATTGGACAAGCAGGGACTTCGGACTAACAAACATGAGCCTGTGAGTGACTGGAATTTACAACTGAAAAAATAAACATTTTAGCTACAAATGCAATACAAGCCCTTACAGTGATCAGTGAGGGTCAGTGAGTGTGCATATGTGGAAATGTGAGTCATGATAAAGATGGAGGGAAAAAGGAGAGAGAAAGTGAAAAAATGAGAGGGGGGGTTGGGGTAAAGCAGAGAGAGACATCAATCTTCTCTGTGCCCCCTGTGGTCCAGGGTACCTGTCCTGTTTCTGACATCAACAAAGCCAAGCCTTCTGGGTAGTAATCAATCAGTCACACTCCGACAAGCTGGCGGAACTGAATGGTCTGTGTGTGTTAGTGTGCGTGCGTGTGTGTGAGTACTTAAGTGTTTGAGTGTGTGTTGGAGTGGATGGTGCACATTAGCCAGGCAGAGGATGAGTAGAAACAGAGATAATAGAGTGTGGAGGGGGGAGAAAGAAAGAAAGAAAAAAAAAGAAGAAGAAAGAAAGAAAAAAGAAAGAAGGTAATGTCTGCATGAAGGAAGAGAGATGAAACACATTCACAGTACAGGCAAAAATAAAGGGTGATTAAACAGAATCATTTGATGAATGATTGAGATACGTTAAAGGAGAAGAAAGAAAGGATTAGAGAGAGGAGGCAGAGGAAGAGAAAACTGAGTGGCCATGTTTTTATCACATATATCACATCTTTCTGAAAAGAGTTAATGCCATTGACTTACTATATAAAAAGCTGTGCTGAAAAACACTTAATTGTTTATGATTAAGTCTCCACTTTACCAGGACAATTACAGGCTTATGGCTGAGTAAGATGTATTACACAGAGAATTTACCACAGACTTCATTCATTAACAGATAAATGCTATCTATCAAATCTCCAGCAAATTTCAAAAGGGATGAGAGAAAGGGCTGTGTCCTCTGAGTGACCTTGGTTGTCATGACAAGTCAAGAGGGCGTCCTAAGCTCTTCGACAAGATACACGAGCAACACTGGGATCAGAGATTAATGAGGATTACAGCGAGCGAGCGGTCAGGAATTTTATATCGGATTTTATACTAGCTGTTGGTCATAATCAGACCATGGTCAGTTCATGTTTTTGAAGGAGGCCGCTTGTGAGGATACTAGATAAAAGAAGCAGGAAGAGATTCGCTGAAGAATAATAAAAACAGAATGTAGCCAAATAGCATCACTTATAATAGATGGTTAGAAATGCTGTAATTATACACAAGCAATGGTTCAGTCTAGCAGGTGTCTTCACTTCACTCTGATTAGACCTCTTGTTAGGAGTGTGTATAGATCAGACTGTTATTTATGTCGCACCTGTTAGCAGGAAATAACATCCTTTTAACTGGCCGTCTTTACAGCATATTCAGGAGGAAAATGCATTATTTGGATATCTGTTCATTAATCATTCAAAACAATGACAGGAAATGATGTAGATATAATATTTTCATTTTTTGTACTGTGCATTGTTGCAAGGAATTCAAGGGAGTTGCTTTATTTTGTAAGAGGCTGTTGTATCATGATCTTTATGCAAGACTTCAATACTGCTCAGTGCGATGTGATTTCCATGATTTATGCATGCATTTGCAATTTAAGAAAATAACAAAAAACACAAGATTACAGTTGGAGTTCAGACACTCTTGCAACTCAGTGCAAAACCCTTTCATATCCCCTTGCATTGTAAATCACATCTGGACTGAACCTTTCAGAGTTATGTAAGCAAAATAATATTACAGCAAACACAAACATTTGAGTTAAGAAATGTGGACTTCTCAGTCGTTTGTATAAATACACTGACAGTTGACCTGCAGTTATTAATAACTGGACACGATACAGAAGATTCTAGGAAAACATCTGGAAAGCTCTGCTCACAATATTTAAAACATTCAATATAACAGATGAGAGGGTGCAGGAGAGGTTGGGTGTGATGGGAAAAAAAACAATGCTACACATAATGTACCTCACCACACTGAGGGTGGGGGTCTGTCAGAGGGCAATGTCTTTACCTTACACTCATAGGAAAATGATCCAACCCTTCAGCGGATGCAATAGTTTTTCATTCTGTTTTGTTCTTTCTTTTTACTTAAAAATTAATTTTGGGAGGTTGAGGGGTGCATGATGTGGCTTATCACGCTCAAATCAACTATATACAACCTCTACTAGATGGTCGAGGTTTGGTTGACTTAGTTTCAGAGTTGGAGGAATTCAAGATAAACCAACCAATGTTACTGAGTCATTAGGAAATATTTGGAATTTCTTTTGGGAAAGATGAGATACGTCGTCAACCATATTCCATATTATTTTTCAAACTTTTTCACCCTAAACAACTCATTTATTAGCAACTTACCATTTCAGTTCAGTTCCATTAGCACTGCAACACGTCAATTATATTCTGTAACAACCAATCACAACAACAGTAGGAAGTTGTTGTTTTATGAATGAAACTTTTGAGGTACCCAATCTAAATAAAGAGTCTTTGGAACAAAAGTTCACTCATTCAATTTTGCTATTCTCTGACTTTGCCTTTGATATGTTCAAATCAGCATTTTTATTACACCATAATTTCATTGTATCCATGTTTTTCTTGACTCCAATTCTTCTATTTTCTCATGAATACAATTTGGGCTCTTTATAGAATGTGTTCTGAATCTGATCAATGTTATTCTGTGGTAAGAGACCAATAAAAGAAAGCTGTACACTGTGAAAAGTTTGTTTCAAGTTCAAAAGGCTTTAGAAAAGAAAGGTTGTCAAGTACGTGTAGTGTTGTGTTCTGTTGAGAGATGTCAGTTCAGATGTTTCCTGAGGTCTCCTTATTCATCTCCCACTGGAACATTGGACCTCCCAGCCCAGCACAACAATAAACTGGCCCTCGTAAATCACCAAGGATCTCTATTGAATTAGCTCTGCAGCCAGATCAAATCTAGCATAATTGGTTAAATGCATTATGTTGATTAATCGGTTCCACTAGCTGTAATAAAGTAACGAGCGGCAGAAGGAGAGCAGATCTTTGTTTTTGCTGTTTCTTTCTTCGGTCTTTCGTACTGAGAAATCCTTACAAATGACCTGACAAATGAGAGTCGCTTCCCCCTCCTTCTTTTACTGTCAGTCTCTCAGTCACTGCTCATTTTTGATTGTTCTTCCATTCTGTGTCTCAGGCTTCTGGTAAAAGCTCTTTCTACCACCACTCCCTTCTATCTCATTATCTTCCTCTGTATCTTCTGATGCATAGGCTTTTAGGAATGAATAACTTCGCAGAGCAACAAAACTGTCTGTTCTAATGAACAAAATCACATTATTCTTCTCTCTAATCACAACCCCTCCATCAGCAAATGCTGCAGTACTCACATGCCGCTTGTATTTAAAGGAAGGCTATTGTGCTCTGAATAATGCCATAATTACCAAGCACTTTTTTAGAGAAACAGCCACCAAATCTTTTATTCGAAAGACTCTCAGTGAATGTGGGCCACAAAGGAGGAAAACTATTAAAACTGTCAAGTACCTCTTCAGCAAAAACCATCTTATTAGAAAGCGGCAAGAACCTGTCTCTTTTCTCCACTGTTGGTACTGTGAACATTAGATGTGCCGTGATTTTATGCATTTATTCATCGCAGTATGAGATCACTCAGCTAACAATTGATATCACACCTACAGGGCAAAAAACGTCTGCCGAGCTGTGTTGTTCTAGTAAGCTGAAATTGTTCAACATGTATTGTTATGAAGTGGGCAAGAGGAAAAGAGATATGAAGTATGACTGTACAAGCGAGCTGAACAGTTACAGAGACGCACTTTATTGTTTTCTGATTCATTTAAAAATAACTCATATATCACTGCGTTACACATCAACCCCAAGTTTGTACATTTCAAAGGCTATGTACCCTATTGCCATTTTTACAAATATATATATATATATAATATATCAAGTTCACATTACATGTTTAGTACCTGACTGTCACAGTGGGAGGTGGAGGGAAACTCAGGACACCTTAAGCCATGTTTGTTACGACAATAAACTGATATTTTTCAAGCAAAGTCAGGCCATCTCTAGTCATGACTGTGGTGACAGGGCCAGGTGTTTTTAAGGAGGCCTTGGGACATTTCCAGTCTTGTTTGTGGTAACCAAAACCGGTCATTTTTAAACACTGCAAGGAAGGAATTGTAAAAAAAGATGCAGATGCATATGAAGTTATGGAAAGAGCCCCAGATGACAAGTGCTTATATCAGTTTTGGCAGACCTCAAATGTCCAACAGATCATCAAGATAAACACCAGCTTCTACCTTCTCTTTCCTGATTTATGGTAAAATGCGCTACTGAATGAATGTGGTGCCTGTCTGAGGCAGAGTTGTGGCAGTATGAGCATCTGTGACTTTAAGCCTCCAGTGAGCCAACTTTCATTTCTTGGAATGAATGAAAATCAGCCTAAAACTCTGACGAGTGGCTGGAATAGTCCGTGTTGCTCAGCAACATTACTAATGGGAGCAGTTGGGGTATCAGCAATTTGGATGCCAGATAGAATTGGTTGGTACAAAAGCCAGTACTAAACCAAATGCCATAAATTAAGGCTTACAGCTGCAGATTGTACAGCAAAATTGGATGGATGCTCAGAGATGACATGAAATCATCGTACTGGCTGTATATTGTGAAACCATCACTGAGTTCTGAGTAGAGCAAATTATTACAGTAAAGTTCAGTAGATTTCGCTCTCATACATGTACCGCATGCACACATGGTGCTGCAAGCCACCTTGAATAAAATAATCCACTCGCTTTATGTTAAATTAATGCAGAAAAGCAGAGCATGCTGCAAAAATTAAATCGCACTTTTTTATCTATCTTTGAGTCATTAAACATTTTATGACTCCCGTTTGGTGTTTTGATAAGTCACTGTAGAAACTGTGACAATAACATGATGATATGCCAAAATTGACAGAATGTTCAATAATCAAGGCATAATGTTTGTGCGTTCTTTGTTATTTATGCTCTATTCAACTTGGAATTAAATTCTAGAGACTACAACCATATCTGGCCTCATCTATTGCCTTAGAAACGTTGCTGTACCCATCACACATCATATTTACATTAGAATAAATATTCATCATGTAGATGGAACAAGTCCCCTGTCCACGGTGATATAATGTAGTCTGTTCCACAATCATTTAGCAGCCAAGCACCAGGGCCAGTTACCAACATCCATCCAAAATGTTAGTCTCTCAACCGAACTGGAGCTGCTGTTTTGCCAATGAGTACTGCATGCTTTGACACAACCATCACAAACAGTCCTATCTCTGTCCCACGTCCTCACGCAGCCCTGACTCTGTTTCATAGATATTGCTCTTATCAGAGTTATTTGGCATAATACCAGAAGTATCAATCCCCTGAATGAAAGCTTTTAACAGTATCCTTCCCCACTTCAGACCACATGTAACTCTTCAGAAAGATCATGTCCATGCTGTCCTGTTCGCTGCTTTTTCACTTTTCTTTTACTATTTTGCTGCACAGCAAAGACAAATGCAGACATTTCATTAGCTGCAATGGGACATATCTGTTTCCTGTATAAAAAGATTTTTTCCAGCATGTGGAAGAGTCGCTCCCCACCACATCTGATTGATTTTTAGACTGTTATCGCAGTTAAATTTTGCATCATGCTGGATGCCATCAACACTTCCAAGTGTGGGATTTGAATTGTGAATTGTGTTCACACTGCATGTCTATAAACTATTCATGTACAACACTCATCCATCATTATGTCCTTCATGTCTTTCAAAAATAGTCTACATCTTAAAGTAGTTGTCAGGTTTTCCTACATACTTTACTTTTACTTCACCGTGGCATGGGAGGTTACCCTATCTCTAGTAGGTTATTTCCTATTTCAGCACTTTAGCTCTACTTAATTCTTCACCTTATTTCTGCTCCTTACTTTTCCCTTCAGTTCTCTTTCCACCTCTGGTCTCTTTGCTGCATGCACACCGGCTTGCCCTGCACCTTTCTATTCCTCTCTCCCTGTATGTGTCAGCTCTGTGGACCTAAAAATAATTCTTATCTTGGATTTTTTTTACCACATATCCGTTTTCATAACAGCAGGTGAGCCACATTTGGAGGAAGAGGCTTGATAATGACGCAGCCTATGGAAACAATCTAAACTGACATGGTACATTGCCAGATTTTACAAAACAATGGTACAAGTAGAGATAGTAAGGATCGCACCACAATCAGTGTGTACCTACAAAAAAAGGCAAAATACCTGGGCTGACACCATAAAATGACTTCTCTCTCCCTCTCAGTGTTTCTCTACGGAGCAGGTACAGGTGCGGATGGGGTAGAGTGAGGGGAAAATGTCAACTCATTAATCAATTCCTGATGGCACTGTTCTCTTACACGGATAAAAGACAGGGATCCTATACCATGCACTCCTTCATTATCCCCTTAAAGAACACGATTATTAAAGACTATTCACATTTGTCATCTTTACTGCAAACATGTCAATAAATCCCTTTTTTAATTTTTACGATTGACATATTTTGTGGACAGCCATTATACACCTGGGTTACCAGCCTAAGTAAAGCTAGGTTTTTTTGACAAAATGTCCCAAAAATGTGTAAATACATTGCTTCACTTGTCATTGGTGCTTAAGAGTTTGCATCTGTCAATGTATCTGCTACAAATCATCTGCACATACCCCCTAAAATCTCAGTAAAGCATCATGCTACTTAATGGAAGTCAGACTTGAAAGTTTAGTTTGTGTTTAGAGTGTATGTGTGCTTGTATTGCCGTCTTTGTGTAGACACATTTTTCCTGAAAGACTTGTTTGGTGGTAAAGGTCAGGATGAGGTCTTGGTCGAGGTTGAGGTTGGGCATCTAGTGCTGTATTTAACAAGGGTCCTCACAAGTAATGCAAGACAAATGTGCGTGTATCTGTGTGAGTACCTCTATTGCTAGAAAACACCCGGAGGTGAGAAAATGCGCATATGAACACACACTTTTTGGCAACACCGTGAAAACAGAATGTCACAGCATCTACACTTGGTGAATTCTGTCAGTTTTACATTTTCACACACACACACACACACACACACACATACACACAGACACACACGATTCTTAGTCTTAGAGATGATGTATGGGCTGTCAATACTCAGTCAATACTTCGTCTTGTTATCTAACTAAATGTTATAGTCAGCCATTTTACAGCAGTTACAATAAAAGTTGATATTTTCACATCCAATAAGTGTACAACAAACTTCTAATTAAAACATATTTGTCATTACTGAAAAAACACTGACTCAATGTTTGCCCTAGCAGAAACAAACAAGAACAAGTCCTGCCAACATTTTGATTGACACGAGTTGTTTGTTTCTCTTTAAAGTCTTTTCTTTTTCTGAAGCCTCATTTTCATTAATTCGTTCCACTGTGTACTGATTACAACATGAGTACAAACATTTAAACCAACAAGTTTTATTTTCAAAACATCATTATCGTTTGACATGTTGACTGATTTTAACAAATGATGGTTATTTAAGTGGCTTTGAAATGCAGCTTATCTTTGTTTTCTCTATCATAAGGTCTTAAAACAATATTTTGAATTTAACTGTCAAAGGTACATTTATCTGAAAAACCTGTCAACTTAGTTAATATATTTATTTTATACCTTGATGAATCTCAAGGCTTGAGGCTTCATTAAAATCAATGTGTGGTGTGCTGCAGATGAGTCAAACATCAGAGTCTGCTGTCATTAAATGATGGAAGTCGAATTAATTGGAATACTTAGATTCCATCGAATGGGTTAAGTTATAGGCCATCACCATTGTCCTGGAGAGATTAATTGCAATTCAAAAGTTATCCAGATTTAACGTTAAAGTTATCTAATTTAACTTACTTGAAACTCTCAAAATGGCAATAAAACATACTTAAATCACTTGACTTGACATTTTGTAAAGAAATAATATTGTGCTTACAGAAACTGGAGTTCCAGCCTTGTGCCAATTCAAAAATACAGGACTGTGCGTTCCTTTCAATACGCTGTATCACAAAGGTATCGAAGTAGCAGTACTTCTTTACAATTTTAAAGATGATAATATGTCAGTCCTGTGTTTTTACCTTATTTCCACTGCCCTCAGGTGGCCAGAAAAATTCTTAATTGCAGATTAAACACCAGACATAAACACGTCCTTCTTGCATTCTGCACACACATGGAGACTTTTAATTATTAATGGAGCTGGTATACTGGATCACTGAGAAATACTGTACCAAATAGGTTTTTTCCCCCAATGGCAATTGATCATACAGCATGCTCAATCTGCATTCATCCAGCATTTCTCAACCTAATCACCTGTGATTTTTTGTACTACAGAACATGTACTGTAGGAAAAATGCAGCATTACCCACTAATAATCATACATACAAAGCGAAGGTGAAAGTCTATTTTATGGGACGCTGTATAACCAAGCATGACTAAAGATCTACCAACGGATCATTATTGGAGAAACCTAAAAGACGTGAAATACAATGCAGTGCCACAAAATCTTCATGAGAGTTTGCCCCAGTTTGATACAGTTCAGTGCTTTCGTTGTTTTATCAAATTGTATTCACTCATTTATTTATTTTTCTAAGATAAAAGCCAAAGCTTGATCAGCATTCATCTCATCTCCGTCACAAGAGCAGCCAAAACTCACTGGGTGGCGGCACATCAATTTTGGATACAGAGTGAGTGAAATGAAAAACATTTCAAAAAGAAAACGCCATCTGCCAAAAACCAAGGTTTAGGAAGTGCATTGTTGTGACACTGGTGTGAATTATGAAACAGCTCGTGTCAGTATTTCTGGTTTCATAATTACGGTCACAAAAGGCGGCGTTCACTAACCGATAGTCCTGACATCGTCCTCACGCATGATTGCACATATGCATACAAACACAGTGCAAGATAAAAATCCAAGTGCAGCTGGAGGAGGTGAAAAAAATTCTGATTGCTGACAGCAAAATTAAATAATCAGAGAGGGAGAAAAGAAAATTACATCTTCCACATTGCTTGGATGTGAAATAATGAAATCCACTTGACCTTCTATCTGTTTTGGTGCCTTGAAGCCCTTCACGCCATCCCTGTCCATCAATCTCACGTGGTGAGATGGAGAAATGGATTAACTTCATATTTCTTTTCAAGTACATGCTTCTTTGCGTTACCACAGAAACATTATTATCTGGGAATCTGCCTCAAGCTTTAGAAAATGACATTGTAGTCACATTTGGATGCAATTTCACAACATGATGGACATAGAATTGGAAGTGAGATCCATCTTTTGCAGGTATTATACCAGTCCACATACGGTGAATACGTTTTCCCTGCGGAATTGTTCCCTTGTGTCTTCACAGTTCACACAAAGAACACTATTATCTGCTTTATCAATCCCGTTATTATATTGCTCCTCTTCAGCTACAGATTCAACTGACCAGACTCTGTAGATATTTCATCATTTTTTTTTTTTTTTTTTGTCCTTTACCCTTGTGCACCTGCCCTCGCTGATTCCTCTAACTCCTACTCATATTCCTTTCCATAAAAATCTCTCTCACCCTGTGATCTGAAATCAAACAGTGTCTCCACACTCTCAGCAAGGCATCTGCGCCACGCTGACACACGCTCACCTCTCCGCTGTTTATCATTAATTAATATGATTTGTTCTCCCACCTGTTTTCATCATTTCTATTATTCAAACCGTCTTTGGAGCATCCCTTAGCAAATAGCGCAACTGTTGTTTGTTGATTTGATTCCATGTGTGAACTAAAATGAACTCGGTTTCTCACTGAAGACTTCCATCTGTCACCTATCTAGCTTGAAACAGTCTAAAAAAGAGCTTTTCATTTGAGTGGCGGATGAAAGTCGCATTGAGAAAGGAATCTGCGTACCCTACACTTCAAAATACACACGTGCAAAAAGTCATGTTCAAAAATTAAACATTTGACTTTTCCCAGACCTTTTTGAAATTAATGGACATGTTTGGATCAGTGAGGAGAGCACAGATGAAACTGCAGTTTCGATGGAGAATCAGGTAAAATGTTTTGAGAATATTCAAAGCAAGCGCTAATCAGTAAATGCTAATCAGGATACAGTTTTTGTTATTCTTTGTTGCAACACAACCCTGGGACAATTTGCTTGACAAGATGCTTTGATAATCACACCGAGATGAACATAGACGACTGAGCAAATGAAATCAGACGTCTATTCTTTAACAACAGTCTCCTGATGAGGAGAGAAGGACAGATTAAGGGGGGAGTGACGAAAACAACCATAAAAACAGACCACTGCTCACGATGTGCAGCAAACAGCCGGAACAGGTGAAATGAAGCAGAAAATATAGATAGTGACAACAAGATTAAAAACCACATACTACTCACATTATTTTAGTTACAGCGCCTGAAAATATTGACTGGATTCTATTAAATCACTGTTTGCAAGTTGGAAAAGAAATTATCTTGTGCTGGAGAGAAAACAATTTTGATTCAAAGGTTGCAGCTTCTAAAATATGAGGATTTGCGGCTTTCCACTGTTTTAGATCTTTTGATCCTGAAAATCATTGTAAATTGGCCTTTTGCAGAGACAAAACAAGGAAATTAAAGAAGCAATCTTGAGCTTTCTGGACAGAAAACAAATTAGGACATGAGCTCTTAACCTCTGCTAATGGCAAGTTTGACTGCAACAATGCTGATAATCAATAGTGATTCATCCAGTGAAAAATATAAATTCTGTGGTTCAAGCTCTTGTGTTATGGACCATTGGACATTCAACAGCAGATTAATCAATAATGAATAGAATCATTGGTTGCGGCCCAACTCACTAAAGATGTGCACATTGGGGTTGCAGCAGACAATTATATTGGTATGAACATTATCATCTTACTGTGTATATCTTGCTTGTAAATGGTATGAATTCTACCGTATGAGTGTTATCAGAGAAGTTATACTTCAAGTCACGTATATTACAGCTCCCTTTCTGTTGTTTGTGCCTCCATGTCTGCATTTGGGTTATTGATGAACTGGGCCTGATATTTTTGGAGATGGTCATCATACCGTGAAAATCTTGTATCATTTTTAGAGTTCAACAGGTTTATTCAACTGCTGCTAACATTACTTTATAACTGACTGCATTATGTATTCTCACTTCATTTATAGCTTGTCCTTAGGGAGCGAATTTGGAAGATGCATCTTACAAGTAGAACGTGAAGCATAATTCCCTGAAAAATAATAAACTGGTCCAGAACAGACTGTTCAATGCAGTTAGTGTAGCTGATGAATAGTAATGCCAGAGGAAGTGAAATACAAACTGCTTTTTCTATCACATATTCTACAAAACAACGTGAAGACAACCCTCATGGGGCTGGGTCCTAATCTAGTCATCAGCTACTTTTAATATACCACAGTTTACAGTAAAGTCCTGAGCCCTGACTCATAATGAGAGGAGGAGAGCAGCAGTTTTCATAATCATGCAGATTTGTTTGTACGTTGTTGTGATGCTATCACAACCTTACACCTACAAACAGAATGTCTCTCCAGTGATTCACTACTTTGCATGATTTGCCATTATACAACGCTCCTGCTATCTGTCGGAGAATGAGCCCTGATAATGACACCGAGATGAACGCAGCAAAATGTGGAAATGAAATCAGACATCTATTCTTGAACTACAAAGTCCTGATGGGGAAAGACAGGGGAGGAGGACGGGGGAGGTAGACGAGGGGAAAGAGGAAGAGTGCGCGCAGGTAAATTAGATTGAAAGGGAGAGAGAAGGCCTGGCAGCAGAATGTGGGAGAAAATAGAAATAAATCAAAAGTGTGAAAAAGAAATGATATACTGTGGTACGATGGGGGAAAATAAGAGAGAGAAGCGGGAGGCAGTGGGAGAGGGAGGGTGATGAGGGAGCTCAGAGGAAGAAATCAGCTGCTTTCTAATGGGCGCTGATTACATCTCCTCCTAAATGTCAAGTACATTTCCATTTAAAGTGCCTAGCTGCTTAAAAAGGCATGAAGAGAGGCACACCCAGACCACACACACACATACATAGAGTCATGGAGTCCACACAGGCACGTATAGTAATGCAAACAAATGTAGGCAATCCACACACACAGTTGACTGAAATTTTCAATGTGGATTGTGAATGTGTTTGTTAGAACATGCCTCATTTCTTTAAACCCTTTCACTCTTTGTGTGTCCATAACTCATACCAAAGTGACACAGTAGCCGGAGTACACCTTAGGCTCATCAATAAAATGCACACACGCGCGCACACACCCACACACACACACACTTCTTTATACTTCGTTTCAACCCACCCTCAAATCTGCTCTGAACCAATGAGGCGTGTCCTCCCACCGGGGCTCAGTAATGACTGCCAATCAGGATCACCGTAGTGGTGCCCAACAGCAAAGACCAGTAAGATAGATGAGTGGCCCCGAGGCCCCGCTGCACTGGAGCGAACAGAGCGTGGGGACGGATTCAATATGTCACAATAACATACACATGCACTCCCACACACACACATGGGAAAACGCTGGTGTGTGTGGCTACAAACACATTCTCGCCGCATCTGCCGTCACGCGAAGATAGAAGCTGCCGCGCTGTTTCTATTTTCTCTCTCACATGTGCACAACACAGAAAACTAACAGGCACGTGTGACTATGAACAGCTGAAAAAAACTGAGGTTAACAGGACAGCTTCAGGAAAGAAGAGTGAAACAAGTTATCCACAGAGACAGGAGAACAATCTTGTCATTTTACCAGCTAAATTTACAAATTCAGACTTGTAACGCCATAACAGCTGTTAAATGCAATCTGTGATGTCCTGGGAAGTATGACAGTGCCTTCTGTTTTTGCCTGCCCTCGTTCAGGTCCTCCCTGATTGATTGGCGCTGAAGGACTGGCCTCAACTTCGTGGGAGACGGTTTGCGTCCAAGTTGGCTGCCTGTCTCTCTCCTCTCTAAACATTGGTGGCTTGTAAGCACTCAGCTTGGCTTTTGTTTGGTTTGAGTTTGACAGTTTATTCTCTCTATAGTTTCACCCACACTTTTGAGTTATCTTTAACATATTACTTGCTTAGTTGAATTGCCATTTAGTCGACTTCTCTTCTTTGTTACTGCCAAACCACAGCTCTACTACCACTGCTACTCTGTGACTACTTCACAAAGATAACCATGGTTAAATACACAGTCAGAGAAGTCTTCATTTAACTCCCCTATGTGTTTATTATTGTGGCTGCAGCTGGCATCGGAATTGAATTGAAATGCATGGCAATTAATGTATACTGGTTTGTAGAAGTTTGGGAGAAACATTAGGAACATCTCAACATGAGGCCATCCATCAAATCAATGACTTACAGTGTTATGCTCATCATACAACTGATATCCAGCAATATCTGTGTACTGTTTAAAAGCAGGAATGAAGAAGGTCCTTCACAAATGGAACACAGTCACAGACAAAACCAATGCATGTGAAAATTGGAGAGGAGCATGTAAGCACAGCAGAAAGTAAAATACAGACAGACAAATCAGCAAAGAAACCAACAAGGAGTAGACAGAGACTTTCAGACTAAGGACGAATCTGACTCACATTGTTTGACGTGGAAGACCCTTCTTATTTTCTTCATGGGGATGAAAAAGTTTGAAAAAGTTGTCCAAGTCCTTCTTGTCCCTTCCCAGTGCACTTAATCCATCACTTTGTTTGGTTTCCTCCATTTTTTGTTCCAAGTCTTACAAAACGCGGTAGCTAACGTTAGCTGTTAGCACTGGGGAAACAGGCTAGCTAGCTAACTTCACGGTATTCCATTAAAATATTGACTTTCTACTGCCTGTCCTAAGAGCAGAGTATAACTAACACCGAAAGTAATTTAAATCATTTTCTTTGCCGTTGTCCGTTTACAGTTTTAAAGCCGTGTGATGCTAACTGCGCATATTTTTTCAATCAACGGATTCCAAGTTCACCTGCGTCAACGTCCGTTAGGCTGCAATACCATCTTCGGCCACATATGCTGGTTTACAGTGTAAAGCAGTGTAAAGCCAGAGAGGCGCTGTTTCCCACATTTGACACCTAAACTCTTATAATTTTGACTTTATCTTTAAAGGAGTCATCACCTGGTTTTTTACATATCCAGTCCCTCTTCGATTGCTTTGGATCAGTTCTTAAAACTTATTAGAAAAAAAATAAATAAAAAAAATCAAACATAGAGCTTGTTCTGACACTTTTTCATACCGCGACTTTCTCACGCGAGATTATGCGCAAGGTTTTGACCGGTCCGGATGTGCATTGTATTAATATGTAATGAGGCGCACGTTGATTGGCCGCAGGAAGGACAGAGCCGGAATGGGGGGCGAGCCTGCATGCACACAGACTCCAAAACATAAACAGCCCCCTGTCATGGCGCACACACTAAATGACGAACCTTACGGAATTCAGGCATTTATGTAGGAGCCGGAGTCGGAACCCGAACGGGAGAGTGAAGAGGCAGAGACGGTGGAAGAGACACGTTTACAGCAGGATGTCTCTGAATGGTAAATTCTTTTTTTTTCCTTCTTACTTTTCACACTCGTGTTTTACATGTAAGACCTGAGTTTTAATGCTGGCGGTCACGATGTATGGCGTGAAAATGACAGAGAAATAAGCAGATTCGGCGTGCTCACTCAGAAAGTCTGGCTGAGGACTTCTGTGAGCTGATGTTTATGCAAATAGCCTCCTGTGGTAACGTCACCACAGGAGCAGAGTCAAAATCTCGTGCTTTAGGAACGCGCACTATTGTGCGCTATTCCTGTTCAGAAAAAGAGCCAAAGCGAAAAAAAATAAGCCACTTTCAACCTCCAGCTTTTCAGGCAAGTTTCAACAGAGGTCCAACATCAATATGCATGATTTAACGAGAGAATTTGACATTTAATCTCGTAATTATGACTTTTTTTTATGTCATTAGTCACTTTTTATCTCTTACGTATGACTTTTTGCTTATCATTTTGACTGTTTCATGTCATATATGTTATTTCTATCTAATAATTTAGACTTTTGATATAATTATGACTTTTACCATAGGACTATTTTTTTCGTCAAGTTTTTTTTTTCTTTAATCGACTTAACTTCTCTTTAAGTGTTGAATATTGTACTGTAAAAGCTGTTTTTGACACCTTATGAGCATCAACATCTGTTACAGTCGCGTCCACTGGCTCCCTTGCAGGTGTTTTGAATCGATGCATCTACAGTTAGAGCACACTGTGATACCGTTGATTATAATTTTATAATGACGATCATTAACTCAGTGGAGGCATGTCTTACATTGTGAAGCTAACTTAGTTCTCCCGACTTTAATCGACAGAGAGCTACTTTAAGCACCGTCAACTGAAAAAGTTGGCTTTTATTAAAGGTTTTATTATAAAATCTACTATCTTTTATTCGTCGGCTTGATTTCCGGGGTGAGTTGTAAAAGTGTGAGCAGGTAAAATGAATGAATTAATCATCTGCCCTCCCGGAGCGACTGCTGTGTCTGGTGCAGTCCCAAAGCAGTCCAGTGAAGCTGTACAGGGGCCATCCGGGGTCAGAAGATGTTAGTTGTTCAAGCTGAGCAGCGCTACAGAAAGGCGCTCTGGGGAGAAGGTAGCAACACTTTGCTTTTCCTGGACCAAACGGAGGGGTAAAAAAAGAAAGCACACTAGATAATGGTAATAGGAATGGACCACTGTAAACCCTGGGCGTGATGGGATCTGGTGATAGTAAGAAAGTACGAGCAGCCAAAAGTAGAAATATATCTGAAATTACTGCCCTCCAGTTCCGAGGTCAGCCGACAAAATTTAGTGGACACGAGTTTAAAACTTCTTAATGAGGGAGACAGTTTGTCTCAGACAAGATTTTAATTATTTATCCGTAACTTCAGCTACGGTGGAAGTGAAAGGGGGAGAGATGGTGGGAGGGGAGCATGTGTGAGAGAAAAATATGTTGATGTAATAATTCAGAGATAATGTGTGTGCATATTTATGTTTGTGAGAAGGAAAAGCAGAAGAAGTGCAGCCAAGTGTATAAGATATATTTAAATTTGAGATATGTTTTTGGCCCAGCTAGTGTTTGGCAGCATGTGAAATGTGTCCGCATTTATGGCTTTTTCATTAATGAGAAGATTGCTCCGTGCACCTGCAACAGCAACACTTTGAGAAAGCGTAGGAACATTTTTCTCTTATGATATAGGCTGACTGAGAACACAGGAAGCGACTAAACCCCCTTAAATCACACCAGGACGTTACATATACAGTTTGTCTCATGTACAAAAGAACTCATCACGCTTCTTCCATTAAATATACAACATTAATTTTTTTATCTTTACTCACGAGAAGCAGAGTAATCGTGCGGTAAATCTCTGCGGAAACCTTAAACAGCTGCCTGGCAAGTTCAAAAACATCAAGTTCCCATAATGCCCCTGTGCACTACATTAAAGAAAGGATCATCCACGGCCGCTCCAGGCCTTAAAGGTGTATAGATGCAGGGAGGAGTTCAGCAGTAACTGCCACTGATTACAACCCCGTCTCGTTTTTCTCACTGTATCTAAATGAAGCCGCGCCGCCTGTTCTGCCCTTGTCAGCACTTGTTAACCTCCACATTGATTCCCCTGCACTACTATACATCTCCTTTAATTAAAGACACCGGCTAATCTGCTGTTCAGCGAGCTGTATTTGCGAGCGTGAAGCTGTCATCTCGAGATGATTGTGGCTAAATATAGCAATTTACATTTGCATGTATTGATGAAGTGGGTTTTGAGGTCATCAGAGTTTCACCGCTGACCTTCTCTACTTTCACATACAGGCACCAGAGAAAACGCTGTCGTTAACAATGACTCATTCAGTGTACCCAAAAAGAGAAAGGAAAAGAAAAGCTTCTGCGTTTCCACTCTTCGTCTCCATGTGTCAAAACATGAGAGAATATACCGCTTCCATCTAAATCCCTGACTTGTTTTCTGCTCATTAAAGCGGCCGCCTCCTGCTCCAAAATTAAGGCCTCTTTAAAAATCAGTATAAACCAGCTGCGGTGTGGAATGATATGGACAAAATGTCACATCACACTTTCAGAAATCTGAAAAAAAATTAAGTTATGCAACTCAGTATCTTTGATTTGGAAGCTCAGCGGAAAGTTAGTGGAATGAAATGCAACCTTAAGCACAACACAAAATGTGATGTGATGTGATTTTATTTTTTCTTAACATCAAAAACATCAGAAACCACCAAAATCTATTAAGATCATTTTGTTAAACTCCAGATTTTAAAGCTAAACAAGACACTGTTTAGTCAGAAAATCCCCCGAACACATTGAGATTCAGACTTAAGTAGCCAAACGAATTCCCAGAATAAATGTTGGCTTAGTACGTTTCTGCAAAAACACAGATGAGTTAAAATGTGTTTGCTGAGGTTGATTTCTCTACTTCTCTCTTGTAACAGCACTGTGATTATGGCCGGTGAAAGGTTTAGGCCAAGAAAACACTTGATTAGGGTTGCTATCTGTAAGAAAAGTAGATTTTTTGGACATTTGGCAGCCTTGTTGGCCTGAAATAACACGATAACAGCTCTACCTCCTGATGTGAAAGGTGGCTAAAAAGCAAAATGTTTGTAACAGAGTTTGTGCTCTGCAGGAACGTTAACGTTAACTGTTAACATTATACCCTGCCGACTTGGCTGGAGTAACAGTCTGTAACAGTCACATCCCCAAATTTACCGACTGTCTTAGATGGAGCCTTCAAGTGCCGTCATTGGAAACCATTTAAAAAGCACAGAGGAACGATAAAAACGTCAGCTCCTTCGAACATACCACTGAAAGATCTTTTCTGGGAGTAAAACATGACATTGCAAATGTTGACCCATCAAGAAGAGAGCCGTGGAGCAGATATTGCAAAAGAAAGAGTCAAACAAACCCGTCGTCATCGTGAACAAACTATACTCACCGTGGAATATGAACATTCATTTCACGCTCGGTTTGGCCCAAAAACTCTGCATTTGCTAAGAACATATTTGGACAAAATATGCCCAAACAGTTTGTCTTCTGGTAGCAGTTATTTCCTGGAAACAAAACTGCCGCTTTAGCAGCTGCTAGATATTTAGCACGTGCTTCCTGTATTAGAGTCCCACCGCAACCAATAAAAAACCCTGATCAACTTACCTCCGTTTTACAATTATCATGAGATCTCTCGGGGACAGCTTTAAGGTTTGGCAGAGCTAATCAGATTTAATAATGGCTCAACAGCAGAGACAGAGCGCTTCAGCGGATGAGGTAATAAAAACGGCTTTTCCTGATGCCCGGGCACAAAGACAATGAGAGAAAGGCATCGTGATGAGGGGACAGCGCGAGGACACAGCGCAATACGTCTTCATCCCACCGCAGACATCTGTAAGTGACGGTGCTCGGTGCGGCGCGAGAGATGAGAAGAGAACAGGAAAAAGGGGGCCATTTGAGCATCGATCACTTTTATGCCCCCGGTCTGTTTGCATATTTTAGACCTATAAACAACATGAATGATGTGCCGTGTAATGCACCATAATCGAGATTTATTCAATCTTGGGTGGAGGGGGGGACGTAGCGGGGAGGAGATGTTCACAATCCCAGAATCAGGAGGGGCTGTTGTGGGCTGTGTGTGTGTGTGTGCACTGTGATTTATTTGATTTAATTAGATCGCCGATGTAAAACAGCTCGCAGGGAAAAAAAAAGGTAAAGACGAGTGCCGAGGGAGGCATAAATAACACCAGGCTCTTTCCCCTTCCTCCGTTGCCTTTCTCTCCTCCTCAGCCTCATGTTTCTTTTAACTCTCTGATCTTTCCTCCGCCCGTATACAATCTCCCTTTTTTTTCTCCATCTTGCACTGGCCTCCTCTTCTTCTTCTTCTTCTTCTTCTCTTCACCCCTTTTTTTCTTAGCTTCCTGCCATCTCTATTTTGCCCTTAATCCTACCATCCTCTCCTGCTCCTCCCCTTCCCTCTTCTCCCTCTGTGCCTCCCTCTGCTCCCAGCTGAATAATGATAGTAAACACCTCATTAGGTTAAAAGGCCCACAGGAGCCATCAGAGACATTGTACTCCGTCGAACCTGTTACTGCGAGACATTCTGAACACAGCAGGACGAGGAAGGATCCCACACAGGAAGTGGGAAGGGGGGGTGTTGCTGGGGTGAGTCATTCAATGCAGAGGTTATTTTCAAATCAGATGTGACCAAACTGCATCCTAACCACAAGATCTACCCGCACTGCGCGATCTGTGTATCTTCGTCCGATGCTTAAACACTTCCCGTCGCCTCCTTTCAGCACGGAGGACGCACACATTCACACACAGCCATGAATAGCTGATTTTACGGTGAGTGATCAGCAGAGAAGAGGAGCATAAATCTCCACTCTCCAGTGGTAACGGCCAGTAAAAGTGGTTTATCTGACACTCTGAACCGCCTCCACCACCTTGTCTCAGCAGCACATCTCTGCCTCTCTGATAGCAGGTGGACAAGGTCAGGAACTTATTTCTCTTCTCTTTTCAGGTGTTCTCACCCTACCCTAACCCTAACCCTCCCTTCATGTTTTAAGTTCTCTTTTAATAAAAGGTACGATCACAAAACATACAGCATGTTACAGTAAGCCATCAGCTCCCAAAATGGACATGATTCTGCCCCTCTAACAAAGCACGGACAAGTCTGTGACAGGACTCCCAGCTAAACGTAAAGCAGATGATGAATCTGCGCCGAATGTGACAACTACCAGCACGAAGACAAGGAGACATGACCCGGCATATCTCACATGGAGTGATGGAGCAGATGAAAATATCAAGGGCCAAAATGTCCGGTGGGAAATATGCCAAACGAAAAAAACAAATTCACAGCAAGGATGTTGCCAAGACCAAGTCGTAAGTGCTTCATCCCAGATTTTTGGCCTGAAGTTTAGCTTGACAGCTGGTAGGAGTCTGAAATGTTAAAGGTGAAGCTAACATCCCGGGGCAAGGGGAAAAAAAAAAAAGGAATGCTGAAACCGAGGCCAGCAGGACAACAAAGGAGCATCAAACTCAGGCTCCTCAGGAAAAGGAAGACAACAAACAAAAAGGTGTTTCCTCTGCGTAGGGGTTTAGGGGGATCGACTGGGAGCAGGTCTTCTTCCACGAACGCCATGTTGCACCACCATATTTCTCCCAGATCGGACAAACAAAGCACCGACTCTAGAGGTGCCTTTTGCACTTTTCATGTCATCATCGGCCAGCGTAGGGTGAAGAATGAGACAAGGTTGTTTCAGTCTGTAGCAGCTGCTGTAAAAGCACTTCCTTAGATTGATACCCATCTCATGTCTGTGTGGTATTTGTAAGTATGAAGCCACAACCAGCTAGTTTAGCCTAAAAAAACCTGAAATGGGGAAAAAGCTAAATCCTCCTACTTCTAGCTCTACAGCTCACCAATTAGCAAGAATGGTGTTTTTTTTTTAATCCCTACAAAACTTAAGTGCAAAACCGACAAGTTGTTTTACAGGAGGTGATGTGCCGGACTGTTTCTTGGCCGACAACAGTCGTCACTGCGAGGCTGCCAGGCACTCTGCAGAGACCAGTTCTGTCTTTATGCTGAGCATGACTGAGAAGTGGCTGCTGACTGAAGCTTCATATTTAAGAGACATGAGAAAGCAAATATCCATATCTTTCAAAATATTGTCCTTTTAAGTCATAGTTTCTTCCACCACTTTTCTCTCACTCCTCCTCCTGACTCCCCAGCCTTTCTCCCATGACAGAGCGAGTCAAAGCATCCTTTGTACACTCTATATTTCCTGCTGTGGTCACACATAAGATCTCTGCTCTGCATGCTGAGTTAAAGGTGGGGCCGGCCATTCAAACCCAATGCACTTATAGTCAAATTCAGCGTATATATAAATCTCCACATGGTCCGCTGTTTGTACACAGCCCTGATTATGTAAACGGGCAACAAAAACTATTCCATATATAACACTACAACAGCGAATCAGCAACAGGTGGTGTTCACATCATGTTCAAGCCAAGAAGCCACAGAGTACAGCGTTATGGTCTGAAGACTGCTGTGGAGGTTTCTGCTTTACAGATGGGAGACAATAGTGTTGCTATGTTGTACTAAAGTCATCTGTGTGATGTTTGTGTGTCAGGTAATGTAAATTACTTGCCTGAAGACATTCAGCTTATTTTCTTGAGGCTTCGGGGTACAACTATTACGATCTCACAAGCGAGACTCATTATTTTAATCAGTTGCACCAGTGCAGGTCTGATTAAAAGTACTTTTAACAAATAGCAATTGTGTGTGTAGACAGTTGCCTTTGAGCAAATATTAGCCTATAAACATATTTTCTGTTTGATTATTTCGAAATTTCTTTCTTTCTGTTTTTTTAAGTATATATTTTTTTGGTCTGTTGGCTTTATTAACAGAACAGCTGAAGACATGACAGGAAACAGGTTGGAAGAGAGGGGGAGTGACTCGCAGCAAAATGCCCCAGGCAAAGCCTCTGTACAGGGGACACCTGCTCCACCCACTGAGCTAAACCGATTACCGATTATTTTGTAATTTCGTCATGAAATAGCTTTGGCATCTGTCCTACCTGTCCTGTTCCAACTCAGGCCAGGACCCGAGCTCACTGGCACAGGTAAACCTCTTCTTGTTCCCAAGATGCTTCTGGTAACATTTTGCCACATTTACACAATGTGGTAGGAGATTAAATCAAAATATGCTTAGTGTGGCGCTTTGTTTCGTGTTGTTTTGATGATGAGCTCGAGCAGCAGGACAGTTTTGAGAATCGATGTCTGGAGCTGGCGTGCTGACTTCGGGAAACCGTCTCGTCCTCTCTGCATGAATTCGAGAGGCACAGTTTCAGGAGGAGCACTGCAGGGAGGGGCGTTATGTTTGCTTGTTAGGTTCGAATATCCAAAAATTGCTCTCCATAACGGCTCACCCCACCTTTAAAACACATAATATCATCACCAGAGATACATGCAGCTGGCTCTTTTGGTTTGGATGCGTGTTTCTGTTGAATGTCTGCAAGTACATGACACAAAAGGTCAGGCAATTTGATTAATAATCAGGTATATCAGTTCACAACAACACTAAAACAGTCTTTTTTTAAATGACTTTTATACCTTTTTCAGCATAAATATACATAGTAAATGGGTTCATAATGTATGCATGCTTAGCAATAATGCATGGCTAAGAATCTTTTTTAATGGCATATGTTGGATTGTCTCGTGCAGTTCGGACGCAGACTGTGTGAGCTCATATCGAGCTGGAGGCATGTGATCCCATGCTGCCACTTACCCGGCTTACCTCTCATTAACCAATATGAGCAGTACAGTAAAATTATACTGCAAAATCAGTATAGCAAATCCTTCCTATCATTTCGTAATCTAATTAGTCTTCTTTAAGTTAGATTGGATCTTGCAATTGCTGCGTTAAGACAATAAAGTGCCCAAAGGACAAAGAGTAACAGGCTTTCAAAAGACCTCAGGCGATGTTCATTTTAATAGCTTTACAATTGTTATTGATTAGCAAAGTGGTTTAAACAGAGCGAGCTGCTCCACAAAGAACAGCTGATTCAGAGTGTCAAGCTTGTCATTGCTGATGAGCGTAAAGAATGAGGGAACCATCAGCTGTAGATGCAGTCCGGTGTAGATATTTCACTTTGCAACACGGAACAAAGAGAAGGTCAAGCTGCTGCCTGAAAAAAAAAAAAGAGATTTTAGGTTAAAAAATAAATTAATTAAAAAAAAAATAACTGCCGCTCTAATTTGTAAATTAACTGTGAAATGAACTGTGAGGGCATGAAAACTGAAGACTATTACCAAAACAACAGCTCTAGGGATCTACTGTGTGTTGTTATTTGACACACACACACACACAAACACACACACACACACACACACACACAGAGTGCAAAAACAAACAGAGGTTGGACCGACTGCTTAAGTAAGCTTTCAAGAGGTGGCAGGGAGTAGATATCATGCTAAGAGGGGGAAAAAAAACAAGCTAGAAAACGTGCTTCAGTGATTCACAATGAATCTAAAAACAGCTTGTTTAGAAAACCTCCTCAAGCTTTATTTCTAATATTTGCTATGTCTAGATCTCACCACATTTCTGTTCATTGAATTAATAAGCTTTGTAAAGACACAATTCAATAACTGAAAATAATCTCTCTCTCATTATCTATTATGCATTCCACAGAAATGGAGATAACCATAAATATTCATGAAAAATCAGCTTTCTCCAGCATATGAATTAAAGTGCGACGACCTTAAGATTGACCTTTCACACCACTCACCTTTCACCTCTAAACTTTGACCCATGAAGAGCTCTAAGAAGTCCTTTTGGCGATGAAGGTGTTGGGTGCGACGGTGTTAATGGTCTTGTGGGCTTTTAAAGGGCCAGGGGCCACACGGGGGGAAAAGCAGGGAACCAGAGGGTTGTTGAGCGTCACGTTGAAGGTGCCCTTCATTAATGTGTTCATCACACCTGGACTCAACTGCAAAGACACAAATAGAGCAGAGGGGAGGGATGACGAAGAGGTAAAGTGAAGAGCACAGTCTGACATGTGGGAGTGAATATGCGTACACATGAACACACATTAGACAAAAAGTGTTGCATTTTGATGTGAAACAGAGAAACATGTCAATCCATTTAAAAGGTTTGTTTGTACATTATTAGATTTTAAAAAGATTGACGTTGACAAAACAACATGATCAAAATAAATATGAAAACAGAAATTTAATTTAATTTACAAAAACCTTTGAACTGTACTGTACAAATATAGATGAAACAAAGGAAAATGAATGAATGAATGTGGGCTAGACTGATTGAGCGAGGAGTGACAGATGACTGTCCTTTAAAAGCCTGCACTCAACAGTTCTTGGCATTTTCCACCAATCACCCTGCTTTTATCTGCTTTCAACAGTCATATAAAACTTCACATAAAGCGTCTCCTTTGACAGTTTATAAAACTGCTTACTAAAGCCTTTTGTGAAACAGCTTTACAGCATCTTCCAAGAAATGGACGAGCCAGAAAAACACACAATTTCTTGAAGGATGGAGCTTTGCAGCAGTTCAGGCAGGCATGGTATTTATTTTAAAGTCATACGCTCTACACGCCATCTGATCATGTATGTCTTCGACTTCATCTCTCACAATCCATATTAACATCTGACACCAGTGCTTTCCACAAGCGCCGGCTGCCGGCCATATAGCCGACTACACAGTTAACTCCAGCCGGCTACTTTAATGACTATTATTTTTCGATTTTAATAAAGTTAAATGTTTTTCTAACAGACTGACAATAATGTCAAACTGAACCGCACTCATTAAAATTGTGATTCGCTGTGCTTGTACTGATAATAATCACAAACTACTCCGATCATCGCCGACTTCATTGATCACAAGGGAGAGAAACTCATCCGCGGCCCCGACACGCGGTGTGTGTGCGCACGCACTCAGTGGAGTCAGTGTGTCGGCCGTCGGAGGCAAGAAGCAGGGCTCACCATAATACGCTTATTTTGTCACCGGTAATCCACTCTTCTCTTCCAGCGTCCATTTAGCAATACCTGCGACACGTGCTGGCATCAAAAAACACTGTCGGTTGTACAAATGAAACCAAACGGACTCTAAGAGTGTATTTTCATTAGTTGCTAAGGGAGAAACGTTCACTGAGTGTTTAATTGTGTAGCCACCACTGCAGACTGTGAAGGTGTCATGCACCGACAATAAGATATTTACAAGCCCAGAACGCCTCATGATGCAATATTATGTGAGCTTGTATAGCCTATTATTTATTATTTTCAGTGCGCAAATCACAGTTTTTATTGGTGCATTAGCGTCTGGCATACTTAGTTACACTAATGAATAAAAGAAGATGCGATATTTTGTAATAATAATAATATAATATATAGAGTAGATATTGATGCTGATAATAATAATAATAATAATAATATTAATAATAATAATAATAGAGCAAATGTCTGAGAAATTAATATAGGCTGCCTGCATCACCTGTTCTACACTTAGGCTAATAATAATAATAATAATGTAACATTATTATTATTATTATTACATTTAAGACCAGTATATAAGATCGTACCCCCCCCCCCCGGCTGGCTACTTATGTATTATGGCTGGCTAGTCTGTGTCTTAGTGGAAAGCCCTGTGACACACTTTCAGTGTGTGTACAACAATGCTGAGCCCTGCATCCTCATTGATACACTGCAGCCTTCATTCAGATATTCAGCTCCCTCACTTTTATGTGTTTGTTTTTTGTTTTTTTTTTGAAAAATATGGTTGAAAACCTTGACGTTGTTTCCTGTCAGCAATGTTCTTCTTCGCCTGGTCTTTGTTTAACTTGGCACTGCTTGTTTGTTGTGATGGCAGAAAAGGTCACAGGACTGTTATCCCTAAAAAATACTATTACTATTTACTATTCATTACTGCACTACCACCTTGACTTTAACAATAACTCACATCCAAAGAACAGCACATACTGTGCATGTAAAGAATTAAACTACAACAATCGCTCCAGGTACAACACTTTGAAAAGCAATCAATTGTTTCTGCTGGGCCTCAAGAGAAAGTTGAGACTAAGGATGAATTCTCAAAACCAACTGTGACTTACACATTGACTGTACAAAAAGATGGACGGCATGACCGCTCCCCAAAACTGAAACCAAAACATCTCGATCGCACCCTGGGGACATGCTGCAGCATCAATCATAAAGTTAGCCTTCTCCGCCCCCTTAACAGACGGACAAACTAAAAACAACTTCTTCTCCTTCACCTAAAAAGACAGGGGTACTTTACAACAACAGCTTGAACATATCCTCATGCCTTAATGGATCGTCGATATCGCCAGTTAATGTGGGAACTTGACCCCGAGGCTCCACTGCCCCATCACAACTGCACAGACTCTGGCTCCGAATTACAATACATCACCAGCGCAAGATGGCAGCGCTTGTATTCCGGAGGAAGCGGGAGGAAGTAGCGATGTGTCAGCCACCTTTACAGTATATATAGTCAATGAACTGTGAACATGCAGCTCCACACACAGCAACACACACAAATCAGTAGTCCTCAGTCTGACCAAGAGGAACGTGAGAAAGAGACAACAGAACGTGCACTTCAAAGTCTGACCTTAAAATCACCTCAACTCGTCTAAAAACACAAGAAATTATCTCTCTCTCCATCTTACACACACACACACACACACACGTCAAGATGCAGACATACATACATATATATGTTGTATGCACACCCACTTGACCTACCATCCCCCTCTCAGCCAGGCACTTCCTGAGGAATCTTCCTCTTATATTGTCAAACCTTTCTCTCTCTCTCTCTCTTTTATTCTCCCTTAACCTCCCAGCAAACACACACACACACACACACACACACACACACACACACACACTACATGCATCAATATGCCAGAGGTGCCACAGTAGGATTTAGGCACAACGGCGGGGCGGCTCAGATCTCAGTATTGATCCTAATGGGAAAAGGGTTGCGGGTTCAACTCCAGGTCACCCTCAGGGTTGCCCAGGAGGTCGAGGAGATGGGGAAGAGCCTTTGGAAGTGACGACACCACCTGCATGGCAATCATGGGGGGAGATTATGGGATGTTTTACTAGGTCAAAGAGGGGAGAAGGTAAAGAGGATACATGCAGGGAGTTGGTGATGATGTTACTCAGTATGTATGCAGGCGTGTGCGATGTGCACACAGGCACGTAGGAAAGAGTGCTGAATGCAAAGTCTTTCCCACAACACACACACAGTACATGACACAGGGAGGTAAAGACAACACAAGCTTCATCCCATACATGCACAGATACATGCCAGCAACTGGCTGAGTGAAGGCAACTTGGCTTGGAATATATTGTGGTCGTAGTCAGAAGAAAACCAAGTTGATTGTAAAATGGAAAAAGGGATGCAAACCAAGTCGCTAGTCACCATCAATCCAAACCGTAGGAGGTCTGAGATGCTGCAACATCCCCGCTCCCTCAGCCTTTGTTTCCCCAACAGGATATTCATGAGGTGTAAACATACAGTAGGTGATTTGAAGCGTCTGAATGATCATCGATGCTGTTGGTTTGTGGGGAGACCATCTTAAAAAAACCTTTCAGAAACAGACAGCTTGTTTCCATCGGTGCTTCAGTAAGTCGACACAATGTACAATATTATGTGAGAGTAGATTATGTACAGCAACAACAATAGCAACACAGTGACAATAACAACTGCCTAACTAGCTTACAGGTGGATGCTACGGTGGAGGTGGGCTTCTAAAAGGCAATCTGAACAGAAGCATGGCTGTCCAATGAGCGGTGCAGCAGTGGCTGAGGGTTTGAGTACAATGTGATAAAAGGGGTGTGCTGGAAACATGTTGCACTGACAAGAGCGTGCCAGGTGAGTGCGGTGAGTTGGCCGGCTAAACTAGCCTGTAAGCGCTGCTTTATTTTAAGGATATTTGCTTAATTTTTCAACCTGCCTGTTCTCAACAAATGAGACCATTTTAATGCCAGTCGTCATCCTAACTTTACAATTTCAGGAAAACACAGACCTGCACAAAATGAGGTATGGATTCCTGGAGGAATATGACAGGGTAGTTAGGTCAGCCAGCAAGTTACAATTAAATTCTTACAATTCATTTAAAAGTGAGAGCTATTTGGAAAGCTTAAGGAGGTGTGTATGGCTTGCACTGTTTTGCACTTGTCTCTTATTTCCCTGAATACCTACAACAGATAGAGCGAATGCAAAATGATCTTGAATGAGAGGTTAAAAAATGGCACATGCTTCCTTTAACTTCAAATACTGAATTTACTGAATTTATTTCCTTTTCCTTTTGACTATAATCCTTTCTCAGGGTCTCACACACACACATACACAGTGAAATAACTATGAAATGGTCACGCAAACTCATAACTGCTGGTCAAACTCTCAAAACATCTTATAATCTTCACACAAAAACACAGGAGCAAACAAACAGAGGGTTTGGGCAGAGTAGCTGTGACGAGTTGGAATGCAGCGGCGTGACATTTTCACATTTTAAATCATAAAGTATATTACCTCATTGACCCCATCAGAAAAAATGAGAACATGATGAGATGGAATCAGGGGGAAGTGCTTCCCACGTAGAGGCTTTAAAAGTAGAAGTTTAAAACTCTCACATTGAGGCAGCACATGCAGAGACATAAACAACACACCCCGAGGAAGGTTTGATGAAATGTCAGCTGCGTTTAGGACACCTTCTGTTCTGACTCATAATGAACATCGAATAAACTTTTCTTGGCTCTGCATGTGCTTTGCACTTGGCAGCCTGCTCGACGTTCGCTCCTTGTGTCTTTTTCTATTCCTGTGCTCCAGGAACGCTCCTCTCTCTGTTAAATTAAGCTAAACCAATCAGAACGGTGCTGCGCGTGAGAAAGGTAATCGAGCCTACTTACCAGAAGTAGGTGCCGAACATGGTGCATTTAATGGAAACGCTAAATGAGCCCTCACTGTGACCTAATGCCACTCAAGTAGATAGCTTTGTGACATTACAGGCACATGTATGGATGGATGCACATACATACACACTGATGCTTAAATAGCGACTGTTCCATTATGCGGCTGCCCGCTTCACACTGCAGGTACTCGGAACACATTTTCAGCTGTTGAATTTAACAACCCTCTTCAGCTGCTCTATTGTCGCTGTCTAACTCTCTGCTTCTATTACTCTACGCGTCTCCACCACCTTTACGTCGCTGTCTCACCTCTGTCCCTGTCTCACCTCTGTCCCTGTTTCTCCTTTCCGTCTCACCCCTCCCCACCTCTCCCTCATCGCTATCTTCCCTCTCTCTCTGCCGGCACGACTTCAATGCTCTGTTATCTCTTTGCACCACTTCACAACATCTTTAACTCTGTATGGCCTGTGGTGTCGTATGGATTCTCAGCCACACAGCTAATTACCGAGACAAGAGCTGAGACATGCATTCCGCTTAAAAAAGAAAGAGCTGAACTTTCCGAAGCTAATTTGAGACACAAGATGTCTCACTCACGAATGCGTGACATGAGTCTCTATAGGGGAAGAATTACAAAGTTTCACTGTCAATGTATAGGGTCTCTATACATATGTATGTGTATGAATACCTCCTATTCGCATAACTTGCAAGAGGAACATGGAGCACCCAGATGAAGCCCATGCATGACCTCAACCAGTCAGTGGAGTCCAACCCAGAACTTATTTATTGTCTAATCTAATCATGTAACTATGCTGCTGCAAAGTTTACTGAAGACAGCCCATTTTTACATTTTTACAATTATCTCCCAACATTAACTCTACTCTCATGGTTTGAATAAAGTGGCTGCAGACAAACACTTGACGAGCCGAAATGGACGATTTTGATTTTAATCAAAATTTTTAATTGAATGCCCTTATTTCTTTTTACCTAGGAGAGGAGAGCAGAGGAGAGGAGACCATATGAGACACTTCAACGGTTTAACTAGCTACTGTTGGTGGAAAAATTCCCGCAGCTACAGTTTCCTCTTATACCGGAGAGAAATGGAGCAGAGAGACATTGTGAGAGGGAGAGAGGGATGGGGAGAGCAGATGAAGAGAGGTGAAACACAGCATATGGTGATGAAAGTATATCTACAAGCATACATCTGCATGGGAGGATAGAGGTTGTTAAAATGTATGTGGAGAAATTATGCACTCTCTACTGCCTGTGTTACTGAGGTTTAGTACTTACAAAGTGATACACGCTGCTGCACGCACACAAAAGGACGAACTGTTTAACGTTAGGATTATCTAAACCGAGAAAGACAAGGATTGTGACCCACATATCACAACGTTTTGCACTCATACAAAGGATTTCTATTCTTGACTGCCATTTTACCATGAATGACGACAATACACTTAGTGACAGGTAGATTATGATTGTAGCAGCAGTGTTCGCTAACCTCCAAGATCGAGTGAGATCACAAATACTCTCATGTTCCCTGCAGAAATAGGCGTTTGATGATTAGATTTGCACTGAAAAGATATAAATGCAAACCTTCAGTGAGATGCTGGATGGAGAGATGAGAGAAGAATTAATTTCAGGAGACTGAGGTGAATTTCAGGTGAGCTGTGTCTCTATACTGAAACCTGATGAACTGGAACGGGTGACACAGAAGGAACACTGGTCAGACCGAGCAGTGAGGTGGCTAAACATGAGCTGCTTTGTTCGTGCTTCGCAGTCACTGGCTAATTTGTCAGCTGTTTGGCTACTATTCTCACATATTCCTGTACCAAAATGGATATCCATCAAAAAACAGTTTGCCTTGCTAATTTATGAGGCAATTTGCATAGAAAAGGAGGAAAATGGACAATTTGGATGGGGAGCTTTGGCAGCACAGACTGTATATTCTGCAGAGAGAGCTGGAAATAGGCAAACTTCATATTAAGTGGAGGTGGACTTCCAATGAGCTGTGGCTGTGCACTGAGACCTAATGAAGTGGACTGGAGCATAGTGCAAGTCCAGGAAGCATTTAAGTCACGCTTGCATCATCTGAATGGCATTAGCTGCTTCATTTATTAGCTGTTTGGCAACCACTTGACTGGTAATGTCCAATTATCTTTAAGCAGGTGCACAGCGTGGCCAGAACATTACCTGACATCTCTCACAGGTACTGTAATGATACACTCATGTCGACATTGTTTGCTGCCACTGCTCTCTCCCCCACACCGTATGCTTCCTTGTGCTATTATTGTTCATTTGTCTTTGTGTTGATTTGACAAAATGACATGTTCTTCTGTGTTTATTAAAGAGTAAAACCACCATTTTTATATGTTTAAGTGTGTTTACAGGTTTTGGGGAGTAGTATTAAACATGTAAAAAAAAAAATCTAAAAATCTAAAAAGCCCCCTAATAAAGCCTTGTTGGGCCTTGAGGAAACTGCATGTAATCTGATAAATTGCCTCCAGTGATGATTCCACTCATTAGCTGAGTTGCATTGATTTTGATCAATTGTTTTATATCTGCCCATACAGCCCAACAATGTCAAAGGAGTGCAATGCATAATAGTTGATTGCCTACATCACATGCAGCTTCCTCCGGATTTGCAAAATGCTTCAAACTACTTTTCTCACAAGTGCAGTAGCACTCCCCAAGACCTGTAAACACACACACCTGTAAAATTGGCCGAGTTACTTTCTAAGGCTGGTTTTATCCTCATGAGCACCCTCAAAGAATGGAGCCTTTCTGACAAATCTTACTGTGAAAACATTTTCTATGAAAGGCCAATTCTCGGATGTGACTCTTACAACATGATTGCCTCATGCTTGCCATTTTTGATTATAATTTCTCCCACTACACCATTTTTGCAGTCTCACATCTCCTCGTAGGACTCAAAATGTTTGAGATAATCTAATTGAGAACGATGGGCGGGAAACAAATCAGAAGATAATCATTCAACACCAAATAAGTTATGATTTGTCTATCAACAACAACTGACCAAGACTGGTTTTGTCTGAACCATTTGTAATCAAAAATAAACGTTTTGCGAAATAACCACAAGAAATGGGGGAAAAGCAGGATGAGAGGGACAAACAGATCAAAACAGTCAGAGGACAGACTGAGAGAGTGAACTACGGAAGAGAAGTGAGGGAAAAATTTGAGGAGATAAATCCACAGAGGGACAGCAGACAGACTGGGAGACGGGCAGGCAGAGAGGGAAAGAGAGAAGAAAGAGCCGTGTGATAAGATTACAGCCATGGACATGAACATGAAGATGAACTGTGTAGCAAGGTTTAAATCAAACCCAGTGGTTTTGTCTTTGATGTTCACCACTCAAAGTCAGCAGGGACTGGAAGCAACACTAGCTCTTTCAATCATCTCTCTCTTTCTCTCTCTAACACACTCACACGCACACGCACACACGCACACACACACACACACACCAGCAGCAGCAGTAACCCAAAGCGTTAAGTCCTATTAAAACACACTGAAATGGAGCAACAAGAGATTAGGTTCTGGATAGGTTTCATTACAACTGTATTATGCTCTGACCATGAAGTGCATTTGTCTCTGTCAGCAGTCTAAGGTGGCTGCATTAAACAACACTGCACTTCATAAAAATGTACTCACTTTTCCCAGTTTAATTTATCCAGGCAGGTCAATTAAGAGCACTTCTCTCACAATGTGAAAAGCTCGAGCCTTGAGCAAGAAACCACATTACTCAGCTATGTGTTTCTTCAGTGGCTATTGTTCCAAAACCACAGAAACTACTGAAGTTCGGTTTAAAAATAAGAATAATTCAACAGAGCAAACAATTTCTTCCTCTTCAGCTCAAGGTCACAGAGAAATCTAATAGATTTGAGATACTCAGAGACATACAGTATATCTGTGGCATCGCTGCATACGCTTACTATTGGTCACGTGGAGATGTATGAGGTAAACTCAGACAGCAAACGTGTCCATACGTACACTGATGTCAATGCACTATGACTAAATGTTGGTTGGTCAAGCAGTGATGTAGAATGGGAGTGTGTTGGGAAGTAATGCTTCAGGAGAGTTACATGTAACTGTAACAGCATGTTTACCTGATAAGCGCTGGGCCCAGGGTTGGTGTTCATGGAGACTCTGAATCGATCTTCTCTGGAGGAGATCAGAGCCGTCGGAGGGAAGGATTTCACACTGAGGTCGTACTGGCCAGGGCCTGATGAACACATACACACATCACCTACTGTATACACACATACAAGTAAATAAATAATTACATTTCTGCTGCTTCAACAGAGGCAGGAAAGACTGGTGTATTCCCACAAACATACAAAGTGATGCAGGCAAGCCAACACCTCAGACACCCGTGGATTTTGTAGCATACTTTGACCTTCAGTGTGTACACAAAATCCAGAGGTTAGAGCATTGCATCCTACAAAGAAGGAGTATTCTTCTAGATATTTCTTTCCAAATTACCCTCCTTGTCTAAATACATGTAGGTTATGTTTGGTCGGTCTCTGTTAGCCCTTTCACACTGCACAAAAAAAACAACCATTGACATCTGGCTTTTGTCAACAATGGGAGTGGGTACAACCAGCACTCGCCCCCAGCTACACAGTGGTCACTGGTGTTTATAGCCAAAACTGAGACATAGGTGGGCCATGGGCCAAAAGCAAACACCTATTGTGATATATTAAGATACAATGGCACTAGTATTCCCTTAATTGACTGACTTCTTGCTCTAGGTGTGACTCTGCCCGCAGTGCTCAGATTACCCTACGGCAGACCAATTTTGGGCAGCCCTGCTCTAAAGGAAAAGCAGGTGTAGCTAAAAAATGCATGAATAGGGCACATTCATATTTTTGTCCAACATCACAGATATTTATTTGAGTTTAAAGTGTTACAATTCTGATGGTTATGGTAGGTTAA
Source organism: Sparus aurata (assembly GCF_900880675.1). Classification (NCBI taxonomy): domain Eukaryota; kingdom Metazoa; phylum Chordata; class Actinopteri; order Spariformes; family Sparidae; genus Sparus; species Sparus aurata. The sequence goes on from NC_044191.1 coordinate 30,717,221, forward strand.
ATCATTCTGGTTGAAGCTGGAATCTGTAGTTTTCTGACCATTCTGCCTTTGGCGATGCTCAGAGGTCTGCAGCAAAGCTGCTGCGGCAGGTAACGTACTGCTGCTGTTTATTTGAATCAGCCATAGCATTAATAAATGATTTTGCTCAAGGTTAATAGAAGGTTTTAATCATGTTTTTCTCTTTTATGTAAGATGGTGCCTTGGTTGTTTTGCTCCTTTTTCACATATATTATGCAACAAAAGTCAAAGCAGTATGGGTTGTACAGCATAAATCTGAACTGAGTCATCTGGGTATATGAGCTTATTTTCATGTAACTGTCTGTACTTTGATCAAAGCCCAGGCTACCAGACTACTGAACCTCCCTGCTGTCTAACACGAAGATGTGGTACACAGGAGGACCTGCATAGGACCAGAAACTCTGCAGGGATTAGAATTTATTTTTTACTGTGAGGTTCTTTCTGAAAATGTGTTCATGTAATGAATATACAATGAATCAGACACACAAGCAGGCGTAAAGAGATGCACGTACACAAACACATACTGATGTCATTACACACAAGCATATCAAAAGACAGGAACCCACATGTTCTCAGTTTTGCAAGTAAAAACAAACCTCATCCAAAGCTTTCTTCATTTACAGAGGAAACTGTCTGACACATCGAATTCTGAAAACTGTTCTCAGAGTGAAGAAGATACACCTTAGGTTTACACATTACACGGCATCGTTTGCATAAACCTTTTTTATTTAAACCTTAACTGTGAACCTCTTAGACATTATAGAAATGACTTTTACAATCGGTTTTGAAATGGTTTAATGGGCCCCAGGGCAACACATGTTTGAACTAGAATTACTGCTTCACTGTTATATGCCTCCGCGCATCAGTGGTGTTGCAGTTTTATATCCATGTATGCTCAGATTCATATGATATATGAGGTGAAGACTGCATCTGAATGTGTATTATGTGTTCACATGTTTATCCAATAAAGCAAATTCTGACAGAACATGAAGAAGCTACAGATTTATACACATGGATGCTTCACACATATCATCAACCGGGCAGCACAGAAGATCTAAACAATCATCACAGTTTTAAGGTGGGCACCCAAGATTAGTGTTACTAATAGAGTGTCCAGCCCCACCCTGTCAGTACACGACATGCACCAGCTGCCCAATCTGTTCTGCACTAGTGCGAGAGTGGTGGTCCTGTCGGTCAATAAAGTTTACTGGTGCCTGTTCAAAATGTATGTATAATCATAAGGCAGGAGAGGTTTATACAAAACATTGGCAGCAAATGCAATCAGTGCCATGAGTATTATGATCTCAAAGAAAAATAAACTGAGTAACATATAAAGTGTAATTCTGTGTTCAGCCAATACATTCATAAAGTATATGACAAAACACATATGGAATTGCAGATTGCAGATAGTTTGTTCATTATGAAGGTTGCTATAAAAAGACATATAACATAAACCGAATCATTTATTTTAAAATCATAGTGTTATCCTGTTTTTCTCATGCTGTCCAATCCTTTTTAATCTAGACTACCTGAGTCTCTCTCCCCCCTAATTTCTGTTGAAGTACCTAATAACAGTGCTGTCTAATAAAGTTTCTAATAACGGCAGTAAATTCCCTCTTACGTAACGGTGAACAATTAAATTCACAATGATTAAAAACCATTTTGTTACATTGATTTGAGAGGTTAAGTTTGAGAGGAATTGCTTTATGATCACTCACACAAATAATTTGCGGTAACATTCTGTGACTGATAGGACCGTTTTTTGCGCATGAGCAGAATTCGGGAGCTGATTTACTTGATTCACTAACACTGCTTTATGTTAAGTCAGGAGCTTTTCTGACCCTCCAGCTACTTTTCAAACATACAAAGGGTTTTAATGACTAGTGCTTCAAGTGTAATATATTTTTCACATGTTTGAAATAAAGCATTCATTCATTCATTCATTCATTCATTCATTCACTGTAACTGCAGTCACCTTATAACTTAGATACTTTTAAAATCAAAATAAACACAAACCAGGAAAACAGCTTGCATGCTTTATAAACACTTTGAGCCATTGCTAATGTCACAGAGGATTACATTAAAAACAAATACTATCACTCTGCAGGGACTGTATGTTTGCGTGTGTGTGTTTGAAAAATGTTGAATAGTTAAATGATCTTACCATTATTAGAAATGTGATCGCAGGGGACCCCGCATGATGAGAAATATAGTATTCCATATACTATAGGCCTATTCATAAATGCAAATTCAATAATGGGCAAAATGATTGTATGTGTGAGTTACTATGTGTATATCAATGTGTGTGTCCAACTGTGAGTCTGTATGTGCACATGAGGGTGCCTACATGCTTGTGTCTGCATATCTGTTAAGTGTGTGTGTGTGTGTGTGTGTGTGTGTGTATGAAGAAGAAACACTATTGCAAACAGTCCAAATCTATTTATATGCAAATTGGATTTTGGTTAAACGGTTTGGGGTGCCTCATGGGTTGAGTCCCTTGGTGAAATGGGGCTGGTCATAAATTATCCAAGTAAGTCATGAATCTATCAATTTTGAAACAACATTTTTCAATGGGAGTGTAATTGAGGTAAATATTAGGTTAAAGGCCCACAGAGATGGAGCTAATTAGACTGCATGATGGTAAAAAGGGCGTACAGCATTGAGATGGATGGATGGACGGATGGATAGACAGATAGACAGTTTCATTGTCTCTATATGGTGCTGTTCGGTGTGTTTGTGTGTGTGGGGGAGAGATACCTGGTAGACTGGGGTCACATGGCAAGAAGAAATTAGCCCGTGGTGCAACAGAGAGGAAGCAGCTCTGACGTCTCTTGGCCTCTTCACTTCGGGGTTGGGAGTAAGTGCGGCCATTAGCCTTCTCAAATGTCTGGCTCACATTGTAACTGTTGGGTGGAGGGGAATCCTACAGAGGAGAGGAGAGGAGAGGAGAGGAGAGGAGAGTTTGCTAATTAGAACTAAACCAAGTGTAAAACCATAGTCACGTCATCAATCTGGTTTGTGGACTACCATTTTGAAGCCTTGAGATAGGCATAAATGCTGTCATTATCTTGTTTTTGGGAGTCAGGAGTGACCATATTTGGACAAGATGGTGTAACTGGGGAGGATGTCCTTCTGGGATCTGACCGTGAAATCAAGGACACGCCTCGGTAGCTTCTTTACAATCAGAAAGTAGCCACACCCAAAATCAAATGCTAATTCAAACGTCTATTTGACCAAAAATGGGATCATAATTTACAAAATGAACCTTAATCCGACTTCTTCTTGCAACCAGTGGAATCACCCCTGCTGGTCAAAATGTCAAGATATCACCCAAGTCAATTGGATTAATTATTTGGACCTTGTTAATTAACTTCACCAAATTATATGTGTTTTGTATACACATTTTTTTAAATCAGTCCAGTAGATTTCCTGAGCTGAGACATAGCTGCAATAGTTTCGGCGGGTGTCTTCCTGAAACAACCCACCTCTCGCGAGATTTCAGGGAGACTTTCCCATGAGCAGGACTTGTTTTTCTGGTTACAAAAAGGATCTTTTTTACTCAACAAAAGTTTCTCTCTCTGTAGGAATCACTTCTTCAATGTTGTCAGACACAAAAGAAGTGAATAGAGGTGGCGGAAACAAGGTTGGGTCGCCAGCTAACACTCGTCCGTTACAACACACATTTATACACAGAAAATGTCATGTTTTCTGGTTCCTTTATTAGATTACACAACTGACAGGTCCGCAGTGTGGCGGACACACATTCATTTTGAACAGCAAATGACCCGCCTGTTTTCAGAGCACAATGTTAAACTTGTTACAATATCACCTATGTACACACTCATGCATGAATATCAGCGTGCAGATGCAAGGACATACAGTACATGTCACATCATATACATGCAAATGAAGACAAATGCACATGCGCAAAAAGAAGCGGTTGGCTCGCACCTGTCATTATGCAGCTACTCCACAGAGAGAGGCATAATGATAGAAACATGGGTGACATTTCCAACATATCACAGGTATTCCAGATGAATAGCCTCCCTAACAAGGCCATTACATTCTTCATCATTAATGAATTGCTAATAATTAGGAGCAAATTCACAGAGGCACCCTTGATGACTGAACATGTAATGGATCCCACGTGGATCTGAAAAGGGAACTATGTGATTCATGTCACCTGGTTAGAAACTTGCACTACTAGCACTGCAAAAGAGTCTGAGTTACTAGGGATTTGTCTTGTCGGTGGGTCTTTGAATAATTGATGTCGAAGGCTGAATATAGCTGCACGATCCATTTATCCTAAACATAGCCGAGCTGTCATTTACCTCAAACTGTCATTTCCCGACCGCTGTTTTCTCCTTCTCCTCCTAGGTAGCTGTCCATCTTTAATCATTGCTAGCCCAGGCCATTTAGCTTTTCATTATAGACACAGTGGGAGGAATGAGAGGCAAGCACAACATGTGCACGACGGTGCAACCACGCACACACGCAGAGACCGTCAATTTATAGGCACACACAGACAGACACAAACAGGATTCTGTGTGATGTTGAAAGCAACTGTGGCATTGCTGAGAAATAAGCTGACATCAACAACGGGGAGAAGAAATTCTGTCACTTTTCACTGTATTCCCTGGTTTGGTTCAGAGTATGTCTCTCTCACACACACAGAGCCACACACATGCACCTGTACACACACATCTGTCACAGATCTATCTAACAGTGCGTGGCAATCATCCTCCAACCTCGCAAACATAATGTGCACACACGCCTTTCAAGGGGCCCTATGGTCCGTAATTACACCTGAACATGGAGCAAGCCACTGCTCCCAGTAGCAGTCATCACACTCAGGTTCTCTTTAATTACACACCTTCGAAATTTAGACAGCTCAATAGGTATCTTCCTACATGCGCACAGTGACACACACGCAAGCACAGGTTTTCCGAACAATTTCGTCACATTTCGTGCCCTTGACTGTCTGAAAAGTATCTGTGCATAAAGTGCACTGTAGATGCCAGATACACATTCGTGGCAGGCAGCCAGTGAAATTGAATATTGATGTGATGTGAGCACCAAGACATACTGTCAAGCCTGACAGTTAGTTTTAATGAAAGTGGAGCACGAAAAATAAACAAAAATCGTATATTTTAGATGCATGCAAAATGTTATATATAAACTACAATTCATACTTCTAGTTAATTAAAAACAATTTGCACTACAGATCGAGCACACTGTGGGAGGACTTAATTAAATCATGAAATCACGGTAAATACTAAATAAACCAAAAGTTAATAACCAATTTAGTAAAAGTGTACAATGAGAGGCAGCAGAGGTGTACAGTACAGTATGTCCTGGATTTTATACTGCAATGGGCAATGCTGCCTTAAATACAGATACTGCCAAGAGGCACAGTGAGCATCATCACTGATAAGTTTAGCCCTGAATCCAAATCCCCTGTCAAAGCACAAAACAGAAACATAAAACGTTCTCATAAATCCTGAAGCAGTTTTATACCCAAATTAGCATGTATATGTGGGTCTTGAAAATGCTGGGGTCACATGGCACACGGGTTTAGCAGAGCGGCTAAAAACAGGCTATTGAGTTTCACATTGCCAGTGGACAAGTTTGCCTCTCTGTTTTTTTCTTTATTTGTTGTTCGCAAAACAAGGGACAGCAGAAAGCATATACCTCATCAGACTCCAGAAGAGGTTAAAACTTGTCTTAATCAGTAACATTCTACATTAGAAGACATTTTCTGAAACTGTTGACTGAAGATACTGATTCTGATAATGACATGGAGGTAAGTGACAAAGTTAGGGTTGTTACTTATCTCTATCTTTCACCTCAGTGTTGCTGTGAAACTCAGCAAAAACTGAAATACATTGGAGCGATGCTTGAACAGAGACAGATGGAAAAGTATTTCTGTGCCAAGTTTAACCTGAGTCAAAGAAATGCGTGAGAAAAGAGGTGAAAATTAGCTGATAAAAACACCTGTGACTACCGCTGAGTCAGTTGACCCTGGAACGAATGCCAGTTGTAGAAGACAAAAGCCAGATGTTAGTGGGTGTTTATCAGTTTTTGTTTTTTCCCCTCATCGTGAGGGGTACTAGAAATGATTACAGTCAGAGAATACGCTTGTACAGTAAAACTTCATCCATCCAAACAAAACAAACAACAAACTGACCATAAAATACAACAAAATTGCACATAATCATAAGATTTCTCTGGTACGTGGGCAAAGTAACAGTTGTGTTATCTTCTCCTTTAAGGTTTATAAAAGGATAACTTGATGAATTGATGTGCTTCTGATTTTTGGATTTTGTGGGGTGGATCTGACATTGATGAAGGTCTTTTCTAAAAGATTGATAATCCCTGTTCTGGAGGAAAGAAAATCTCTCCTAGTGATAAAACAGTACAGCTGCACAGTCCCTTTTGTCATTATGCTGGAGTTCCCTGAGCAGTGCACAGCAGCTGGAGACAGCCTTGTTTCTCCTTCAAGAGTTTAGTCATGAAAAGTGCACACGACTCTCAGCCATTAAATTGACAACGCACATAAATTTGCAAGACTGATTTTGCTTATCTGCTTGTTAAAAAAAAATCCCTATACTTGTATATTTCTTGGCATTACTTGGCATTCTTCTTCATTACTGGTGGATTATCAAAGAACATGTATGTAATGTTCGTTGTTCAAAGGTGATAAACGTTGTCAGGTGTCTTGGACAGCTGACAATATCAGTAGTAGCTTGTTGGCACTGTGTTAGAAGACAAATCAAGTCTTTGCGCAACCAATTTGCAAAGTCCTAGGAAAGCCGAATTGAACTGATCTAGTAGGGATGAAAACACACACTGTAGCATCTTCTACACCCCATAGAAAATGTAAAGCATATACTTAGTTACATACCAGCCAAGAAAGAATTAAACAAAAATGTAAAGCCTTATAGCCTTTCTGCTATGCCATCTTCTCCTGGCAACCGCCACACTAACAATTCGGCTTAGTTATGCAGTGACAGCTTTGACTAATGACCAGGCATGACATACAAGATGCATGTGTGTGTGTGTGTGTGTGTGTGTGTGTGTGTGTGTGTGTGTGTGTTAACTACCACATCCCATTCTTCATCCTCTCATTACTCTTAAAACCTTTTATTTTTTCCCGGCAGAGTGCAATGCTTTTTTTAGACTGTATTTCCATATTTCAGATCATTGCACTCGAGATAATATATAATCTTAGTGTGTGGGCTGAGGCATGTGCTTGTCTATGTCTAAGCGCATTGCGCATGTATCGCATTGGTGGTTAGTCAGTGATGGGTCTGCGTCATTTTATCTCATTTCTCATTTCTATGGGTACAATGTTTCCTTTTTAGCACTCATAGGTAAAATATTTTTGTGAGGATGTGAGATTCAGCTTTTACAGACAACAAGACACCACAGCACTTAAATACAGAATAATGCTATGTAGAGATAAGTTAAAATATATATTTATCCTGGAGAAGAGAGGTTACATTTAAAAACAGAGTCAATCATTTGCCATAATTTCAAGTCAAAGCCTCTAATCATATGTTTCAGAAATTAAGAAAAAGAAAAGGGGCTTGTGCTCGATCAATACCAATATCAAGTTTGCCTTTTTTAATTTTTAGGAACTTGTACAAACCGTTTTAAGATCAGATACCGTCCTCAGACTTGTGTTTAATTTTCAGTTTGTGTGTTGCTTAATCTTATGCAATAAAACAGATCGCTAGTATTTAAATGAAAAGTGAACGCAGCATTTGTTTCCTTGTTTCCCTCCCAGAATAGACCATCGATGTCATTCTGTGTCATAAGCACAGCTGGCGTCTCATCATAGAGCTTGATAACCATCTGTCTGATTTTAGTAGTGGAGGTATGGCTCGTGTCATAAGGCCTTAATGAGGTTTTAGACAGGTCTTCAATATAGATGGAATGGCAGAAGGAAACCATATGGGTCCCGTTCGCTTCCTATTCGCACTTTATAGGAAGCAGTTAGTCCAACAATTTGCTGACAGCTACAGTTCGCTGCTGTGTTTTGTTGCCTTGTATATGTTGCTTTCTCCTTTATTTCACTCCATCCTTGCATTGTTCGTCTATTATCGCACTGTCATTTCTTTTTGCCTTCCTTGATGTTTACTTTCTTGCCCTGTCCATTGTTTTTTGATTTCTGATGCTCTGCCTACTCTCTCTTCTTCCCACGGATCTTAAAACTCGATCCTCCCTCACATCAGTTACATCCACGATAGTTTTGCAGTCTCCGGTTTCTTTTTTCATTTAACCTCTCTCTTTACTAAGCAAGCGCTTTATTTGTCTACTTTAATCCAAGAGCCTCAGTTCTCTCATTTCACTACATCTCATGTGACATTTACATGAAGAACTAAACAGCTAATCTGGTGTTGAGGAGCATTTGTGTGAGAGGATTAGACTCCAGTTTAGATCTACAGTAGAGCTTAAACTCAAACCCCTTTAAGCCTCACTGTAACTGTCTCCCTGTGATTTATATACACTAGTCATCAGTAAGCTGTCTGTGCTGTTTTGCAGGTTTAGGGGCCTGTATAAACACTGACACCCACAGCTGGGTCCCTCCTGAACCACCAGCCTTCCAGCAGAGGAGATGGCCTGGTTGAGTTAATGCCCAGTCCTGGCCCTCCTCACATCTTACTGGGCTTCGCTCTCCTCATCCTCCCCCTGGCCGCCTGCCTGGCTGACTGTCTGCTTGGCTCCTAAAATCATCACCTGCTACTAAACAGCTGTCCATAACCAAACACACACTAAACACACAGCTGCTTCGTAAAATGGGCACATGCCAACACCTGCATATGCGTGCACGCACACACACACGCTATGTGCAATACACACAGCTGCTGGCCACAGCTGGTGCCCATAGTTTGGACGGAGAAATGTACATGTAGGCATGCACACGCACACACTGGACACAGCTGCTTACCACATGTGCATAATTTACACACCAGGAGTGGGTTGAAGAGAAAGAGAGGCCGAGAGGGACTGATTAACTGAGAGAGAGAATACATACAGATGTGGAGCAAGACAGAGGCAGAATCGTAAGTATACTATAGAGGGAGAGAAAAGAGAAAAAACTGCCAATAAATAAATAAAAACAAGTTGAGAAAATTGGCAGCAGAAATAAAACTCAGGCAAAATAATAGATAAAGAAAATTAAGGGACCAGGCCTGGTCAGATTTGACGTCCTCTAATCCAATCGAAAAAGGGCAGAAACGTTTTTAATTTGTTTAAATACTCATCTCTATTCTGGTCAGGGCCACAGGTCCGCTGGTATCTGCTGACAATTCCATTATTCTCAAGATAAATAAATACAAATGGGGTCCAGTCTCTCACACGCTGCTGAAGATTTTTAAAAGCAGGTCAATACAAATTAAATTTGACAGATGGAGCATTGGCTGAGTCTGACACTAGACAGAAAAGGTGCATCTGAAAAGTATCAAAATTATGCTAATTTACATCAAGTAGTGTATTAAAGCTGCTACCTTTCTCAATTTGCATTTGTGCAATCTGTTTCTTTGAACACGACACTGGATTTAAGACAGAGACAGACAGACAACACATGTAAGAAGACACCTCCTGTGAGGAGGCGCCAGAGAAAAAAAAAAAATCACTCGATTTTACTCAGAACAATAAATAGTGTTAAGACTGACTCAAATATGGATTTTTTGCTATGTGATTCTGAAATAGGACAGCAGTTGGTCCTTGTATGTTCAAATAAAACAACACATGTTTAAAAGGGACAATGTGTAAGATAAGGCCAGAATTGTAGTTTCAAACATTCAAACAAACATTCTGTCGATGCCTGACTCTCACTACTCTGCCGCTGCACTCCTCTGCCTCCCTCGCCTGCTGTGTACTCTCTACCCGGGAATCACAGCCCTGGTCAGTGATGTCGTAGAGAGTAGAGTCCGCACTGTATCCCCTGTTGTCGAACTGACATCTGTTATACTCTGAGGTTGTGTTAAGCCCCATTCTGGTATCCAGCCCTGTTCACTTGGAGGCTGCCGAGCCTGGATGAGCTCAGCCCCGTTTCCCACAGTGATTCACCCGACCCACGCTTGCAGTCCAGGCAGAGTCCAGTCAGCTAACAGGGCTGCTAGCTACATGGCTAATTGACCTAATTAGTGCTTAAAGTGGTCAAAAACTCCCCCGGGGGACCTTTGACCAAATCTAAACCGTGCTGTAGCAGTGTCAGATTAAGAAACACTCATATGTAAAATGTTTTATAATGGTCATATTGACAAAGGCCCTATTTTTTAAAGTTTATTTGCAGGTCTAAGGACTTAACAGATTATACACTTATTACAGTGGCAGTTCGATCCCTACCCCCTCCTGTCCACATGTTGGAGTGTCTTTGACAACTCACTGAACCCCAAATTGCTGCCAATGGTCAGGCCAGCATGGTAGCTCACTGCCATCAGTAGGGTTGTGTGTGTGTGTGTGTGTGTGTGTGTGTGTGTGTGAATATGTGAATAAGAGGCAAATTGTAAAGCGTATTGGATAAAAGCGCTTTATGAAAGCAACCATTTACCATTTAAATGGCGACACTGCATACGACAAACTAATGAACCATACAGTAGGTATTGACTCTACAGAGGCTTGATCTGGAGTTGTGAGAATCTGCGAGAAATCAGGTAGTGTTTATCCACCTCCGCTTGTAAAAATGTCTTTTATTTCGAGTCACAGGCTGTTTTTGAGGAAGGGCTGTTTTTCAGCTGACTTGTTTTATAACAGCAAGACAGCAGGGAGGTAACAATAACCAGGACTTCACAGCAAGCGAGGAAGACAAGGAAAGAGAGAAAAAGAATTTCACCGAGCGTATGTGATGTTTTCCTCCAAGCAATAACTTAGAGAGCATCCACACATCATAAAATCTGAAAGTGCTACACAGACAAGTTCTCCATCTGTGCCCTATCACACATTTTAAGACTCACTTGTTCTGTCTCTCTTTTCTCTGTCTCTTCCTCTGTTGCTCATGCATGCATCCAACCATTTATTCCAGTTGGTGAAGCTCTCCTTTTACCGTCTACGTGGTCTCTACTTCCACTCATCTCTTACTTCACCTCCCCTACCCCTCACCATCGCGTCTCTGTAAATCAAAACAGAATTGAATGAACGCACCTGAGCTATTAAAAGATGTCAACATCGTATTTTCATTAGATATGAATCACTTAATCTGAATCTATCTCATGCAAGGCCGGAAATTAAGCTCAGAACAACTTAATTAGAGGACGGGTGAAGTCAAAAGTGAGCATCAGTCATTAGCAAGAGGCAAATTAAAAATCTTGTAAAAGATTAATACTCATAACTCCATTAAAGTACGATGTTTTGTTGACGCATTCATCCATGTTGTAGCTCTTCAACAACATAACACTACTTCCTTTATGGCTCCCTATTAGAGAAATCACTACATCCACCAGGGGCCTTTGTCATTTTGGGGCATTTGCTGCAACAACCAGTGTTGTTGAATGGAGTATGGTCTCTAAACTGCTGTATAATCCTTCAGCATATTAATTCTCTGCCTTGATTTTAATCACCCGGTGGCCTTTTTCCAAGCACCGCCATCATGACAAAGATTAGTTAAGAGAAGAAAAATAATTAGTATGTCATTCGCCTTTTGCAATTCTTCAATACTGTGTAGGCGTCACGAACACTGCAGCCTCTAGAAGTCAGTGGCAGAACTTTTTCTTTTATCTTTCTGTCGATCATCATGTATCACGCAGCCTTTCTCTATCTCTGTTAGCTGATTAGGCCATTATATAATCTGAGCATCAGACTTCAATAGGACCCAGCAAGCTGTTTGAATCAGAGACTTTCTTTAAAAAAAAAAAAAAAAAAATAGTCAGAGACCCACACAGCTTTTAATGGACAGCAATTTAACGACAATTTAACTGAAAAGTAAAGTGAGGAAAAAAGTGAATAGAAGCCCAGACAGAGGCACTTAAGAGGTCAGACAATGGCTTAAAATAGTCTGTAGATAATACGTCTACAACTAAAAGGGAGACATACTGTACAGTGGATCAGGCAAAAGCACTGGACCTACAGCTTTTACTTCAAATACTTTTATACTCATAATTCTCTCTGAAACGGCCCCTAGAGACACACAGGGTAGAATACAAAAAAAATTGTCTTCAAATTTTTTATAATAAAGGCATTTTATCACACGCAGAGAGTAGAAGTAATGGACTGAGAGAGCATCTTTGAGACCTGTCAGCCCGTATTCATTGCATTAGGTGTTTTTTTTTCACGTGGAAAGTGTTCAGCATTTAGCATTTTATTTTGGTTGTCTGGCCAGTCTGCTTCACAAGTTGTGAAGGAGAAGAACAGGTCATCTGTGGGTTGGCTTTTGATTATTTTGATGGAGTTAGTATCACAAGGTCTTGCCAGTCTACCCTAGAGACCAGGCATGGTAAACTACATTTGTCCTGGGCCACATTTTACTAGTGTCTACTAGCAGACACTGTGAGGGCTGGATTCATTGTCTTAAAAAAATTAAGGGTATTTTTAACAGCTTACATCAGAGTGAAAAGAGTCCTTAAAACCATGAGAAATCCTTAAAGACAACCAAACAGAAGATGCTCAGAGACTTCTGTCAAGGAGGCAGTCAGTGCTTCATATAAAAACCGACAGGTCACCTACCAATAATTGTGTCCTTTTTTTCAACAAAAAACCCTCTATGGGATCGCAGGAAGCAAACAAAAAATACTCAGTTTGAGACTCAATACAAGAGTTGGCCAAAGAAAATAAATGTCTCTTGCTTTTAATGGACAAGCAAAGTGATTCTCCGACAAGTCTGGAGTAACATCTGCAGTCCGGTCAGTGCACTGGTGTCAGATCCAGGAAGTTACTAGCATGGGAGGTAGTTGGATTTGATGGTTGGGTCAACAGAGTAGAAAGGATAGAGTTGGAGAGTATCTGATTCTGTAGAGTGGGTGAACCATGAACTGCAGACATTTTGGCTCATTTCCTGGGGTTTGGCAAGCTAATTGACAATCACTCTCAGGGCGGACCAGGCCTTTCCCACTGGCAAGTAATATTAGATGCCAAATTTTCTGAATTTGATAATACTCCTTGTGTTGATAGGGAGGCTTTGGCAGGCCGGATGTGGCACATGGGTGTTGAATTAGATCACAATGTCAATTTTAGAGGCTGTAGTAGAGGCCGAGATGGCAGCCACTTGTGACTATTAACACTGTGCTGCTTTCCATCTGAATGCCCAGCTAGTGCAAAGGCAGCAGCGTTTCTTGTGTCTTTCAAAAGAGGGATCTCTATTTGGCTTAAATATTATCCTAAATATCAAAGTTAAACCATTCAAAATACAGATTCACTATCACTTTAAGTGGCGATAGGTAGCTTGATGGGTAAATCAGATGACAGAGAGGCCACATACACACATTAGCAAACTGACCGACTCATGCACAAAATAAATAACATTGCCTGTCATTTCCTTTTTTATTCCGTTTACAGCTAAGAGAAAATGAAAGAGAGTGGGCAGGACGGAGAAGCAACCAGAAGAAAAAGAAAATGGGAGTAAAAAGCTCTTGTCAGAGAAACTAGTCAATATAGCTACTGGATATGACAGCACGGCCGCTCTGCGCCCCCCCCAACTCTCTTCTTCAAATCTCTCTATCCATCACGTTTATGAATTGTTCAGGCGAATATTGAGCAGAGCATGATGGGAGTGTTACTGTCTGAAGCCTCAGGGTAGAAGTGTCACTAAGCACTTCTTCTCATTCGGTCACTTAATTGCGCATGTGTGTGTCTCCTCTATATGTGGTAGCTACTATACTGTTTATGTGTATGCATGCACACAATAAATACTGTGTGGACATTCTGATTAGATAAATACATGTGTGTATTTGTATATGGACACAATTTGAGTGGTTCGCTTCCTCTGCATGTGTGCTAGTGTATGCGACCACGCTTGAATTCTCACAGGGACTCAAATCATCATCATTACCCTGACAGCTGACAGTAAAATCCATATCAAATCTATAACTCCATTTTCCTGTTTTTGTTCCTTTTCTTTCATCACTCGACTCCCTTGTCTCCAATAAATAGAGGCTGCACCATGACATGCCATTAGCTGTCCATGGATATATCATAAAAATGCAATGAAACCCCGAGACAAAAAGTCAATAAGTGACAAACCCTCGGCCACTGCATATTTTCCTATTCAAGATACTCATATGTATCTTGCCTATGGCGTTACCTTCCATGGAGCTGTCGCACACTTTGTCTGACTCAAATGGCTTTTACTTATTTATCACCTTTATCTCTCTAGGGAGACTGAAATGTCTCACTTCTGCTCAATGCCTCTGTCTTTCCGTCGTTCTTTCTTTCTGTCTTCATTACGTTTTTCTCTCCATGTTGTCAGCCTCTCTTTCTATCTGTCCCTCATTCCTTCTTCTCTCTGTTTCACGCCCCTTTCATTTTCAGTATAATTTCACCTCCTGGATTTTTGTCGTTGCCTTCATTTGGCAGAGCAGGGGGTGATGCTGCTCTTCAGTTTGATAAATGTATGTTTAGCAAACACTCTAATTATCTTAATCCAAGCTAATAAGATAGATAATTACACATTATACACAGAGGCTCTCTCTCTCTGTCTTCTCCTTGCCTTCCCTTCATTCCCTCCCACTGCTTCTTCCATTCAGTTTCATCTCCCCTCTCTTTTTGTGTCTTCCTCATTGTGTGTGGCCGAGAGCAATGTGGTGTTTTTCCACTTGTAATTGACATTATTGAGGTTTCCCTTGACTGCGTCAGGCCTTGTGGAAGATGTCTGTCTGTCTGTCTTTGGACCAGAAATACAATACAGTCGCTACTGAATAGGATTTTCATGTGGGATGTGACTTTTATGAATGCAACCGGCGCTGGAAACAGGTAGGAGGGAAAATACAAGAGTCCAGTCCCCACAAAGCCCACATAGCTCCGACTGAAGTTACATTTTTGAGAAGTTGCACAATAACAATTGCTGGACTCTATTCACCTATAGAGCTACCTCACATAAAGTAACACCTAACACAGATGCGTTATTCGGCCTTCACAGTAAACTATTTTTGTAATAAAACCACGATTCCGGCATATGTGCCTTATTGCCTGTCAATCCAGGTTATAATTGTGCATTAGCAAGTAATGAGTGATTGTTCAGACGGATGCTGCTAAATAAAACACTTTATATTTGTTGCCATGGCAGTGGAAGTCAGTGTATTACCTCTACAAGCAACAGAGAGAGTGAAGGATGGAAATGTCTCCTGTGAGGTGCCTCCTTTTTCTATTTGTTTTTATTATTATTTCCACACCGTTGGAGTATTATGAATCCTGCTTCCAATCACTGTCAGTGGTAAATGTAATAAAAGCCATGTTTCAATATCATCTGTCTGATTCCATCAAGCCAGTTACACACTGAGGAAGGAGAATTATGAAGTGTTGTTCATTGTCAGCGTCACAGATATTAGTGCAGATAAACTGGAAATTTGTTTGACTGGCAGAGACATTATTACTTGGATACATCTGCTTAAAATGAGATGCACTGAGCCAACAGATGAGCTTAAAAAGAACTGTGAATAGCAAATACTTGGCTTTTGTATCAGAATAAACCTGAAAATGTTTTTATTGTATTTGCTGATGTTGTTGGGGGCTTATGAGATATTTAAAATAAGTATTACTCATCAAGTTTATATGAAAACCTTTAATTTTTTGAGTCATTTTCAAATACTAATAATAACTCATGACACTTGTACAATATTATCCTGTATATTAGGATGCAGTGTTGTTTGAGTGAACCCTTCATTTCACACTTGATTCCCTGTATTCACCTATCAATCAAATGTAAATAGTACTTAGTGTATGTGTAAATTATAACTAGATAAGCATTTTTGTATGTGACTGTTGTTGAGTTGTTTCCACTGCCATTGCAGCATCATCTAGAATGGTAGCTCAGACAACAACTCACATGATCCCACACTACTTCAGGACAAAGTCGATCGATGGCCCAATCCCAATGTCCACAAACTCACAGTCTTTGAGGCACGCTCCCGGGAAGTCTGCGAGGGCTTAGGGCTGTCTCACTGTTGAATCGTTGAAGTGCATCAAGGCTCACTCAGACACGTTGAGCCCTGTATGGCCACTTTCTGTAAGTCTGCATTTCTGCCGACTTTGCCTGAGGGAATTGACCACAGTTTACAGTGTTGTAACGTTTGCCAAGGGGTTACATTGGGTCACCACGAGAAGCCCGAAGATGTTCCAGATGTTGGCGCTCTTGAATATCTGATTATATTCATTATACTATACACAAACATTTACATTTAAAACCTAAGATCTGACATTTTCATTTTCCCCTAGAACTGATTCTCTACTTAAAGTAATTCTAAACCTAAAACCTACAAGATACAACGAAATGTCACATTCTTATCAATACCATTTTGCTCCCTTGAAGTCGTACTCAAATATCAACCAGGTGACATCAGCAAGTCTGAGAGGGTTCAGGGCTTTAGGCCTTAGGTGCGCCATTGGGAGAGGGTCCATGTCTTTTGTATTCATTGTTCTGATTGAGAGATCCCTAGTGCTAGAAAATACGTAACTGTGCTTTTAACTCACTGCCCACAATTCACTGAAGTGCACTCGTAAGTGAAAGTGCACTTATTAAAGCTATTGGTAACACCTGATAATTGAACCGATGTCCTTGCCATTGACAGTCTCACTGAGTAAAACAATAACCATCCATCAGGACCTCGATTCATCTCCACATCGTTGGCAACAGAACATAATCGATGACAATGACGAAAGACAGAAACACATTGGTAAAAACTGACTGACCTACAGACAAAACAGCCTGTCCAGCCTCTCTGCTGTCGCTTCAAGGGACAGGGCAATATTTCATTGATCCATAGACGAGAGGAATTCCACTGCCTCAGGGTAAAACACAGGTCCAAATTTAATTCCTCTCTTATTCTCCCCCAGCGCTGCCTGGGGGTATCCCACGACCTCCACAACAGTGAGGTCATTATCGGGACGGCTTGGTCAGGAGGAAGGAGGAGAAGGAAAGAGATGGAGAATGGGGGAATGTGGAACGGGAGGTACAAGGGGGAAGGATAGAGGGATGAGAGGACAAGAACAGAAAGAGAACGTAAGAAATAAGGAAGAAATAATACTGAAAAAGAGCATTGGTTTAGAGAGAACTCTCATTTAAGTTAAGCTCTACTCATAGTCGTCTCTTCTTTCAGATCTACTATCTCTCAACAACGTGTCTGATTCTTTCTTCTCCACAGACAGGTAATCAACTCATATCAGATCCAGACCTGTAGCCAAAGTACAGATCTGATATGGCTTCAAATATTTGAACTAGCTGAGGTGTGTTTGATTTAGACTGTCAGAAAGGTGAGCATCCTCTGAAAGCGGGTGAAGCAAAAGATAAGAAAAATCAACCTAAATAAAACATGCCATGCGTGTTATTTCAATATGTATTGAGCCAGTGTTTCGCAATCTAACCAGTGTAGAACGGATTTGGGAATAGGCCGATTTGAAATTTACAGTGTCAAAAAAATAAATTAAATAAATTGGACTTTGCCTTGAAACAAAGAAAGACTGACAAACTAAAGATCGTGAATACAGAAAGCAGAGCAGCTAAAGACAGACAAAAAAAGTAATACATATCTTCTGGTAGTCAGATAAGAGGTTTCCCCGTTGTGTTTAAAACAAGACAGCTTCTATCATTTCAACTGACATGATAAGTCTTTTATATTTCTGACTTCAAAAGCCATGCAGTGTGAATAATTCCTCCAATAAAATGTCGACCTCTACTGCTAGATGAAGCTTTTAAGTCAAAGTACAGAGGACATAAACTTCCAAGCATGAAACAGATAATAATAATACATGATTTCTTTTTTCTTGTCTTACTTCCTTCACATGGTCATGATTGTTTCCTGATTAGACACTTTTAATATCCGTCCCAGCAGGAGACTCACTGTTACCAGGGATACAGCCTAGGCTGCAGCGCGGTATGTGGCTAACTGTTACAGCTAAGACGTCCCTGTGTGATTTTTCATTAACTGGTCATAAAGGAGGCTCTGTGTGGAGCCATTATAAGTGGCCTCAGATCTTCTCCACAGAGCACTCAGAGGTACAACCCAGAGAGAAGGAGAGTGAAACAGGCAGGGATATGTAGAGGTTATATTGTGTCTCTAAAGCACAGTTCCATAAACTATTGTTTTCTTTTCAGCTTTTTGCCCTGTTTTCTCCAAACTCTGCATCCGTCCTTGTCACTGCTAACCATGCTGTTTGCCCAAGGAGAGTTGCAGACAGACGTGTGCTACCTCCGTGACACATGGTGCCACCAGCCGCTTCTTTCACCTCGACCTCGCCGGCTCCCCACCCGCGATTGCGGCCAATTATATTTGTGGGAACACAAAACCAAGCTGGAAGTGCTGCTGCTGGGAATGGAGCCAAGTTAAAGCTATTGTTAAATATTTAATCACCCTGTGCGTCTGGCATATAATGAAAGTCTACCACTGATCATTTGAACTTGGATGCTTTCAACTTCCAGATCCATACTGTAGCTCCACTGCATCAGTGCAAGACAATGTGAAACACAAACATTACGTGGACTGTGTATAGTATGGCTGTCAAGCTTTGCACTGTCTACATTAGGATTTAGTACACTGAGAGTTCAGAGTGAGCCCGATTATCCATCAGCACAATATACTGCAGCCTGACAGAAAACGACACCGAGCCATTGTCTTGAAAAATGGCAAACAGTGCAGACAGATATATGAGGTAGAGACTATTACAGAGGCGAGCAGCACCAGAATTCTCAGTTTTCTAATGAGCATCATCTGCACGGATGATTTCATTTGTGATATAAAATGTGACTGATCCACATTATCAGAACGCATAAATAGCATCACACTAAAAATATGTAAACATATAATACACAAAAGTTGTCCAAAAGATGTCATCCCGTCCTCATCAAGAACATTTTATGGCATACATTTTCTACTATGCTGGGTTCAGCATGGTCGCTCAGGGGTATAAGGTAACCATGACCTCTCACCTCACTACATCCGAAGGCAAGAGGGTTTGAAAGACTGCTGATGTACAACATTAGTATGCTCACCTAGTATTGCAATTGTGATATTTTCCTGTGTTACACCTGCATATTTCTCAGGCTCTGCTCCTCATTCGCTGGGGCAGCAGTTCTCAATCCCGCTGCTCCGTACCCAGAGTCCTGCTGCTTTTATGTCCTACCGGGTAGTTAATTGCATTCACTTGGTGTCCGAGGTGTAAATCGCTCCCTGATTAGACAGCAGGAATGAAAACCAGCAGGACTCTGTGTCCTGATGGTGAGGACTTATGAAAACTGGGCCTGGTGAGACCTAAGTTCAGCCGTTTTCTAACTTTTTAAACATCATTTTTTCAAATGCACAGTTTTAGTAGAAAGACTTTTAAATAAATTTTAGGAAGATAAACAGATTAAGGGTTATATAGTGTAAATTACAAACCTGTTTCCTGGAGGGAAAAAAAAATCACATTTCCCTAGTTAGATTTATCCTGATTTCCTGATTTCCAGCCCATGTATACATGAAACTGGGTTATGAAAGCCTGAACAACTATAAATAAGTTGTTTGGTTGGAAAAACAATAAAAACTCCCTGCCAGTAACAGACTCCCCAAGAAAAAATCAGGAAGCAAAGTCTTCTGTCATTAATGCAGTTCACAAAGGCAAACTATATTTCCAAAATAAGGTTTGATTAAACATGTAGCATGTTTACCAAGCTCCTTTTTGAGTGCATGTGAAGGAACTTGTTTGCTGCGATGTTGCTTATGTTATGTTAGTGGTAGAAACATAGTGCACAACTGAGTGGGAGGTACGTATGAAAGCAATAAGATGACAAACTAAACCAATGATGTGCAGCAGTGCACCTACAATTTACAATTGTCTGCCCTCTGTGATAAGTGTCGAATTACCCTTTAAACTCTGTCTTTCTAGATAGCTGCATAGTTTGCAGTGTTGAGATCAGTTGTGGAGACCTTTGCCTCAAGATTTAGATAGCACTTCTAACCTTTGGAGTTAATCAGAGTAAACACCAGCTGGTACCCAGAAGGGTACATGAAAATACAAATTGTGTACCTTGAATATTAAAATGCTGTAGCATACACTTTAGCAGCAGATTTACATAATTGTCTCCTGGAACATTCTTTCACTACTGAAGTCCGTAAGATTTAATCGCTAACCCTCACATCCAGCTGCTTCTCTGTGTTTCTTCATTAGCACATTATTTATATGCAAGTAAACACTGTCCTGTGTCACACAGGGCAAAGAAACCCACCTTCACAATCCAAACATTGTCACTGTTTTAAATCATGCCAGTATTTACTTGCTGACATTAACATTCAGTATTCTATGCAAAATGCTGGAGTGTTAATTAATGTAAAAGTGTCAGGACAGCAGTTTTAGTAATATTTTAAACAAGTGCTATATGAAAATGGTTATAATCATAAAAAAGCGCCAGAAAGACAGAGAGTTTACAGTGTTTTGAAAGGTCACTTTGGCTGTACTGTCACCATCTTATAGCAAGCAGTTTGTAACTAATGTACTATAATAATGATAATAATCTTTAAAGTATATGAAATTTAAAATATTTCACTGAACAAAACAATAATCATTTGAAACAAAGAAATCCAAACTGAAATCATAAATCAAAGTTCCTCTTTCGATTACAACATTCCTACACTTTCATTTTACTTATTGACATTTGTCCTTCGCTGCCTTTTTTGTTTACGCCTCCAGTTTTTTTTTGGCAAATACGCTGTGGAAATGTTCAGGTCTTGACACAATGCTCACAGGCGGATGGATATTACAGGTGTAAGTCCCCAGGGGCCAGCAACGTTTGGAGTAATTGGAGTAAATGCAACAAGTGATTCAACTATAAAAATTCCCTCTACCAACTGTATCATAACTGAAACTGATGATTTCAGCAGCATGCATGAAAAAACTGGCAGCGAAACAGAAAAAAGACACAGCAAAATAGAAAATGTAATTAGTGAAATGAGAGTGGATAACATTGCTGTTAAAATGGGATCTTTTTTTAGTCTAGATTTTTCTATTGACATAATTTCTCTCTCAATTAAATTTATATGACACAAAAAGATTGTGTGCAATAATACTGAAACCCTAATTACTTATTCCATAAAGATCCGTTTTTACGGTTTTATAAATATTGTTGAAATTCAGGTCTATAATGAAATAGTTCTCCTGCAGGTTTCAGTAAGCTTTTAATCATAGTCTATGGAAAACTTTTGGAATAAAAAGGCAAATAAGTCTTTTAAAATCCTATTAAACAAAGTTATACTATAAGTGGAAAGAGTTAGGTATGTAAATATATTGTATTAACATCAACTCGAGTGGAAAAAGTCAGGAAAGTGGGCGGGAAAAAGGAACAAAAGGGAGAGGAACATGAGAGAGGTACAGGAAACTAATTACCCCGAAATGTGACCTGTTTTCTTCAGCATAAATGAGCATTAGGAGGAAGAGGAAGCAAAGAAAAGAAGCAGCCAAAGAAAATTAACTGCTGGAAAACAGGACCCATGGCATAGTGGGTCAGATGCAACCGCTGCGATGGCCCATTTATGAAAGTTAACAACTTGGCATGTAAGGCTGTTTTGCCCCATCTTAGACTCTTCTGATAAGTACGTTTCAGCAGCTTTACAACAGCAACATGTTGTGAGGATAAGAACGAGTCGTGAGACAAAGACAACTCCAGGGGAAACTGAAGCCAAAGAGCCCGAGGGAGGAGAGGAAAACAGACTCACTTTAGTCAGTAGTGATGACAGCAGACGTTCAGTGGCTGATCTGAAAACCGCTGTGGGCTTCTTTTTGTAGTTCTCCTCTGTCTGCTTTTCTATCTGAATGCAAAACACACAGGATTCACACACATGTAAGTACGTACTACAAAGAGGACCAAAGTCAGAACATAACAGAACTTTCTGTCAAGTCCATGTTTATCTATATAACTCAGTATCACAAATCTGTAAGCTGTACCCTTAGATCCTAGCTTTACATATCAGCCTAATACATATCAGGATCTCTATAGAGAGAAAGGAACATATATTAATGACTATATTGATGGCTCTTCCTACCTTATACTGTCCTGGACTTGGGACCATTATAGATTCCTTATTGTGGGGGAAGGAGCTGCGTTGAGCAGTGGAGCCAAAGCCTCCCTTCATATTTCTCTCTAAAAATGCCTTTTTAAAACTCTTCTGGGCTAATCCATACTCAAACACATTATAGGATCCTGGACCTGTGGAAAGTAGTAAAAAATGAGGGATTACTTTACGTATTTCTGAATCTTGTGTCTTTTACTTTCCCTCAGACCTATCTAATCAGTTCTGTCCAAACCTCCATGATGATGCAAGAAATGTAAACAGACCTCCAGTGAAGCAGCAGATATCAAGACACATGTCCTGTGAGTGTAACTGTGGCTTACTGTTTTTACATCCTGGAAGTGTGTATCATAGACATAGTGTTGGCTTGCGCTGAAGATGCTACACCTGCATTCACTAATTTCATGTGGGGACACTCATGCTTCTCTGCTATTTTAATAGCTTTTATGCTCAACACTGTGTCTGCATGTGTGAACACCTGCTTTGGTGACAGATTGACGGAAAATGCTTGAAAACAGAGAAAGAATGGGTGTGCATTTATAATAATGCTTGAGAAAATCCTGTGTATATTCCAACTCAACAGAAGACTAACAAGCAATTTGAGAACAAAGCAAATCAAAAGATTTTTGTCAATTTGAAATAACCTCTATTTTTGGGGACCAAAAATATTCACAAAATAAAAATATTTTTTTTTAATATTCAGTGTTCAATGTTTTCACTGCAACAAAATGTTGAAAAATGCCCTCTGAAGCAATGTTACAGATATGTTACAAATATTTTTGGATATATATGGTACGCATCATAATGGTTTACTTTTTGGACAATACACACTCACAGAGACACAGACGGCACAATGGCGGAAGTCAGTCCCCCTTCAGTTCATTTCAAAACGTTAATACAAGCTGCAAAGTAGTACTTAATCTTAATTATTACTTGTTAGATTGATAATAATGGTCATGACAAGCTAGAATTTAAACTTGTAAAGAAAAATTAGACTTTTGATTTAGACTTTAAGACAAAAACAGATGCATTAAAAATGCTCTCCTCAGCTGACAGGGTAAGATGTGGGTGTTCAGAGACAGGCCTCCGACATTAATTCTAAGAGCTAAACCCAGGTTACGAAATCTGTTTATGTGTATGACAACTTCTGTCACTTGCATATACAGAACAATTAAAGATCTCTGGATTGCATCTGTAAAACATCAAAGAGGAATACCACTTTGAACAGCAAAGACTGGCGCACAGGCACACACACACACACAAAATCACACACGCACTGTCCCGACCCATACTGACCAGGCGTTTTTTTTTGGTTAGGAGTGAAGCGCTCGGCGTTGATGCCGAATGGGCTTTTCTTCGCTCCTGTAGTCCTCTTCAGCACCTCCAGGGCACATCGGGGGTCATTATATGTACCAACAGGGGGCGCCACTTCTTTCACATCGCTAAACCTCTAGGGAAAAGACAGGTATGGAACAGAATACAAGTAGAAAGAGTACATAGAAAGATACATTTAAAATCAAGTCCCCTAGCTCACAGTTTTTGTTGATAAAACTGAGATATAGAACAGATAAATGAATCTCTTCACAGTCAAGGATAAAAAGCCCACAGCCTACAAGACTAAAAGTCAGCAACCTCACTATCATCATTGTGAGAGTTTACTTCTCGATGTACAAAAATGGAGCCACAAATTCGATTCGATGTGTTTAACTTTAATCAACAGCGTTCAGTCCAAACTTTCCCTTTCAAACCTCAGCTGTAGTTCAGTTCATGTAGTTCATGGTAATCTAATCGTTGTTGAGATAGTTCAGCAAAGCAATAACAAGCAAAAAGAATCAATCTATTCCAAGTGCAAAAGGTGATATTTATGGGATTGCTGATTTTGGCTCAATACACTATGTTTATAAAAGCCTGGATTCAAGAGTCAACTCTTTCACAACACAACAAATCTCACAACACTGAACTGACAGAAAGCAGAGAGGACAGAAAAGAATGACAAAAGAAGATGTAAATGCATAAGAGGACGAATAGATGAGAGTAAAATATATACAGGCAGAACAAAGTGGTGAGATGAGGACAGAGAAAATGAGATGGCGTAAACAGCATCTCCGACTCAAAAATAATGATACACACAATCAGGTGCACAATGTTCTTTGACTGTTTTGCTGATATCAGAGCTGATTCAGCGCTGCAACTGCTCGACAGCTTCACTTCCAGGGTATAAATGTGTTTATCTGATAGCCTATTATAACAACACAGGCAATCAAGGGACCATGGCAGATAAGTTGCCTTTTGAGTCAAAATAACTGGAGGTGAGCTGCGTTTCAATGTAGTCTAAATTTCTCTTCAGCCTCCCAAAACCGAACCATTCAGCTTCTTGTTATCAAACACAGCAGAGGAATAAAAAGGACTTGATTTCTCCAAATGCCAGCATGTTCACTTTAACAGTGCCATGCTCACAAACACACACACACACACCCACACACACACACACACACACACAACACACACACACACACACACACACACTCACTGAGCACACCAAGACAACAGACTCTTAGTCAGGTCCCCAGACGACATTTAAACTATATTAACCCTTGTTGGAGACAAACCCATTGTTGGAGTCATGCTGATCACTGATTTGTAATTTCCATGTAAACAGAATTCAGCCTATTCAGCCTATGGAAAATAAATTGTGGAACAATGAAAATCTTGTGAGTGACTCAGAATATGGAGAGAAGAACAAGTTAAGAAGTGTAGCTGATTAAAGAAATGGAGGGAGAAGAGAAAAACTGACTTGGAAGAGAATAATTTGGTTGGAAATTGAGTTATTATTTGAAGAGAATACAGAAGAGGGGCATGAGTTACACAACATGCTGTTTCAAGGCCAAAACAAACTGTGTTCATTCAAGAACATTTGTAGAACCGGTCTTTGTGGCCATCTGTCAATCCAATAGTGCCCCACTGGCTTGGCTGAAGTCTTATTAATTGGCTCTTTTTTTCCTATCCCTGTTGGCACTTCACTTTGATGCTTCATCTACTCTAAAGTTGGATTTTTTTGTTATGCTTCCTGTTGCTCCATTTCTAAACACATATGACAAGAAATGAATATCATGCCCAAAGTAATTATGCTATCTATGCAAGGTGACTCTATGGGCGCCATTAACATCTGTTAGTGTAGATTAATGAGGCCACAGAATAATGATATAGAATAATGATACAATAGAACCTCAGTTCCACTGTTAAGTTGAGTTAAATCTAAGCATGGAGAGCATCTTACAGGCTGTACACCTGCATATAAAGTTGAAGTCACAAAGCCACCAAGTCGGCCAAGAAGCATCTCCTCAGGTTATAAAGTTTCAACTTGATCACAAAATTCATACAACACCCAACTTCTTTCTCTGTGCCTGATTCTTTTGTTAGTCCATCGACTCTGTGATGTCACTGACACCCACTGAGGTACATCTGTGTTTGTGGGTGACACTGTCACACAAACACGAAAGGACATGGAGTTCTTGGTACATTATGAGATCCGAGACTGAACAGTCCCAAGAACACAGCACACAAATATTTTGCACACACATGGCCATGTGTAACTTTTTTTCTAACGTTTATACAGCCAGTGCATTGTGGTAAATAAACTAAACTAACAATGCACTTAAGGGTTCCTTATATGAGATATTAAACATTAATATCGCAGCAAACAACTACTTAGTTTGTATGCTTGCTGTGGAGTAACGGGTGTCCTGAGCAGAGAATGAAGCATGAGCTGCATGTGAGCTACGAGGTGATAAAGGGCTCCTACTTGACCTGGAGCTGGCCTCTCCCTGATGAGTAAGTAACATAATGGGTATATTATCTCATATGATATATATGATATATATAATATAATGTAGTAATCAACTTACCTACTGTATCATTGCGATCAAACCCTGAGTTTCAAGTGTTTTTTTCACTTGCATCCCTGAAATGTGTATTAGACAAATTACACAAAAAGCTAATTTGTTAATCCTGTCATAGACAGCACCATACATAACATTACATTACAATGTTTTAAGTTTGCATTCCATATTATGTATGATACTTTACTAAAGCCTGTGAGGAAGTTTGATTTTGCATTGTCAGGAGGTGCGAGCCCCGAGTCAGCTACAGAGAAGTGAAAGGAATGTGTATCTTATGATTTTGAATCAGCTAAAGACAATAAATCTTTTAAAATAGAATAAAATAAAATAAAATCTGATTCTAGTGGATCTAAATATGTTTAATCTGATATTGGATAAGGCTTGATTAATCAAAGGGGATTGTTGGGAGATCTAGTGGGTATGCAATCTAGTGAGTGCCATTCTAGTCTTTTATATTAAAGGTTGTGAAGCATCAAGAGAGACGTTGGTCTCCAAGCTGCAAGGGACTCAAGAAAGAATGGAATAATAAAAATATTCATAAATGAGGAGTAAGAAGAAAGAAATGGAAAGAGAGTAGAGAGAAGGGAAATAGAATGAAAAATGAAGGAAAGGGGGAAAAGGGGGGTGAGTGGGGGAGCAAGGGCAAGGAGAATCGAGGAAAAAGCATGTTTTCACAAAGTTCTGGATTGATGCTTTGATATTGGAAAATTGGGGAGTCAAAGGGAGGAGAAGAGGCGAGAACTGGAAGACTCCAGCTGTTCCTCTTATCTCCCCCTCCCTCTCTCCTTCCTTCACTCCCTCATTTCCTCTGCGTCCCTCCGCAGGGTAACAGTGTCAGATGGAACCGGACTCACAGGGAGACGAAGATCTAAGAAAACTGTCGCTCCCAGTTCTGCATCGGAGATGACTTATGACACGTGTGCGCACGCACACACACACACACACCCACAGACCCACAGAGTTCCTTGGTGGGTGTCGGTGACGACATCACAGGGTCGAAGCACTAACACAGCATGTGGCCAGGGAAATTAGGTCAGAGCCAACTATGACACACACACACACACACACACAGAAATCAAATGAACGGCAGAATCTTGCATCAGATGTTCTCACCTAGAAACTAGAAAATATTTTGTATCAAACATTATCAAGGTGTGTGTGTGTGTGTGTGTGTGTGTGTGTGTGTGTGTGTGTGTGTGTGTGTGTTTGTATACATAAGAAATGGGTGCATTCATTTGCTTGCATGTTATCTTCACAAGGGAACTTTTCCTTATTGTCTTAAAATCTTTCTGCCGCTGAAATTCACATTTGTATATGACGTTTTGTGTGTGTGTGTTTGCGCGGGTGTGTGTGCGGGTGCATGCACCGTCACATTGTGCCTGCGTGTCAGAGTGATAATTAAAACATCAGTCAGTGAAGTTTCACAGGAGTGAAGCTGTGGGGCAGTGCCACAGAGGAGTTCAGCTATTCCTGAGACGTAAAACTACACATTTTCACATCCTTCATCTCCGCTCCTCTGAGCCTCTTAATAAACTCATCTTCACCCCCATCGGAAGAAACCCTCCACTCCCAGCACATCAATTAAACAAGCAAAGCCCGGCACAGTGTCTCGGATATGTAACTTAATCTTAAATATTCCATATTAAAATCCAGTCTTCTTTGAGAAATTGTAAATTGAATATATTTGCCTCTCATAGATTATGTCTGAGAAGCCTTTTCAATATGGTCCGATTGTCTCTCTGTGTATAATAATGTAGAGGAATACCACTAAAATTATGGATCTGAATGTGTTTATCTTAGCGGGGTAAATCAATATTTGTGAATGATGATACCCATCAAGTCTGATCTGTGTTATCACAAACTGAAGATGTTGAATAAGTTTTAGCTAGGTTAGCTGCACTAACCAATACTTCATATCAACAATGGATCAAATTGTTATATGCAATATGATAGTAAAAATCTGCCACTAAATGTTGGTGCACACAACATAATAGAAGAAATACAAATTTTAAATACAACTGAATGGGCTATCTTTGTTTACAGCTGTAATGTATTTATAACGTTTTTTAATCAATTATATGATTTAGAATTGAATTTGATATTGTCAATTTAGGCCAACATCTTTTTTTCTGTTGACTTTCTCACATACGATCTGGGTGAACCTCGGGTAGAACTGCCAAAATGAAAATAGACACAAGAAACCGTTCTTATATTTCCTAGAAAGGGGTCACCTTTGGTGAAAGCAAAAACACAAAACACTGGTGAACAAAAGCAGTGCTCAGTTAGCTTGAGAAAGAACCTGTTCTACACAGAACAACCTGGGTCACCTGAATATGCACCCACAGGCCTGCACACAAAGCCCCCAATGACTTTACTTTGAACTGTCTGGATCTGTGGATTGTACCTCAGCCTGAGAGAGGAAGGGGCACGCGAACTTCGGCAGATTTCCACTGGACTTCACAGGCTTCTCAAACTGACTTCTGATGTGATACTGGCCTGGACCAGGGACTCCCTGATGGGAAGCAGAAAGCAGGAAATGTACAGTTAGTACAATGCAATATGAAAAGGATCAGGAGAGAGCCTGAGTAAAAGGAAGAATGCCACTGAGAGGAAATATGAGAAAAGCAAAAAGTTGCTTTTCTGATCTATCTCTTTTGGTTGGTTATTTCCTTCTTGTATTCGTGTCCTTTTGTGTCTTGTTGTCAATTTCTACTTCCTGCTCACCTGTGTTCCCAGTGTACTGCTTCCCTACTGCGTTCCTGTGCTCCTTCCCTTACCTGTCTCACATCAGCCTTGTTAGCACTGCCCTGTTCCCAGTGTCTCTCCACCTGCACCTCACCCCCTTGTTAGTTGAGTTTGTATTTAAGTTTGTATTTGTGCTGTTCCTCACACTTTGTCATCCTAACGTCTGTTTTCATCCATCCGTCTCCTGCTTGTCTTTGCCTGTTCCCCAGTCCTGTGTTTTCTGTGTACCCAATTTGTTCCTTGTGTTTTCTGGCTTTTCCTTAGTTTATTTCTTCATACTTTCTTTTTTGCAGGCCTTTTCGTTGCTGTTCTGTCATCTGCCAATGTATTGTTTTCATTTTGGGAATTTGGACTTCAGCTGATTACAGAGGTCAGATTTTGATTATTTTCAGGTTCATACTTTTATTTGGAGCTCCTAGTAGAACGGGTTGAAATACTTTCATTTTCAAAAAACACAGTCTTTTTCTCCTATGGTGAACTGCTGCAGCATCCCTTTAATACTGTGTCTTGAATGCTCCGTTTTAGCGACAGAGTGAGACATCTTGCCTCTGTTCAATCTTGAACATGCACATTACTAAATCAGCAAAATGTAGCCAATCAGAGGCAGAGTAGAGCAGGTCATGCCAAGGTAGTGTGATCTAAAATAACACCACTACAGCAGTAGCAACTTTATATCTATTGAGTGACTGAATGCATATATATATATATATATATATGTATAAAATATAAAATGTCTGTTACGTTGCAGATCTTTTACATGCACAAAAATGATGCTACATAACACAAAAAGACAAAAACCCCAAAAGGCATAATATGACCACTCTTAAGCTCTCACACTTTGTTTTACTACTTTCCTGCCTATGTGTCTTGCACTTGACTATTATAAAGAAGAAATTAATGAAAAACACAGTAGATAAAAATGACGCAACACCACATGAGTGAGCAACCTGTCAAATCAAGCAGAAAAACATTATTAAGAGAGCCATTTTCTTTCTTTACTCTGCAATTAGGCATCTATGCTGTTACAATCACTATTTCTATTGGCTGCTTGTCTATATATTTTTTTAATGCCTTTTTTATATTGTAGGAGTGATGGGTTAAGAGCTATTTTCCTCAAAAGCCTAACCAGGGACAAGGCTACAAATGCATTTCATTTGGATGTAACATGACTACATGTATTGTCCCTGTCAATTAAACTGATAAACAAGTAAATAAATAAAAACAGACAAACAGTGAGAGTGAAATACATACGCATGTTTGCTCTTTTCCTAGTCACAGGAAACAATTATGTCATATGCCAACTCAGGACTGTTGCACCAATTCGACTAATTACTGCAACTAGCAAATCAGTTAAGGAAGCACAGTCACTGAGCTGCTGACAGTGAGTGGTAGGGAAATGCACACTCACAAACGCACAAACATATTTGCACATTCCCTAGTGCAGAACCAGGACATTTTGTTATGTGTGGTAAACTCACAAGGTTGCTGGGCCAGAGGTGGTTTAATTAGGTCTGCATTAATACAGCCTGGTTTTTTTTGTAGAGATTGTTAGCAGTTACACCCAAATCTTGAGGGGGACCAGTGGTGAATTTCTTCACAATCTGTCCTCCCTATGCTTTTGGACAGCTAAATCTTTATTCATCAACATTGACTAAAATGTGTTCTTGCCAGAAACAAGCACTTGTCCTCCAAATCTGAAATGTCACACACTGACAAACACCATGTTGATGTACAGAGCAGCTGCCACTGACTTTTTCTTAAGATAGAATTTTAATAGTCTTCTGGAATACAGTGAGCAAGACCACACATTTGGTCTAATTGATTGTGTTCAGCTATCTGCCAGACCCTCTCGATATCAAATAAGGGTCAATAAGATTTTGAGCCAGCAAATTATGTTTGCAAATAACGTCAGTGTCTGAAGTTATAGAACACCCTTTGTACTCTGCATGAGAAATTCAAGTTGCTAATATGTGGAAAAGATTTGTGATTATAAAAACTCAAAGTTTGGCTTTTTGTTGTAAAAGCACAGCCAAAATATGTATTTACTCAAATGTGTGTGTGCATGTGTAAGGAGTTTTATACACAGATTTTCTGCTGTGAATCTGTAAGCAGTTTTTCATAGAAGCATTTCTTGAATGTTTTTCTTTTTTTCGACCAGGTCTACTGAGGGTGATAAACCGTACAACCACAGGCTTATAAATAATCTCTGAAAACCTTTTCACAAATTAAAAAATGTAATGACCATTATTTAAGCCAATATAAACGAAGCATAATTATACTATATTTGACTTGATATATTGTAAAACCAACGTGTCTCAGTTTTATTTTTTCCCCTTTTTTCCCCATAGGAGCAGTACTACTTCCCAGTTTCTAAAAAAGAAGAATTGCTGCAACCATTACAACACTGTCCATGATAATGTTAACATGGGATTCACACAATTGTGTTGGATTGACAATGAACTTCATTTAAAGGTTAAAATGAGGAATTGTATTGCCACTACTCCATCTGTTATACTTTAGTTTGCAGGGATATACATGATGTTAGTTTGTTAAAGTGGTTCGCTCAGTCGTTCCCTCTGCCATGGCAGGTTTCCTATTTAATGGGAAAATCCTATACACAGACTCTCAAACTCTATGGGACACCAGCAGCCCCCGAGCCATTAAAGGCAGACTGTCGGCTGATGTCAAGATAGCAAAGGTGTTTGTCCTGAGTGTCCCCACTGTGGGTAATGACCCATCTGGACAGTGCATGTGTGTGTGGGAGTACATGCAAGTTGTGGTGTCAGGTACTAATGATGACGGATGGAGGTGCAGTCATCACTGTAGGAGGTCCAAATACAGCATGGTGCACATATACAAGCCTACACAGAAGGCACATGCGTGACTCAAAGTCACAGGATAAATTATTACATGTTGCTTTAGTAGTCATATATATCATAAATAAACAAATGCAAGCAAATTACATATATGATGATATCTGTCAAATTAAATTAAATAAAACCTAAAAGAGCGCCAGCAGATGAAATGTTGGAGAAAAGAGAGAACAAGAAGAGGGGAAGGCGTAGCTGCAAGTCCTTGACAAACGGGATACATTCATCTCTCCCTCCACAAATTCAGTCCCACATTTTTTAGACTTGGCCTCAGCCACTCTAACCCACCGACCGGAGGAATAAGGCATCGCAAAGCATTATTCTGCCAGCACATTCAAGTTCATATGCAGGTGAGTAACTCCCCTCCACTCTGTGTGATTGCCAGTCTGTGATCAAAGCTTATGTTCTACTGCCCTCTATGGGTGATCAGATAAACTGATGAATAACAGTAAGAGGAGGAGGGGTTGAATCATTTCATCCTTAATCGACCGTACTTGAATAAATCCGGAATAAATCCAAAGTACTTACCTTGACTCTGTTCTCACTGTAAATCACAGTACTCTATTATGAGTCATTCTCAATCTGCAGTTTTCAAATCCTATTGTGTTAAGAATTTATCTGAGTCAGAGTGCAGCGAAGAAAGAAGACAGGCTGCCACTGAAAAATAATGTCTGCTTATGTATCCAAAGCCTCCTGAAATGCGTCAAAGCATCAAAATGTTGTGTTTTTTAGTGTGATAACCACAAGTTTGTGATAAAATAGAAAGAAACACATTGAAGGTGTCAGTAACTGTTGGGATATGCAGTTATACAGTATGACTGAATCATAATGTGATTGACATAACAATCAATGTTATTCAAATATAGTGTTGTTGAAAAAGAAAATGAATTTATATATTTCTGCATATAAATATGGACAGCTGTTTAACAAAAACAATTCGGACAATTGACCATACGTTGCTTTGCAAGCACCAGACGCAAGAAGTTAGTGACTAGCCGTTGAATATGGCGGAGCATAAAGCAGGTACAGTATCCTGTGTTGTTAAATAAGAGACTCTTTGCTAAACGAAGCACCATATCTACTTTAGTTAGTTGATAATACTGTTATTAGTTTATTAACATCCCCATTTGCTAACATCACAACGTCAGCTCGTCTTTCTGGGGTCTGAAATAGGTATCACATACCACACAGTTATAGACATTATATGCAGCTACAGTTACAAATTGGTTTCAAAGATCTATCATCAAATTATGAGCTCAAAGCTGAGTCATCAAATGTTTGTTTATTAAGTCAATTGCATTAAGTACTCTTAGTTCTCTTTTAGCATACCTCTCGTAAAAGCAACACTGATACTGTTACAATAACATGATTTGGTAATTAATTCCATTCTGTAATGGAGATTGGAGATCTTCCAAACTGGCCTGTCTGGTCTGATAGTTTGTTTATGTCAATGTTGTCGTCGGACCTTGTTGCACCGCCCACAAGTGCTGAAACAAATTCAATATTACATATGTAATTGCCACTAGTTGTCATCGTGGCAACTGTTCAGCAAGTTGCATGGGCTCACATTAAAGTACCAAGTCCCCCGCAGGGGTGGAGTTTACATTGATCCCAGTCCATTAAATCTTTTAACTCCTACACTATTCATCTAATTTTAACATGTATAGCACCAGATGGACACAAATAGCCACCAAGAAAAACACAAACTTGCCTTCTTTTCCTCTTGCTTGGGCACCAGCTCGTGGTAGCGAGGGATGATGAGCTCAGCTCTGCCTTTCTGCTCCTTTTTAAGATTCACATTTTCGTAGTGTGTTTCTAGGTTTCTGAGACAGATAGAGACAACAGCTTATTCTATGATAGAATACAGAAAAACACAGAAGAAAAAAAACATAGATATATGTGTCAGCTACCGGTGGTTTGGTCCAATTCCGTTCACTATATATATAAACGATATTATTATTAAAGCACCTAAATCCTGTACATTTTATTTTTATGCAGATGATACAGTTTTGAATCTGCTCAATCTGCTATTGTATGTCTGCTGTCATCATTTGATTCATTACAACTCCAACTGTACGATCATAAATTAGTATTATTAATTCATTATTACTATCCCACGATAAATCTCCTACCATTTGTTCTGCAAATGGTAAAGCATTCAGAGAGTGCCTCAGCAAAAATACCTCAGTATCTGGCTGGACAAAACTCTAAATTTCAAGCATTACATTAACACCCACCTCAGTGTTTTTTCGAGGTTAAGTAAATAAATAAATACAAATACACAGACATGTAATGGAAAAGTAAGAGGGAAGAGATTAACAAAGAAAAAACAGATGGGAGTAAAGGAGAAGAGAAAGAGAAGAGAAATTTAAATCAATTAGAGAAGGAGTGAAGGAAAGAACAGAAGACTGAAAACAACTGTCAGCAGCCGTGTAAATAATTATTTTAAATCAATTTTCAATGATTTCAGTAATTACATGTGCATCAAACATAAATGTGTGGGCAAGTAAATGTCTGCCTCCACCTATGTGCTCACACTATGATTGCTCTCATGCACACTTTGCCTTCTACCACTCAGTCAATTCCTTTATGAATAGCTGAGCTGGATGTCTGCCCGCCGATCTAGAAGAGCTTAGTGAGGCCCATCCTCCATGGAAATCTATAGAAATGCTATGTGAGAAATGTCAAACATAATGCCCTAGCAGTTGGATCAAAGCAATATTTCATTATGGTGGAGCAGTTTCTCTGCTCAGCTCACATCTCTGTAAGAGCAGTGAACTACTTAAGTGTATATGCCCTGGAGTATCTTATCTACCCTACTTCTCTTTACCCATGCTTCAAAATGTGCATTCCAAATACACTGATACACAGCGTTTGTTTGTGTGTTCATATGCACTGGTGGTTATGTATCAAATGTAATTCACTATCAGCACTTGATAATAAAATAATACTGTACTACATCAGTCTACATATTATATGTATTTCTGTATTAAAATGTCTAGAAACTATCTAGCCCTTTGGTATATATTTTTAAGAGTTGTATACGTATATTAATCCAAAGGAATCCAACAATGTTTTTTGTTTTTTGAAGGTAACGTTGGGTTTCATTTGGTAGCATGTTGCTATAACTTCCAGGGAAACACAGGAAACAAAAGCTCCCAGATACAGCACCAGGCTTTGAGGCCAACGTTCGTAGTGGCCAAACCATGTAATTACAATGTCAGGTTATACACTGGGGTCTAAAAGACTGTATCCCACAAACTTACACTGTGAAAGAAGCAGCTGTAGTGTCACAACCACTGTAAAATGACTTTACTTTATATATAGTCTTAGTCTTAGTATAATCTTATCATAATATTATAATATGTGCTATTTGGTGTGATAACATTTGAAACGTCTAGAAGACCTACATGACTGTATCTTTGTATTCCCATTCAGGTTAGCCAGGCATTAAACTGGAAGTTAGCCAGCTCAGTTGGCAGAAGGCTTTAGTCCCCACAATGCAGAAGATCCAGGTACTTTCATACCCCAGATGTCAAGCTTTTTTGGTTTATGCACCACGGAGCAGTTTTCAGTGCTGTATCCATATTTTCATTGTTAGATCGATGGAGCTAAACCAGATAACATGTCAGAAAATTAATAATGTGTTTAAAGGTTTCTATAACGTAGTTGTATAGAAATCAAGTAAAAAATGAAAGTGACTGTTTATAGCAACAGTTTGCAGTATGTTAATTGTCTTTTTCTCGTAGAGAGTAAGATGAGAGTATCGTTACTACTATTTATAAAAAAGCTGTTTCAGCCACTCTTTTAAGAATGGCTGCTGATTATAGCCTTGAATTGATCATACAAGACTAAGAGTGATTTAGTACTTTCACCTAACTCAACTAACTAAACTATTTCTTCAGCATTTAACAGAGTTGCCAGGTCACTGTTACAACATGACAATCACCATTGTTGTTCACATGCTGCTACTAAAAACGGATTTAATATAGTACCATGACATGTGATACTCACATCTCAGGGTGATAGTGTCCTGGACCTGGTCCCTCTTTCACTGCCTCCACACGTCTCCTCCCTGTCATGTTGCCAAAGTGGACACCTTTATACTTTTGTGCAGAGCTCACCTCAGACTACGAAAGAGAAAGAGTGAGGGAGAGAACAGATGGACAGACAGAGAGAAAAGATGATGAGTGAATGAATGAGGGTTTGACCAGGGAGAAAGAATAAGAAAAAGAAAGATGATAGGAGGAGGGACAGAATGAGATAGCATGAGGATAAATGGATGAACAAAGAAGAAGAAAATAGAATTGACTCGTTCACACTTATCTGGTTTCTCCTACAGCCAAGGCTCATGAAGTTGGGGCTGAATGAAATGTGAAGTTCGGCCAAATGCCAGTGCATGTCAGGGATCTGGGGGAGACCCTCAGTCCTTTCTTATCTCTCTGAGTTTTACAGCCTGCTGCCTCTGCCTCCGGCCTTTCAGATAGAACCAGTTCACTCTGCAGCTTAACAACTGAGAGAGGCTACCTCTGTAAAATGAGCCGGCAAGCTGTGACCAAACACATCTCAGATATACTATGTGCGCCATTTTCTCAAAAAATAGATTAGGGTATAATAAGGGGGCTGCAAAAAAATTGTGGCAAAAAAATAAAAAATGGCTTTTTTATCCCTGTGGTAATCTGTCTTAGATTCTTAAATGGGTGATTTATTGATCAACAAGATGGAGATTTTTCCGCCATGCTATTGCGTCTGAGGCTATACTAGACATGCCTTGAGCTTAATGCTTAAGTCAGCGTGCTACCATGCTCAGAATGATGCTTACATGATGATGTTTTGCAGATAATTTTCACTATATTCAATACCCTAGTTTAGGGTGCTAGCATGCTTGTAAATTGTTTAGCATTAAACACAAACTACAGCTCTCATCAGTTTTGCAGGTATTTGTACCCAAATTGTTAGACAAGTTAAAAATCTTAACCTGACGATAGTGCTATATCAAAACTTAATTGACCACCAAAGTTACTACAGTTCTGTGTTAGGGGGATATAAATGTGTGAACGAATTAAATGGTAATCCACTAAAATGTTGTCGAGATATCTTTTCAAAACCACAAATGTGAAACAAATGAGCGGATCACCAAAGTATTTAGTCCTTCAGCCTGTTGGGATCTACAAACGGCAGGGAGAGGTAAGCATTAAATATGAATTAAGTAGATACATAAAAAGCCTGGCAGTGGAGTTTTTAAAGACAAGATCTCACCATTTGCTCTCAGTACAAAGAGAGCCAAATACACACAAATTGTATTGTTTTTTCTATAATTTCTCTAATCAAAAAGATAAGTGGGATAATTAAGTGTCTTTTGAGGGACTTTTATTTGAAAGTTCTTGATCTACTTCACTTCATTTTCCTGCCAAGTCTACCACTTGTCACTTGAAAGCGAAACTAATGTCTACAATTCCTCCCAATCATTTCTAAACTTAAATTAGCCCAACTGTATCTGTTTAATGAGGCAGGTTATGGGAGGACAGGCAGGAAGACTCAACAAGTTTCTCACTCCATGTGGTGCTTGTCTCCTTATCTCAAGTTCAGCAGTGACTAGAAGACGAGATCTGAGTTTCTGTCCACTGTGATCTACCAATCCAGTTTTGAGGAGAAACAAGGATTTTCAGATGCTTAAAGTTAAAAAGAAAAACATAACTGTTTGCCTTGCATGGAGACACAGACAAGCACCGTGATGGTATCGCAGCTGGCTTTGAGTTCAGAGGCACCAATTGCCTTTTTATGTCAAGGACAGCTTTTAAAAGCAAAACAAAAACACAGCTCCTGGGTATAAACATATTCATTCAGCGTTGATAAACTGGAGTGGCAGGCTATCTATTATTTAAATGAGAATAAAAGAAGTCAAGCATAAATAAAAGTTTTTGTCAGTAGGGCCATGTGGGCAGGATCCTGCGGGCTGAAATTGTTTCTACAAACATATACAAAACACAGTATGGCTTTGAATCTGATTCCGGCCTTGCTGAGAGGTCAGTCATGCCTATTTCCATCTCTCATCTTTGCACCAAATATTCTTTGTAGAGGCAAACCAATACTTGACTTCTAGGGCAGGTCATTGACAGAAAAAGCAACATTGCAACAAAGTCTATCAGAAAAAACACTTTGAGATTAACAGATAGCTGATGAATTAAAGGAAAAACCTGTAGGAGTGAGTGAGGAAACATAACAAAGCAGACACTTCCATACACTGAATTGCTTAATGGACATGAAAATAATGTCAAGAAAGACTTCAACCAATCATGGACTTGGTTTGTTTCAGGCCAGTCACAACTGTTCATCTGAAATGGGGCGGGTTTAAATACAATGACTGACATGACAGTCACCTGTGTGTTCATAACATCTCACCAGGCTTAAAAAAACTCAGAGCAAATTGGTCTGATTGGTTATGGGTTGTAGGAACTATCCAAAGGCATTTTGGTCACCCACTGATAATGCTCCTAAGAAATTAAGAATGAATTAACTGAATAAGGGAAAATAATTTGGCACAACTGTTTTCATTTTTGCAGAAAGTTCTGCAATCTTTATCTTTCAAATTTCCTCCTTTTAAAAACGGATTCTGGTCTCTGTCTCCTTTATACTAACACAGCCTGGCCTCCATATCACCATCTGGCCAGCTGTGTTATGATAATCTGCCAAATCTAATACTGCACATTCTCAACTAACAACATTTCTCATGGTGATACTGTTTACTGCGTTATGCAAAGTATTTTTGTTCATATCGTTCAGCATGGGTATATACGTCAGTATCAATATATGATGAACATGTTTATGCTGATAATGACTCCAGCATATTTTTCTGTCTCCAATTCTGTGTACTAAGTGGAGAGCATTAGTCGATGCAGTAAAGTAATCGTTCTGTCAATACAGACGTGAACCATAATTTTAGGGTCAGCCGATAAAACAGATTAAGATGTTTTTGTTTTTCTCAATAACACACTCTTTTGATTTCTTTCCAATGTCTTATCATTCAAAGGCTGCTCCAGCCACTTTGAAGTTACGTCCTCAGACAACCACTTAATTCTGCCTCTCGACACTTTTGAACTCAGTTGGAGCACGGGGCGGGGGAAGTGTTTGAGTTTAAAGAAATTAGTGTGTCAGGCGCAGAGACAGAAGGGGGAAGACGCACAGAAACTGAAGTTGAACTTTCAAAGGCAGAGCAACAGAAGTCTAGATGGAAGAAAGAGCCTTGGATGGATGAACTGCTGATAGCCCTAAATCACAGCGCTCCTCTGTGCCTGCGCCGGTGTGTTGACACAACCTCGGCCAACACTCAAGGACGCTGTTGACTTCCTCTGGTCATTAACAGATGAAAAATGACCTAATTGAGAGCCAGACCAGCAGGCGTGTGCATTATTTTAAGTGAATACTGTAATATAGCTTCAAGAATAATTACTAATGGCTCTCTTTGTTGGCATGTAAAATGGATGAGCATTGGTGCAGTGTGGCTTTTTTAAAGTGGAGCTGCATTCATTAGCTATGGAAATGGGTTTTGGGCCAACTGAATCGGGTGGGGTGGGGGTGGTGCATTAGATCTGACTAACACTAATGGACCTCGCCTCGCGGGCAGAGTAAGTACACTCAAACACACACTCGTACAGACTAATGAAAGCACACATGCATGCACAAATGAGCACTTCACATTCTCCGATGGATGAACATTCAAACTTCGACATGAGTGTGCATGTGTATGTGTGTTAATCTTTACCTACCAGCAGTGGATTGTAGTAAGCTGGCCCCAGGGTTGTGTCCCTGGGAGGGGGCTGCTGTTTGTTGAGCTCACCCAGGGCGTCTTCCTCATAGCCATAGGCCTGGCCCGGGGAAGGAATGGATGGGATACATGACTGATGGTGCTGGAGACTTTTAGCCCACAGCCACTGCTTGGACAGAAAGACAGGGAGAGTGGGAAGAGAAATCATGGATTGTGATGGAAAGGATGTCATGGCTTATAAAGTAGCTGAGCAATGCCTGGGGCCAATATAATATGAAACTGAGGGAGGGACACAGAGAGAGACGGACTGAGGGGAGGCAGCAGATAAGAAACAAAAGAGGAAAAGGGAAAAGGAGGAAGGAAGAAGGAGGGAGGGGACTGAGGGAACAGGCAATGAAGGCAATCTCAGTCAAAATGCACGAAAGCTTTCTACTGACTCTCTGGAAGTGAAGTGTGTGAATAATCCCTCTCTTTTATGATTGGTCAGGTCTGGAGGTAAAAGTTTCTAATACTCCATTCACCGTACGAAGTGAGCTAATCATTGGTATCAGTCTAGATCAGATAAAAGCCCAGAGCTCAGTGTTAACTCAAAGCTTAGCAATGCGTGTATGCTCTGGGAATAAATTTAAAATAGCAGGGGGAATGGAAAGAGCAACTTAATATCATCTCAGTTCACTGCGAGGCTGAATTTATTATGTTTCACTACTATAGTATCACTGCTGATGAAGCTGGAGGCTGCTGGACGGGCCACATCTAATATTCAACATATTTTCTCAAAGGTTCGTAAATCAGGTGAGGAATTGTTGCTTTCTGAGTACATCGTCTGAAAATTCTGAAACCACCTGGCCGTAATATTTCAAAGCAAACAGGTGGAAGGTTCTGCTGCGCAAAATGTTACAAAGCTACACAGCTCTTCTATTTGTTCAATTTGATGAATAACCATGATAAACCTGTACTGAGAATAATACATAAAAGATGGCATATTCAACCTAACAAGTCTTTTATTACACTGTTACATTGGCATTAAGAAAATCAATACACAATACTAATACATGCCAGAAAACTGGCTCATCTCCCTGTGTTTATCATCCTATTTGACATTTCCACGTTCGAGACAAAGACAATTGTCACTCTCACAGGTTACTGGTTCCTACAAGAGTTTCATGGTCTGGTCTCTTTACAGTTTTTATCCTAATGATCTCTTTCTTCATTGTGACCTTGTTACTGAGTCTCAGCTGCATATTATAAATTACTTCTGCCGCGCATGAAACAGGCTTTACCTAACAAGATGTGACAGAATGTCTGACTAATTAAGGACAAAAAGACACATTCTTTCTTTTTTTTAAATATGCCTTACTGTATGTGATAAGTTTTAAAATGCTACAGCAAATACACCAGATGGTGTTCTTTTATTAAGAACAATAGAACAGTGACTGTTTTGACACAAGTTTAGAGCACAAGTATTTCTCTCCAAAGTTTTGAAATAGCAGCCTTTTAATTCTCACAGATTGGTGTTAATGGCTAAGGTACTGGCAAGGTGCGTCTGCAGATACTGGCAGTGAACACTTTGGGAGTAGGCGCTGCTATTCATATATCTGACAAATGGCACAAATATAGCACATTACATTACACAATGCTGAAGGCAGCACTACATGTTATTTCATTTTTCATATAGTTTGTGTGAGAATCAAAGATGCTAACTACAACCTACAGCACTGTCACAATATCAGTGAGGTATTTGATCATCATGACTGTTGTAATATTTGATTTTGTTGCACACTCCTAGAATTTTAGATCTTTATTGAGATACATATCTGATAACGCAATTAGCCTCAAAATAACAGAACGTTTTATTTTAAGGCATTACCACCAGCCCTAGTATTAGATGACTTTTTGTTCCATGTTGAATCTTGACCAGGTCAGTGAGAGAGAGCAGTTTTTCCACATATTTGTCATATATACAGAGGACATACTGTAGCTCTTATGCAACATAAAAGAACACGTCAAAAACACCAAAATGAAGGTTAACTCCCGAAATAACATCCTCCGGAAGCTGACCAACTCCAAATGGGGAGCCACAGCACACACATTAAGGTCTACTGCCCTGGCCCTGTGCTACTCTTCTGCTGAGTATGCGTGTCCTCTGCGGAGTATGTGGGAGAGATCATCCCATGCCAAGAAACTAGACCCAGCGCTGAATAACACCTGCCGCTCAATCACTGGCTGCTTGAAGCCCACCAACATCAACAACTTGCACCTCCTCCCTGGCATTGCCCCTGCTGATGTGAGACGGGGAGTCGCCAGCCGAGTAGATATGACCAAGGCCACCAGTGATGAGCGCCACCTCCTCTATGGACATGTACCACCGGCCCAACGGCTGAAGTCCAGGAGAAGCTTTCTCAGCCATGTCCAGCCCCTAACAACATCACAGGAAGAAACCAGACTCCAACTATGGACAAAACGGCTTGAGGAAGACCCCCCTCCTACTGATATGGGTATCTCTCCCTCTGAAGCCCTCCCTCCAGGCTCGGAAGCACCATGTGTCCAGTGGAAGACGCTCAACCACCTGAGAACAGGAACAGGGCAATCAAAAGCTGCCATGGCGAGATGGGGCTATGAAACTGGCCAAACAACCTGTGAATGTGGAGAAGAGGACCATACAATGCAGCACTGCCTTGTCTGCCCCCTACTACCGAACCAGTGCAGCTTAAAGGATCTCGCAGTGTTCAATAAAAACGCAAAGGACTGTGTAAAGAAATGGGAAACTGTCATATAACCAACCAGCTTCAAAGACACAAAAAGAAGATACAACATAATAGCTTGAAAGATTAAATCAATAATAAGTAATATTCTGTCCTCATAACTTTACCCATATGCCTACCGTTCTCCTGTGAGGCTTCTCAGCATGTCCTGCCGTCACGGCCCTGAGCGTGTTTCCTAAGGCAGGCAGCACATTGTAGGCCCCAGGGCCCGGGACCTCCGATACTACCTCCTCAAAACGCTTGGAGCGATTCTGAAGACTGCGGCCAGCATGGATGTTTAGCTGAAGAGATGCAGGTTCAAAGAGAGACCAGCAGACACACAGAGGAAATTATGCTGTAGTCAAGCAAGATGGTTGGATTTATTGTACATAAACGATGGTCTCTGACCTACCATGACAGGTGAGGAGTTGTATTGTCCAGGTGCTGGTATATCACTGGACTCATCGAATATTGAC
The DNA here is from genome assembly GCF_900880675.1 of Sparus aurata. Lineage (NCBI taxonomy): Eukaryota > Metazoa > Chordata > Actinopteri > Spariformes > Sparidae > Sparus > Sparus aurata. The sequence continues at coordinate 30,759,925 of NC_044191.1, forward strand.
TGTCTGTCAGTAAAAGACAGGAATGGAGCATTGCCAACTGCAATACAGAAAAACAAACAAATGCAGAATATACATTAGAGTTAGAGTTGTGTTTTTTAAGTTCTACAGGGAATGGACAAAGATAACAGAAACATGGAAAACTATATATATATATATATATATATATATATATATATATATATATATATATATCACGAATAGTGTGTTAAGTCACACTGCGTGATTCACTGGTACTGTTAGCATTAGCATTTTGACAAACGGATAGCTAGGCGATGTTTATAATGTAGCCTACGACCGTTGATGCTACATTTTCACCCAAGTTACTTTTATCAGGAGATAAAAGAAGAAGCAAGTGTATTTTTCTAGCGGGGCATTTAAGTTTTTCACCCACAGCAAGTTTAAATTAAGTCTAACTACCTGAAGCTGACCCCTACCTGATGTTTTAGATTGAGGCCGGAAGACATCATACGACCCGGGGCCAACTGATCTTGAGACGCCGACGGTTGACATGAAGGTCACTCTGGGAGCTCGGTCATACATTTTAACTCACCCCGCCTGGTGGCTCAACTTTACTTCATTTGAAACAGTACAGAAACCTGCTTGAGTCGGCCAAAAGTCTCACTGGAGTTATCTTAGTTCTCACTTTACTACATTCTTAAGGTTAAACTTTCTGTCACTGCCCTCTTCACAACAGGTGTTGTCTACGTTACCATGCGTGCGTCGTTGCTAGGATACCACGTCATTACAGTAACAGGTGTTGTATCGAGCTCAGTTTCCTCGTCGAGGTTTGTGTCCCCTGGTCCCGCCCCCATCCGAAATGCCCCGAAGGGCGAAGGAAGCGCGCGTTCACAAAAAGCTCGCCCCCGAGCTGTTGTGCTCGTACCACAGAGGCACTGTGGAGAGAGCTGAGGTTCCAAACGGACTTTTTTAGCGAGTTTTATCTGAGGATGTTGTATTGTAGACGTGAAATCCAAATTTCATGACTGTCAAGTTATATTTTTAAACTAGGACAACAGCACATATGTTTGTGTTTTTATGTCTTTCTTAACACAACCAACTACAGTTATTTCTATTAATAAAAAATATTATATTTGTGAGAGACTTTTCATTTCGAATATTATGAATCCAGTTCCATTATAGCAGGTAAAGCACATCCTGACACCTTGGAATATTACTGTCAGATACTATAGACAGTAATATTCCAAGCTGTCAGGATGCGTTCCCCCTGTTTAAATGGTCAAATTTAATGATATCAGCCTGAAAATCACAGGACTTATCTGTTGTGGGGAAAGAAGTCAGGAGTATGAATTTGAAAGATGTGTGAGCCTCTTTTCATGCTGAACAGAGGGGGAACAGTATCTGACAGTCATATTCCAAGCTGTCAGGATGCGTTCCCCCTGTTTAAATGGTCAAATTTAATGATATCAGCCTGAAAATCACAGGACTTACCTGTTGTGGGGAAAGAAGTCAGGAGTATGAATTTGAAAGATGTATGAGCCTATTTTCATGCTGAACAGAGGGGGAACAGTATCTGACAGTAATATTCCAGCTGTCAGGATGCGATCCCCCTGTTTAAATGGTCAAATTTAATAATATCAGCCTGAAAATCACAGGACTTACCTGTTGTTGGGAAAGAAGTCAGGAGTATGAATTTGAAAAATGTGTGAGCCTCCTTTCATACTGAACAGAGGGAGAACAGTATCTGACAGTAATATTCCAGGCTGTCAGGATGCGTTCCCCCTGTTTAAATGGTCAAATTTAATGATATCAGCCTGAAAATCACAGGACTTACCTGTTGTGGGGAAAGAAGTCAGGAGTATGAATTTGAAAGATGTATGAGCCTATTTTCATGCTGAACAGAGGGGGAACAATATCTGACAGTAATATTCCAAGCTGTCAGGATGCGATCCCCCTGTTTAAATGGTCAAATTTAATGATATCAGCCTGAAAATCACAGGACTTACCTGTTGTTGGGAAAGAAGTAAGGAGTATGAATTTGAAAGATGTGTGAGCCTCCTTTCATACTGAACAGAGGGGGAACAGTATCTGACAGTAATATTTCATGCTGTCAGGATGCGTTCCCCCTGTTTAAATGGTCAAATTTAATGATATCAGCCTGAAAATCACAGGACTTACCTGTTGTGGGGAAGGAAGTCAGGAGTATGAATTTGAACGATGTATGAGCCTCTTTTCATGCTGAACAGAGGGGGAACACTATCTGACAGTAATATTCCAAGCTGTCAGGATGCGTTCCCCCTGTTTAAATGGTCAAATTTAATGATATCAGCCTGAAAATCACAGGACTTACCTGTTGTTGGGAAAGAAGTCAGGAGTATGAATTTGAAAGATGTGTGAGCCTCCTTTCATGCTGAACAGAGGGGGAACAGTATCTGACAGTAATATTCCAAGCTGTCAGGATGCGTTCCCCCTGTTTTATTAAATGGTCAAATTTAATGATATCAGCCTGAAAATCACAGGACTTATCTGTTGTGGGGAAGAAGTCAGGAGTATGAATTTGAAAGATGTGTGAGCCTCCTTTCATACTGAACAGAGGGGGAACAGTATCTGACAGTAATATTCCAAGCTGTCAGGATGCGTTCCCCCTGTTTAAATGGTCAAATTTAATGATATCAGCCTGAAAATCACAGGACTTACTTGTTGTTGGGAAAGAAGTCAGGAGTACGAATTTGAAAAATGTGTGAGCCTCCCTTCATACTCAACAGAGGGGAAACAGTATCTGACAGTAATATTCCAAGCTGTCAGGATGTGCTTTTATCTGCTATAATGGAACTGGATTTAAGACAAATATTATAAAATAGCGATTTATATTTGCCTATAAATGAATGAGCACATTTTGTTCCAAAAGTTCATAATATTCGAAATGAAAAGTCTCTCACAAATATAATATTTTTTATTAATAGAAATAACAGTAGTTGGTTGTGTTACTAAAGACATAAAAACACAAACATATGTGCTGTTGTCGCAGTTTAAAAATATAACTTGACAGTCATGACATTTGGATTTCACGTCTACAATACAACATCCTCAGATAAAACTCGCTAAAAAAAAGTCCGTTTTGAACTTTAGCTTTCTCCACAGAGCCTCTGTGGTACGAGCACAACAGCTCGGGGGCGAGCTTCTTGTGAACGCGCGCTTCCATCGCCCTTCGGGGCATTTCGGATGGGGGCGGGACCAGGGGGACACAAACCTCGACGAGGAAACTGAGCTCGATACAACACCGATGTCAGAAAACAGACGCACAAAAAACAAGAGACCTTCAAAGATATAAGAGAAGGAAGGACGCCTTAAAGGTGCAATATGAAGTTTTGGGGAAAGAAATTGTAATCAGAAGAGACGGATTGATTCCTTCTTATGCCTAAACAAACTTGATAAACAAAATTACCTTAAAGGACAGCAGAATATCATACTGTTTTATTGTGTTTATATTTATCTATCCGTCTTCAGTGTTCAAGCCAACCTATTGTCCCCTGAGAGCTGCTTGTTTAATTAGTTCTGGAGAAAAAATTTATTATCACCTCATTAATAATGTAAATATCAAAATTCTGAGTTTAATTTTTTTTCTCCAAAACTACACAGTGCCCCTGTAACATATATTCCTTGATATTTCTAGCACGTTCATTTTGCTCACATGTTTGTGAAATTATTGTAGAATAAATTCACACCCTCTTACAGTTATAGGCCAATATGCATTAATCTCATGTTTATCAGATGGTTATTGTTGTCAAGGTGCAGCCATAGTCCAATTCTACCATCTAGTGGGTGATCCAAACCATTTAACGACTGATCTTCCTCCAAATTGGGCCAGTTAATACTCATTTAAAGAGACTACTAGAATACTCATGCTCCTAGGAGTAAACAAACACTGCTTGGTCATGTCTGGAGTAAAAACATCTGTTTCTGCATTTGGCTTTATTGCACTACTCTACACCACTCTTGTTATCATTATTTTCAGTCTTGACCTACTTCCTTCTGCACCATTAGTCTGCCCAACAATGCAGTCAAGATTTGGATAATGAGAACTCAGGGGAATCCCAGTAACAAGTGCCGAGACTGGAGCAGCAGTAAACTGTGTCTTACTGAGCTTCTTGTCATGTTTCATCAGCAGGAGGTTTGGTGTGCATGATGATATTTCAGTTGGCAAATGTTAATACTCCCCAGGAGGAACAGATAGTCTTGCACAAATACAGCAAAAACAATAATGTGGAGAGATGTATCACTTTAACAATGACATGATAACTGTTGCTAAATTGGATTAACAGTGTTACAGTGATATTAGAAAATGCCCATAGATCAAATTGCCACAGGATAAAACATACGCTCAAAGTGATATCCCATAATCCTAAACTTGCCAGACCAGAACAGAGGCCGAACGTATTACTTATATACCTGAAATGTAAATTAAGTTGTTGGCCATATTGTAATACAAACCATGATCATTGCTTCCTGTAGGGGCTATGGTTGCAAGCCAACTTTTTGCCATATTTGACCATTTTGTTGTATGAATATCTGTGAAAAACAAAAGATGAAACCCTCTCTGCATGGAACGAGCCAATTTTTTTGCCAGCAATATTCTCTCTCCTCAGGAGAAACACAGAATCAAGATACTTTTTTTTAAAGCAGCATTTATTTGAAAGGTGTAAACAAAAAGTTCAGGCCTCCACAACTGTCTCCACCACTGGAGGGCAGCAGCGAGCTACAGACGAGGCTGTCCTGCCACAAAAATGATGCCTTCACTTGCCATCGTAAATATGGAACCACAGAGGCATTACCCTAATATAAGCGTTTTAAACTGTAAATTGGATGGAATAAACATGTAATAGATGTTTGTTTATTAAGTTAGTAGTCTGAATTATGCGTATGAGGACTTTTTGCAAGTGACAGTCAGTCGTGTTATTTTTGCTTAAAGGACACATAAAAAGTCAGTGTCGTTTTTCACATAAAACAGTTCAGACACCAATCAGAATATTAACATTTCACAATGCCAAGTACAGCATCTGATTGTCGTTTGACCGATAACATGAAGCAGCTAACACCAATCATCTGCCTTCCGCACATTCATTTCGATAAGCCAATTCACGCGCTGGGGGGTGGCAGGTGTACGAGTGTCCTTGAAGGCAACACGGGTTATCACCATCATTATCACAGTCAGTCGGACCCCAGCAAGGCATCACATTAGGCAGCTAGCTACCTGTTTTAACTTGCGTTTTACTGAACCATTTTTGATACACATTTCTGCTCGACATCACTGAACATCGGTGCCATGAAGGGAATCAGGTTCATCGTGGTTTTCTTGGTGCTTTCCGCGTGTTTTCTATGCACAACCGAAGCGGCCAGAAGCAGGACCAGCAACCAGAACAGCTTCCGACGGGCAGCTAATGGCATCTACCAGACTCTGAGCAGTGTTTTCGGGGAGGACAACATCAGAGGGTTATACAAGGTCAGTGTTGGACATGTATTGTCAATATAACTGCTTGTTCCGGCTCTGGCTGCTAGAAGCCGGCAGCTAATGGCGGGTTTCTTCTGTGGTGTGAGAATGGAGAACAGGAAACAAGCGCGCTCGGGCCTGGCCAACAATTTCACGGATGCCATTTTGAAAAATTAGCCTTTATCGAGTGTTTTTCTTCATCTGGGGATGATGTCAGGTGACGGAGCGCTGCCGTGCACACTGCAACGAAACGTGTTTTCACGCTGTAACCTTTTAAAATATGTTATTCTGTCGCGTAACCAGTTTTGTCATTCATTGGACCAAGTCCATCATCAGCAAGTGCATCTGGTGTCACCGTCCGGATGACGTGTAGCCCATCGGACCAGGCCAGAAGAGCTGCTTCCTCATTTCATCTTCATGTTCTTAGAAAACTAGCCCCCTGCTAACGAAACACATTAGCCTATATCCTCTCATTGGTCCACATGCACTTCCTGCATTTTGAAATCTAATGATATTTCCTGCTTGTAGCCGCCAAGACGATCCCAAAATGACATATGTCACACACGTGATTATGCACAGAGCAGATGTAGCATTTTTTTTCTGTATGGGAGAAGAAAAAAGGTTAATTTACATACAGTTGTGGACTTTGACAAAGTAAAAAGCTTTGGGGGTCAGTCTGCCTGGTTCTCTGTTAATGATCAACCAGAGGTGACCTGATTAAACCTGATCAACTTGATTACAGATCAGATAAGATGCACCTTTTTATTGATGTAATCGCAGGGGTGGTATATACTAAAAACATAGAATAAAAATACACCAAACTTTTCATCTTGTGACTCATCTTCTGAGACTGAACAGATGTAGATGAGTATAATATTTAGTCTACCTTTTTGTAACTGACATTGACAGTCAAGAGTCCTTAAATAAACCTTTGTGGTGGATATGTCATGCAATGCTGTAGCTTGATTCTATATATGTCGGTGTCCCATAGCACATTCTAATATTCTGTTCCGGCTTATTAGCCCACATCAACAGAATGGAGTATCACTAGTATTATAAACTATACATATGATTGTTCTCATGCTTTTAATCACATGGTTGAAAAAATGTCATTTGTGACTGAATCATTGGTACTTTTAAAAGAATACTAACACAATGAGATTTTTAATGAGCAATGTGGATATCATGCCTCTGTGGGTAAAGGTGGAACCGTCCGGTCATTTCAGAAAATTACTTTACTTAAGTGCAGTCTTTAAAACTAGTTAGATAAAAATGAAAACTAACCTTTTTTTATCTAGCACCCTTCAAAAACAAAGTTATAAAGTGCTTTTAAAAAATATAGTAAACACAGCTAAACCCAGAGCTTATAACATGAAATGAAAAACAATGATCATAAAGATAACAATAAATCCCCTCTGTTAAGAAAGCCATATGATAAAAGTGTGTTTTATGAAGAGATTTAAAGAACGATACTGAGTTTGCCTGAGACTGCATAAACTGATGTTAGGCAGGATACACAGTCATACACATTTTCTTTCTTTTTACTGCAGGTTTTCACTGTATGTTTGTTTCCATTACAGTATTCTGAATGATTCTTGTGTGTATACTTTAGATCTAGACTAAAATGGTTTTATGTGAGGATAATGTGCTTAATTTTCTCTCTGCCTTTTTTTGGTTGTGTAGTTTTTCTCCAAAACGACGGAGCGGTTTGTCCATGGAGTGGACTCTTTTCTCGATACAATCTGGAAGATCTGGTCAGATTTGCTGGATGTGATGGGCATCGACTGTAAGTTTTACATCTATTATGACATTGCTGGCAAAGAAAGCTATTGTGCACAGAGAGGGAAATGTTGTAAGAGATCTGTTTTTATCTCTTCTCTTTCTTTCTCTCCTTCGTAGCCTCAAACCTCAGCCACTACTTCAGCCCCACGTCTCTCACCAACTCTCCAGCACGTGCCCTTCTCCTGGTCGCCGCTGTGCTCTTGGCCTACTGGTTCCTTTCCATGTTCCTGGGGGGTTTCTTTTACCTGCTGCACGCTGTGTTCGGCCGCTTCTTCTGGCTAGCACGTGTCACGCTCTTCGCCCTGTCCTGCCTCTACATCCTGCAGAAGTTTGAGGGTGACCCTGAGCGCGCGGTGCTGCCGCTGTGCTTCATCATGGCGGTGTATTTCATGACAGGGCCTGTGGGAGCATACTGGCGTCGGGGAGGAGGTGCAGGTTCATTGGAAGAGAAAATCGACCACCTGGACACTCAGATCAGGCTGCTTAACATCAGGCTGAGCCGCGTCATTGACGGCCTGGAACGCCCTGGCGAGCAGTAGGGGGCGATGAGGATCGGGGGGAGGGAGGGGATAATGTAGAACCGGCTGCAGCTGATGTCAGTATGCTGTTTCCTGTACAAATCTGCAGCAACGCAACTACTGGGTATTTACAACTCTATGGTCAGATGGGGGACAAAACTAGATTGGAAAACAGTATTTTAACTGCTTGAGTTGATTTTAGTTACAGAGCACCTTAAAATCCTCAGAGGTGTGGACAGTTGACTTGGAGCTTACGCAAATCAACCAAACAACAGTTCTTCTTTCTTTTTTGTCTCAAGGCTTTGAAAGGTTTTTGCTACATCTGTGAGGAAGTTATCAGAGAGATGGCCATGGTTTTCTAAATGCTCTACACCTTAGCTACTTTTGAGAAACTCCCAAGTTGGGGCTTGAATTTTTGGTGTTTGGATAAGCATCCTCAATGCTCGCGCTAAATGAATAAGCATATTTGATGTATCTTTTTAAATTTAATTTCTATCCTTGTGAATAACCTGGGGGCTACGATTCTTTCACAGGTTTGTCCACAAACTTTTTTCCCCCTTTTTGAAACTACTGAAGCAGGCGAAGGGGTCGGTTGTCTGATGCAGGGGAACGATACAAACATTGTATTTCTAATATGTAAAAATCCTCAAGATGTTAGATAGTTGTTCATTGTAAGATTTATTTATTCCATTTTCCATCCAAAATGTTGAAATCATGTAGAACTAGTTTTTATTTTCATGAAGTCACCGTTCCATCGTGGCAGTAGTTTGACATCAGGACCTCTTTTTCATTGTGTGTTTGTGTATGAGAGCATGAGCATCCGGGTGTGTGTAGTTTAAGCTTGTGAGACGAAAAGCACTGAATCAAAAAGTCCCCGTCAAATTAAAAGAAAATGTAGACCGGCAGCAATATCTCAGGGACTCAACCAACACGCATATAGAATTTAGAAAAGAGAAATCAAGTTTATTAAATCATCACTTGGTCTCTTTGAGTCACGTCACAGTTTTTCAGATACAGTTTGAAATCTGTCTTCGTAACATACAGTACTTATTGATAAATGGGCGCACAGTTTGTTCTTGCATCATGTTGAAAATGCAAAAGCTTGATTACGATCAAATCCAGCCTTTCATTCATCATTTTGATACTGGCATGGATCAAAAAAACATTTTTAACATTCAAATGTGTGAATGCACAAACTACTAAACCACAATAGGGGGTTAGACAAAGCAGCTTCAGTCACATCACACTGGCTACATGTCTTACGACTATCTGTTGGGTTGAGAATTGTTCGGGAATTTTTAGGATCGATTTTCAACTTGATAACAGATTAAATTAGGTCTAGTGCCTTTAATCCTGTGACGAAAATACACACTGTAAAAAGGCAGGCTGATGTAAATAGCTTTTACCAGTAACATAAGGAGAGACTTGGAACCAGCCTGATTAAAACAAGCAGCATAACATGTTCAGACTGTGCTTTGATCACATGCTTTGTGTACTCACTGTAGCCAACTGTAGTTTAGTTGGAGCTTTTTATATCTTTTATTTCTGTCCATATTTTTTAATTTTGCACTGTTATAAAAGGATGACTTTCCTTGCCTTGCTTTCCCTTTATTTAACACTTCAAACATTCATATTCCCCTTGCTGAAGTTTTTTGTAATTTTCATTTATAGAATCTGGACTCTGTAAACCCATGTTTTTATTATAGAAATGACCCTAATGCTGTGCATAATTGGGGCTGGAAAATGTTGCTTTTATGAGAAACATTGAGTAAAGAAGGATACAAGTCAGTCATGTTGCAGGATGCTTCAATTCATCAGATGATGACACTACTGAAGCCAAAGAACCAACCAGTATTTTTACCCCATGACACTCAGATTGAACAAACTCACGTTGGTATGTGTGAGATGGTTTGCAAAGCCCTTTTTTTTTGCCTCATATTTTAAGATTCTCAGTGTAGTAAAGACGCAGTGTTAACATTCTCTGACAGGGAATCGATCACAGTAACACCAGATACTGGTAGGGCTGTTTCTCAGCACACTCAGATACCATTACATACGTTTGTTCGTGTATGCAGGCGTGGCTGAATTCAGACACTGTAAGTAGACTCAGTCTCTTGCTTTTCATCTTTATCTTGAAATGAAGGCAGCACAATGTAACAAGAATAGCTCAGTGTCTGAATACAGGCTCACTAAATGGTATCAGGTCAAAGTTATCCTTTTATTTTTGACACCCAGCTCGTCTCTGCAGTAAACCCCTCACCCCCAGGTCGCCCACATCGTCGAGCTCTCTTGAATTTTCTTGCATGCCATGTTTTTAATGCCTATAATGTTTTGTTAAATGATATACATGTCGTCGAGGTAGAGCATCTTTCCAAAATGTGATGTAATGATTATATTAGGGATGTGTATTATGAGTCTTATTTTTCTGTCAGTCAACATTTGCACTGATGACAGTACTGTATAGACCAAATTACTACACTTTTAGTACAGAACCCAAAACCTAAGATTGTTTTCTCTCATTCCATCGTCACAGCCGTTCTGTCTTATCTCGTGATCTCTGTTTGAAAATTTTAACCATGTGTAAAATGAAAATGGTGTTTTATTGAATGAATTCGCAGAGGTACATAGTTGACTTGAAGGAGGGACTTGATGTGGGCGTATTGTAGTTTGTGGTTACAGTCCGTAGCCAGTGACTTGTTTGTCTGTCATATTAATGAGAGCATGTGTGATTTTATGAAGGCGTTCTGAATTGTAATAATCATGTATGTCAGCAAAGGGAAGTTTCACACAGTTTACCAATGCATTGTGGTACTCAAGCAGGAGTCACGTGATCTTAAGTGGTCAGGTTATCATTTTATTGTGTGGAATGCGAACACAGACCTCAAAAGATTCAGGGTCTTGTATTTTAAACACTGAAAACTGGGAACGAAGAGTAAACTTTGTTTCTCTTCGAATGGCACACTAGCTCTCTCGTGGTTTTATTATCCCCATCACCACAAAACTATCAGTTTGTGAGACAGCTTGAAAACAATCCATTGGCTCCAAGAAAGAGGTTTAAACCTTCTTTCCAAGTATCATGGAGGATATGCTATGTATACTTGCTTGTGTACAACATGACATTATCACTTGGAAGCTGAAAGATGCCAGCGAATCTCCCTGTTGGTATTTGCTACATTCAGTTCATATTTATGTGCATAAACTGCCTGTTGACCGGCTGGTATTTCCACTATTTAATGTACTGTATCCTACTTATTATTATTCCACGTAGCCTGCTTTTTTATAACATGCCGTGCCAATAATGGACATATTTTCTTATCATTTTTATTTGTTGGATTTCATGTTGCTGTCTTTCATTTCATCAGTTAATATTTTTAGACCTTTTTTTATTCTGAATATTCCTGTACTTCAGTGATGTGGCAAGCACCAAACTGTTCTGCCTGCTGTTGTCTACTTTGTGTGTGTGATTGTGTGTCTTCATGAAAAACCTGCTGTTGGGTAAATGACTCTTTTTTTTTTCTGTGTCTAAAGTGAAAATGAGGTCCAGATTTGAATAAATGAAGCACCACACTATGAAAAAGTGTCCTAGTTTGTGATTCACTACAATTACTTTATTTTGTGAAGGATTTTTTTACTTTGAGTACTTGATAACATTCTCTTGAAAACATTTCCGGCACAAGGTGGTGCTGTTATATCTTTGGTATTTCCTAAAAGCCCGTGGTGGTTTTGGAGTAGATGATCATTTCGTGACGAAAAGAAAATCCAACAAAAATGCCTTTTACTACTACTGCTATTAAATACTTTGAAGGCATTTACAAACATGTATACTCTCTTGATGATACTTAACTGTACATTAGTGTGCTCAAAAACACAACGATCCATAGTTCTGTTATACCTCATGCAGCAGGCAAGAATATTCTTATTGTGAATTAAGGATTTAAAAAATAAAAAACAGTGGGAAAACACAAACACATTGACATGATTTAATCAGTTAACCCTGCTCAGATCAGTGAACACTGGCCAGTGTGCAAAGTAACCTAATGTCACAGTACATTATTAGTCATGTTAATGGGAGACAGTAATACTTCAATCATTTGTATTAGGTCGTCTTTCACAGTAGGCAACAATGTACATGCAATTGATTTGAATTGAGATACATCTCTCAAAAGGAGTGAGTTCATTTAATAACAGCTATGCAGGTGGCATAATAAACAAATAAACAAAACGTACTTCTCAGAGTATCAAACGAAGTTAGATCAAATCAACTCAGCTGGTGATGTTGAGCGACGACTATCTGAACAGAAATTTGTCACCAAATGAAAGATCTGATCACTGACAGTTTCCTTATAGTAACTCTTAAGTTATTACTGTGTCCTGCCATCTTATTGCCACACCTCATCTTCCTGGAGCAAACTAATCTGCAGGTGCATTTCAAAAAACAACTGTTAGTGTATTCCTGATTAATTGGTTATTCTGATCCAGCTGCAGGTCATCCTTTAAATAAGATTCAGTGAAAGAGCAACCAATGTCGTCTGCATCCACTGTCATCTACAAACAAATGTATTCTATTTAATTATGCCATTTTTAAATTGCAAAAACTAATAAAAGAAACCAGTAGTATATTTAGACCTAAAATACAACAGTGGTTTAACGCATGATAATGATCAGTTCGGGGAGGAGTATAATGTGCAGCCACATTCACGCACTAAAGGCTGCTAATATTAGCATTGGCATTTCTCTGAATTCCTAACTGTGACAAAGTAGTCCCATATTATATGTAGATAAAAGCACAGCAGCCACATCATACAAAAGAAAAAAAATCTTAAATTGTCAGTCAGTCCTGATCAACACTATCTTTAGTGACAGGTTTTATGTTGACAAGTCACAGAATTCGCAGAATTCTTGTGCATTTGCAATGTTTTTTTTATTTCCATTTGTTTGCTCCAACAATATTTCATCATATTTTTGCATAGTCATTTTGAAATAGAAATCTTGGATATCGGTACCAAACATCAGCTATCAGCAGCTTCAGTTCAAAAATATCAGAATCTGTATCAATTGAATTCTACCTAAAAACGAAGCGTGTTTATACACTCTTGTGTCGTAGGTATTAATTTGCTCTAACACTTGACAGGTTAAAGCGAGAGTAAAAACTAACCAACAGTAACAGTACTATAAACATACAAGAGTTCCTCATACTCTGTTTCACTGATTTCGACTACATTTTATCCAGGAAAAAAACTAATCACATACTCTCAGTATGAAATTCTATTTGGCTTCCAGTTCTCTATCAAAACTTTGACCAAACATTTTCCTGCCACGTCCAAAGTGTCCAACTTTCTAACACCACTCCTGCCGCATTCATGGATTCAGCATCACCAATGAAGCCACCAAGTGTGTATGGAGCATCTCGGCAACTCCAACAAGCTGAAGTAGTGTATAAAGAGAAATCCCAAGTTTTTCAGATTGGTCCAAGAAGGCAGCAATCCAAGCAGGTGCATTTTGGTGTTTGTAGTCTCACCAAGTAATGTGTGATGTGACTCAAACGAGTCTCCCACAGGAGCAGCCATGATGTGCATCCTGGTGGCTCTGCTGGACAAAAAAAGGCATCCTCCATTCATTTCACTGTCACCCGTTTCTTTTCTCAATAATCTCCTTTGTCATTCTTCATTTTATGGCAGTCTAGTTCAGCACAAATGTCTATAGAAATATGTAAAATTATAAAAAACAAAAACAAAAAGAAGAGTTCACATGCAGTGATACTGCTCGCTGAGTCACAGGTCAGGATAACGAGTCATTCCAGACTCCTCTGGGCCGTCAGAAGCGTGCCACAACTTTAATGTCCAGGCCACCAGCTCCACCTGAGCCTGCCCCAGAGCCCTGAGCCTGGTTTGATCCCTGGTCCACATGGATATGGTGAAGGCCGGAGTTGAAGCTGGCACACAGCAGACTGTTGGAGTCACTGGGAGCAAGAGCAACCAGCGGACCAGCACCATCCAGAGACAACGTCGCTAAACAGACTGAACAGAGAGCGGGAGGAGTTAGTGCCAAAAGGCTAATCACCCAATCAGTGTCTGTATACATGCACGAGTGTGTCCGTGAGTTACCTGCTGTGTTCTGGTCCCAGATTTTGAGGGAGCTGTCATGGGAGGATGTTGCTACCCGAGCTGGGCCTCCAGGAGGCGTAGGCAGAAACACACAACAGGCGGTGGTCTGCAGGTGGCCTCTGTACTCCACAACTTTACAGCCGGGCTGGCGAAGGTCCCACAGCTAATAACACGGACACAACTCCAGTAAGAACTAATGTTTTAAAACCATCTGCACAAGTCAATAGATACATTAGAAACCACCAGAGATTTCAAGGCTGCGCTGGAAACAAGATGTCCCCGCGCGAGGAGCAACACTGTGATTGATGATTACAAAAACTTAATTATCTGGAAGAAGTGTAATAAAACCTTCCAATGCCTGTAACTGATTGTTCTACAGAACAACTGGTAACATGCAACTTCTCTCTTGCTACTTTTAGAAGATACAGATTAGAAAAAAGAAACAAGAATACACAATAACAGAGTAGCCACTAGGCTGCCTGCCTTATCAGTGGATTCACACTGGTAAGTGCCACACCCTATCCGCCATCCGTGTATTGCCATCAATAAAGCCAACAACCACACAAACACCTTCCAGTGGTCTCACCGTGGCCTCACAGCCCTGGCCTCCAAAGCCATTGCTGCTGGACACCAAGTAGTTTCCATTTGGAGAAACGTCACAGTGGGTCTGGATGTATTGCTTGGCCGGAAAAGTATTGGTCACCTGCCATGCTCGGCTGTCCCACACCCTGTAGACAGGTACACAAACCAATATACACTCAAACAAGCAAGACACATACAGTATATATTCCATCATTCATTCTTGCTGTAATACTGGGTGAGTTCAGGTTGTTTTCAAGGGCTTCTGAGTCTTTTTTTTTTAAATCATGAGTGCTAAGAATTGATTTCACTTGTAAAAATGTTGGATATACCACTTAATAGGTGTTTAAATAGGCTCCATATATGAGAAATGTGTCTTAAACACATAGCAGGATTTATCCTCCAAATGGCAGTAATGAACCGATCATGTGCTCAGAGTTTTATACCTTTATCTGATGATGACCACATTTATGGAACAAGAGGATAAGATACATCTTTTTTGTTCCCCAGCAGGGTTCAGTCAATGACAGCAATAAATACAGATACATCTAGAAAGTAAAATAAAGAAATAATAAGAGGTATATTAAACTAAAATAAAGGATAGAATAAAGTATAGATCATCACTAACAGTTGTACAGTTAATATTGAGCCTGATGATATGTAGAAGTCTTTGTAAAGACGACTTGTTGATGTGCTTTTTAGGGGTGGAATATTGAAAAAACATCTAAAGTGCATAAATATGGGCACAGAATGAAGTTTCAGAAGGGACAATAACCAAATAATAAACTACGCTACTGTTGAGTTGATGTTTAAGTAGTTGTAGGTCATTGAAAATCTGTGCTTAGCAGTCAAAATGTTTTGTGCATGAGTTGAACATAGTGTTGAATGACAGAGCTTTTTGATCGTCAGCATAACAAATCTGTTACTTTGCAGAGACATCGTCATCACCCTGTTCCAGAAACTCATAATTTACAATTGACCACTGCACAAGTCTGTGTGATCTTGATTTTACCACTAAAAAGAGTTCTTTTGTGATAATTCATAATCATATAATTGTAGTTTGACACCAGTATCACGTGGCAAAACACCTTTATTGCTATACATTTTCCTATAAAGTAGAAATGTGTCAGCACATTTCACATTGCCAACTGCAAACATTGTTGCATTTCTGATACAGTTGCAGTAGGAAATCTTTCAGTACCTTATTGTCTTATCCTCAGAGGTCTGGACTACAGAGGAGCTGCCTGGCACCCAACACACATGAGTAACCTGGACCGAGAAGAGAGGAAAGAGCACAAGTTGAAAGCCTGCCGGGCATGAACTCAGGAAGTAAAGATGAATGGTTTATTGATTTGATTTATTTTTCCTTAAACACTCAGGAACACACCTAAGGCGCCCCGGCATGCTTTAAACAATTTTTATCGTACGAGATTGTGTGCACAAAAAGCCCATACTATTATTCTCACCAGGTTTCTAGAAATGTTGTGTCTCTGTTCACATTTTGCAGATTCAATATCCCACAGGCACATCCAGTTGTCACGAGAACCGGTGCACAGCTTTCTCCCATCTACAGGTAACAATGAAAACAGTTCCATGTGTTCAGTGCATGTCATTAATGCGAAATAAGTGACAGTGTTCATAAACTTAACATGTGAGGAGACTCATTGTGTGTGTGTGTACCAGGGCTGACAGCTAGTCCGTTGACCACCAACTCATGCCCACAAAATTCCTGGATAGGTTCGTCCCCCTGGTTGAGGTCCCACATCAGCACAGTCTTGTCCCGTGAGGCGCTGAAGATCCACGTGCTGCCTGGATAACACAACACCTGGCAGATAGATGGAGGCAGAAGTAAGAGGATGTATACAGTCTGTGACATGTGTAACAGCTCTGAACAACGTCACACCTTTATCAGTTTGCGCACACAAAGTATTGGCGTTACCTTGGTAACCTCTCGGTTGTGACCCTGGAAGGACTGACACATCCGGCCTTGCTTCCAGTCATACACCACCACAGCCTACACACACACAAATATAAGCACAAACACAAAAATAAACATTACATGTTAAAGGCTGTTCACAGAATTTCATGTTCTTGTTTCAGTCCTGTCATTTTTAAGAGTGCATCAATGAAAACTCACGTTTTAGGCATATTTATAAATGATCTAAAAACTATTACACCGATTCATTCATGACTTAAATTGATCTAAAAGCCAGACAAAATTATCAGCAGATTAACACTGTGATTAAAATGATATCATTTTGAAGTAATGAACTACTAAAGGACAGATTAAAGCAACATTTTACCTTGAAATAACGACTTTAAAATCATTTTTTAGGTTCACTGACTTGTAATAAAGTGAATGGTATGGAGAAAATGTTTGCTGGCATTCCCTCCGATGTCCTCAGGCTGTTCTGCTCTCAACTCTTTGTGATTTACGGAGTTTGCTGATGGACAGACAGTTTCACTTGTTGCTAAAATAAACGTTAACTGTCGTTAACTATAGCTAGTCAGCTCATCTCACATTACATTTGATGATACTGTTACAGCAAACCCGGGACTTCTTTTTACAGGTCGTACTCTGAAAATGTGGGGGTGCCATACTGCACAAATACCAATTTCTACGTAAAAGTTGCTTTAACTTACCTGATCAGTTCCACCAGAAACACACAGATCTGGGCTGAGGCTGGTGACAGTGTTGACGGACCCTTGATGAGCGGGTTCATACTGCACCAACTGACTGTCAAAGCTATTATCTGCCTTCTCCCCCTGAGATGCCCTGAGCACACACACAAAAAAGTTACTCTCACATTATGATGCTTTACTGACTTTACTGCTTTAAACGAACTATTGAGATTGAGACAACCCTCAAGAAATGAAACATCACCACATCTGTTGATGACACGTGTGGATATACAACATATCAAATACACAAACACTACACTGTATCTGTGAGCAAGAGGCAAATATATTACTATATTTTCATCTCACCTTGTTTTGTTTTCATTTTTCAGTCTCTAATCTAATCACCGTTTTCCCTCCGCTTGTTGTTGTCGGGAGTGAATTTCCCCCCGGTGAGGGATCAATAAAGTCTTATTTTATCTCATTTTGTGTACTGCAATCAAATTTACATCTGTGTCTGCTAACAACAACATATGGGAGTAGACTCAACAGTGAGCAAATTATTTTTCCAGAGATTTAAATTGCTATTTATTTCAGAAGATGTTCCAAGAGCTGCTCCATTATTCTCTTTTTTTTTTTTTTTGTCAGTAAGCAGCTCCTCTACATCTGTTGCACACTGTATTGTGGACAATGAGGCACCAATTCTGCACCCAAAAATGAAGGATCTTTAGTATGAATACTGACATCTTCTTACAGTTCTTACATGTTTTGCGAGCAACAAGGAACAATGTACTTTTACCTGATTGTAATTAGTATACAGGGCTACGGACTGCGACTATTTTGGTTGGACGTGCACCCAAAAAATCTGTTAACATTTTCACTGAGCACCGGTGAACTTGATACTCAGCAGACTAAGATGATGTATTAAAAAAAAATGTTGGGACTATAATGTTTCGCAACGTCCATCTGAACCTTTATTCCTCTCAACATTCTTTCTCATAATTTGTCAAGAAGTTAAATCAAATTGTGTTATTGGGTGCAGCTATATGAAAAAGTTAGGCGCACCAGTGCCACCAGCATCAAAAATAGTCCAGAGCCCTGGTATGTGGTGCATTCAAGGACACAGTAGGGCACACGTCTCACCTGTAGAGATCAGACCTCTTGCGAAACTTGCTCTGTAGTTTGCCCATGTCTGCTAGGAACCTGCAGCCACACTGACACACACACACACACACACACACACATACACACACACACAGACCAAGAGAGAGAGAAGTGCTGTGAAACTGTGGCAAAAATCATGGCTGCATCCATAAATATCTATCCTTTCCTTTAGTGAGCGTTGATGATGAGGGCAATGGGTCAAGCCAAGAGCTCAGGACTCACTGAGATCATGCTCTAATCCCGAACAAGTACAACTATATAATACATTTGAAGGCTTACCTACACCTGTATCAACATTTCACACATCTCAACTTCGGTGAGCAATCTCTTGCTGTGAAACATCTTGTGTAGGAGGTGAGACAGAGCGGCTCTACAAGGTGAGATTAAACCCCACGTTCCCACGCAAACGCCACTTTATCTCACACACACACACACACACACACACACACACACACACACACACACACACACACACACGCACAGCTAAGCTCCTCCCTCGTCACCCTAACCCCGAAAACACACAATCGACAGGAAGGAGAGGGCTCAAATCCTATTAGAGACGCATCATTACTGTCACAAGGAATTAACTTAGTCACTCGAGAACACCTGCTGCGAGCTGCGCTGCCGATCGTTACGCAACGCCGGAGGCTTTTTAAACGTTAGTTACAAATGGTGAAAATGGTTCATGACTCGTGGTGCACAGTCATGGAGATTAAGTGTACATTTTCTTACCTGTCACTGGCAGGTGTGGTCCGCGTGTGATGCTGAGGCAGTGTGTGGGCTAGCGCGCTAGCATGCTAACTAATCTTTATCTTGCATGCCAAGATAGATCAATGCTCTAGTAGCACCGAAGCGTGAATGTACACACGTTAAAACTTGGCAGAGTCGTTGTCGAAACGACCGAGCAGGTTTTCCGACTGACTGCCATGGCAATAAGTTGTCCTAACTCCATGGGAAAGTGTGCAGAAGTGTCTTTTAACTACGCGGTCCACTCCCTCTCTCCGTAGCGACCATGGAGCGACGCTTTCTCGTATCTAGGCGAGGGCGGGGTCACGTGACATGACACAGGAAGTGTCCGAGAGCTTTTTCGCTTACAAAATAAAAGTCGGTTTTACTTTTTATGATTTATTGTCGCATTTTTTTCTGGCAGGAAACGTTTTAATTCATGGCATGTGCATCGTTTTATCGGGTCTTAATCGATCGAGTGAACGGGTTCGTGTTTCACGAGGTAAATTATTTCTTCATTTTCTCCACTGGCTGATCTCCACACATGGCTGGATTAACCTGCTGTGGGGCACAGGGGCAAACAATGAGCTGCTGAGCTCCTCGCCCCTCTCACTCCCTGTGGATTGTCGACAGTGTTAGTGATTCAACACAAAGTAACAATTATGCAACATGTAATCCAAGTTTCAGTTGAAATAATTAAAGGAACAGTTCACCCAGAAGTCCACAATACATTTGTTGAGCTAAACATCGAAATAGCTCCTTAACACTCTCCTAAATAACTGAAGTATCTGGGGAATTGTTTTAAAATGTGAAAAAACAGACAAAAGAAACAACCATAAATAAACATAAAATACTTCCACACAGCTCTGGGATCCCACATTGATTATAAAAGATGTCATTCACACCCTCTACAAGAAGTTGAGCGAGTCCAGTGAAGATTTTGTCCAAAAAAGAATGTAAATAACATCTTTCCGAAACATTTTGGGGCTAGGATTAAGCCAGATGAGCTGTTTGCAGCCATTTAATGATTTTAAACAAGTCCTATTTTAAAATTCAAGAAATGTTTGTGGGCTATCAAACTCCATCCAACTTTGCCATCAGCATGAAGGTGATTAATGACTGGATTTTTAATTTTTGAGGGGGAACTGCTCCTTTAAGACATTTTTCAAAACAAGACTTCAAGTTTGGCCATAGAGTGGGAATCACCTTCAGGCCCTCATCATCATCAGTTGGTGTTTTGCATTAGCAATCAATATTCTCATAACCCTTAATGAAAATCACAGGTAATAAAATACCATAAACCAGCTGCCAGACAGTAACTTGGATTGTTTAGGGTTACTGGGCGCCATGAGGCAGTATGATTTGCACAGTTGGTAATACAACCTTGTGTACACCCTTATAGACAATGTAAACTGACCCTCCTATTTACATATACAGTATGTTACAGTATATTGAATAGGCCTTGCTTAATCTGACACAGTGTAGCTCTGTAGCTCTCGAAGATACTAATTAATCTACATAACAATGTCAACAAATGAAAGCTTTAAATCTTCTTTGCAGATCTTCTTACTGCTCTTGCTTCTATTTAAGATGTAAGAAAACCTATTTTTTTTTTCTTGGGTTGTTAGTCCTGAGTAAAGATTATACAGTATGTGTATAAATATGTTTTGTACATATTTTGTAATTTGTAAACCACCAGTGAATCCAAACTAATAAAATATTACAGCACTTCAAATTTGCATGTTTTCCTAGTTGATAGAAAACTAAACTGAGCTGATCAGCCAACAACAGGATGCATTTGTTTAAAGGGGAATGTCGGGTATGCTGAACGACACATGACAGGTTAAAATGTTACTGACCTGTGGCTGGGAGTCCCTCTAGAGAGCTGGTCTGTTGACCTTTATTACAGGCACAGGTTTGAATGGCTCCCCAAGCTGGAAATCTGGGACGGATCAGAAAGATCCCTGGACAGCTAACATTAATTCCACCAGAACCGTTTAACAGTTTTTCTCTTTCATGACATGTTTTCATGTGCTTCATTGTAGCTCAGATTTCTTTTTTTTTTTTTTTGTCTGCTAGATAAAGTCAGGAAAAATAAGAACGGCTTTGACTTCATGAGCTGGATTCAAACAAACTCATTACATGCAATTAAGCACTGAGTCACTGGGATGTTCCCATTTAAAATGGTCTAAATAGGCCACTTAGTTAGGTTACAATCAACACTGCTCAATACCTATGTGAGATGGCCTCAATTCTAACTTTGTTTGCAGCAAATGGTTTAGATGAGAATGACTACAGTTCAACTCTTGAAATTAGTTAGTCGGGCATTTTAGAGCATGTACTATATATATACTAAAAAAGTTTTCCAATAAACGTCTCTGCTCTAAACTGGAGTCCAAAGCCTTAATCTGTTTGTTATATTAAAATGTTTTAGATCCCCTGGTACAATGCGCCTCCACTTAGACATACAGAACTTGAGTATGTAGTAAGGCAGAACACAAACAGCTCACAGAGACAAGTGCTCTCACTTCACTATAATCCCCATCCTCGACTTGATGTTGCAAGACCCATTTGCCTCACCCACACTGTCACGAGGACTGGCGTGGTGATTTATGTCACACGCTGCTGAACGTATGCTGTGGTACTACTGATCATTTATGGCGCCGTTTAAAACTCCTGAACTTTGTCCTGCGAATGGCCATCTGCTGCTCTGAAGAACAATTATGTTTACATTACATAAAGTTCTGGACAGGAGTGGGTCTTTTTCTCAGAATAAGAAGTACAAAGCCATGCAGAGCAGTGCAGAGAAATCAACCGCGAGTGAGCCGGCATTACAGGTGAAACACACACACGACCTACAAAGAAACAAAAGCTGGCAAGTTTTCAGGAGGCCGTGAACACAAAGAGCCTTCAAACCAGAACTGGCCTATAAAGCAGGTCAGCGTGTATTCAACAGCCACGGCTCTGACCAGGATCCCAAAAAGAAAAGTTAAGCTTGTTGCTTGCTTGCCCGTTACTGTTCTCACTGGATTGGTCCTGGAGACGACCCAGTCAGAGGTCCAAACCCAGAACAAAACAGCTCCCATAACAATGCACTAACATATAATTTAATTGATTGTCCTTCCAATAATTAGTGGGCAAAAATCACTGATAACTTGGCAACAGCATTAGGGATGATCATAATGGACACAGGAGTGGATATATGATATGGCCTCCAACATCCATCCATCTACTCATTCCACCAATCTCTAAGTGTGTGGGCCTGTTGTGAGAATAAATTGACGAACAACTGCTGTAACAGCTCTCCGTCTCGTAAAAGGCAGATGGAACAGATGATGTATGTAGAATAACACTTAAACAGGGTGGATACAAAGCGTATAAGGCAATCTCACTATCCTGCAATAAAAAGTAGATTTATGGAATGTATAACATGACGATTTTGTTGAGACACAGATTCAACGCTGCATTTCGGGGACGTCCTCACAAAAGCTAGCAATACAAAACAATAACACTGCAATCAGAACTTATTCTCAAAGGGACAGGGGCAAAAGTTACATATCAAATTTGGATTATGACATTTTCTCAACAGCAGTTACTGAGGAGGACCCTATAGTATTAGCTCATCCAACGAACGCCCTTTCACCCAGGGGCGTGTCCAGAAGGGGAGGGTCTAGGGTGGCACTAAAATAAAGAAATGTCAAACATATACTTGGTTTGATTACTTACAGGAAGACAGCCAATAACAGAACCCGATTCCCTCGTAGCCAGCTGTTCCTGTGTCAAGCCACTGCTGAAGCCTAAGCCTCTACTTACGAAAATATAGAGAATCTAAGTCAGTTTCACACTTTGTAACCGTCACGGCCCGGATACTTCTGTGCGCCCTTCAAGTCAGTATGAATGTTGAGCAAATCAACCGCTACTACTCCCTTGACCACCGTCCGGTCTCCTTCCAGCTTCCTGCCTATGTACCCAAGCTAAGTCACATCGTACAGGTTATTAATACTTCTAGCCAACTCGCAAAACCTCTCCCTTAAAAAGTTCCTCCAGCTTTCAGAACAAATCAACACAAAGTAAGGACAGAAGGCTCCGTCCTTATCCGTAACCACGTTTATGGTGCCACAAGTGCTTTTATTGCGTGTTATTAATATTACTGAAGTTACAAAGCCGCAAATCGCATATTTCCCAGGATGGGGTTGCGTCCCCCCTTGTCCCCCCCTGTCCCCCCCTGTGATTTACACCTGTGTAAAGGGGAATATGTAGCACAACACTTTGAATCTGTTGTAAACTTGCTCATTCCTTGTGTTGTGTGGGCTTCAATGAAGTTTATGAGCCAAGATGATTTGTATAAAACCCCGAAACCTTTAAACCTTGGGAGAGTTGACTAGCCTACCATGCAATCACACAAAAACAAAAACAAAAAAAAAACATGAGTCATGGGTTTATTTGCAGTGACTCTCTCCACTACTCTCACCCACACAGTACGCAGGGAAAAAAAGCAATATAAGTGGAATTACCTTGTATTACACACATGCTGCCCATAGAGAAATGAGTTCAGCTGCTCCATTCATGCACATTTTCTGTTCCACAGGTTGGGGTATAAATATGTGTGCGTGTGTGTGTGTGCGTTTGACGTGACACTCCCCCCCACCCCCTTTGTCGATGGGAGGCCGACGTCACCCTGCCAGCGGAGGAGTGGATGGCCCCTGTAATAAAAATACATGAGGAGAATCGAGGAAAAGGAGAAGATTGGCAGGGGGAGAGGAGGCAACAACGCGGCGTCTATTCCCTTTTTTCCTTTTTAACTCCGTCGCCCCTCGCTGCTCCTCAGACGCGGACGCCTTTTAACGGAACACCGCGGGGATACACGTCTGCTGCTGCGGCGGCGGCGGCGCCGAGAGCTCCGGCTGAGAAGAAGAAGAAGAAACAAATGCTGTGTTATGCTGTGTGGCTTTTTCTTCCTTTTCTGAGGCAGACACACCAGAGATAACTGTACTGTATCCCAGCCTAGCGGATTGGAGTGAAAGTCCGCCATATTCTGCCTTACCACGCCCGGGAGTCGAGCCATTGGAAAAAAAAAAATAATAAAGCGACAGTTTTACGCATGTGTTTCTTTTTCCTCTCTCTCCCTCTCTCTGAGCCTCTCTCTCTCTCCCGTCGCCCACACCCACCCGACGATCTCTTGAGCTGAAGGGATTTTTTTTTTTTTTTTTTTTTGGTTTTGTTTTCGGATTGGAAGAAAAACAAATACATTGGAAGACTTTTGTAGAGAGGAGGGTGGCCAGGGGAGGGGGCACGGATGGCAACGCGTAACGAGATCCCACAACGGAGGATGTGTTTTTTAAAGAGGATCTGTTGATCGCGCTGAGGAGAGGAAAGCAGATTATACACCAATTAAGATCGCACCAGATCATTTTCGCTTTTTGGACACTGTTTTGAAAAGCTGTCGGGAAGGCCCCGGAGAGCGAACCGAAACAGGGGGGAGGGAAGGGTTGGGGTCAATAATTTCTCAAATATCTTAATTTTTTTCCCCCCCTCTCCGGCACAATCTGTGCGCTGTTCACACTCATTATAAGGGCGTCCACGCGTTATTTCCACCACCACCGGGCCTGTGTGAGGACGTTTTCTGGCACTCACAGGCCGCTTGTTTTTGTTTTTTTTGGACTCGAATCTGAATTCTGAATGAATCAGTAAAGGAGAGAGTGGGGGAGAACAAAAAAAAGAAAAGAAAAAACAGAAAAGTGAGTGTTTATATTGAAGGGGAGGGGGGGACGGAGGGGAGAGAGCAGCGAGAATGACCCTGGAATCCATAATGGCGTGTTGCCTCAGCGAGGAGGCGAAAGAAGCCAGGCGGATCAACGACGAGATCGAGAGGCAGCTCCGCCGGGATAAGAGGGACTCACGCCGGGAACTGAAACTGTTGCTTCTCGGTAAGCTCGACAGGGAGGAACACGGGGGGGAGGGAGAGGAGAGGAGAGGGGAGAGGAGAGGAGAGGGGAGAGATGCAGAGCCCAAATTCCTCTCTCCAGAAATACCTATGTCGGGCAGGGGTGGGGAAGGTAGACGGAGGTGGGGGTCTATTAGTGGGACTTCCCACCTGAGTGAAGTTTGGGGGAGTGGATGGCTGCAAATATGTCCGTGTTGTGAGTCGCGCGCACAGATTGGCGGGTCAGCAGAGGGAGGAGATGCTTGTCCGCTCAGGCCTATTGAGGAAAACACACCTGTTTTGAATAACAACCAGTTAAACAAATGCTCATCGGGTCGCCTCTCTGTGCGCTCACAGCAACCTGTGTGGCCCCCAGCTAGAGACAGCCCATCCAGGTGGTGTGTCAGATATCAGCTGGGCCAAAGTCCTAGCGTTTTTTATTGTGAGTAATCAAGGCAGGACTGCAGCTTAACGCATAACCCTGGCAATGATTATATGACAGGTGTCCAGCCAGGTTGGGAGCAGGGCTTTCCCCCATCTGTGGAGAAGGGGTTCCCACACGTCCTGGAAAAAACCTGGATAAATCTGGAGCAGTTTTCCAGTCCAGAAAATGAGAGGAAAGGCAGAATGTTCTGGAAAACCTTGTGTTGATTTAAACTCCCCAGAACTTCACCATACAGTGTGGTGTTGGTAGTACAACATGTAGTATTTTTGCTATGCTCTCAATGAAAGCAAAACTTCCAGCGGCCCTTGGTTACTGGAGCTCAGGCAGCCATGGATAATACACTGTTATTCACAAGAGAAAAAAGTCATTGATGTTATAGATTGAGTGATTAAGAAATATATAAGTGTAGGTCATAGCAGCCAGATGTCCATGTGTGACGATATTGTTCATGGACTCACCGTTTTATATGCATTTGAATCTTTTCCACACAGCACAACAGAGATAAAAAAAAAATGAGACTTAACACCTAAACTTGAACTATCGTAACATCTTCAAAGGTGTGTAAATATCAGGGACATGGAGTACCTGTGGATATTTACAGTGTGGGGTTGTTAGATGTGAGGGTGGAGGAGGAGAGAGGGGGGGGGGGGGGGGGGGTGTTGGCAATCCTGTCGAGAAGTATTAGTCATACTGGAGACGTTTGAGGAAAACAAGTCATCTACTCACCATCCCGTTTTTTAATTAGATTTTCAACGAAAAGCCCATTAGTTGTGATGGCTGTGGTGAGTGGTGGCAGAAGCCTCTCTCTTCCCGATCCGGTGCCCTTCCTTCTCTCAGTTCCTCGGAGGAGAAGGTGGTGGTGGAGAAGGTGGCGCGGGGGCTTTGAGATCACGCCGTCTAGCCTGCTTTGGTAATGAATGCATGTAGGGTTTATGAGAGGCTGGAGGAGAACGTTTCCCCTTTTGCCCTCCTGTTAGCGCCAAAATCCTCCGCCCCTGTTAACTATGGACAAATGACTGTGTTGTTGTTGCCCTCTAATCTGTTTTAATACCCAACAATTCGCCCATTATGTAAACAGCCAATGACCCAAACCAAAAAGGCGCTGGAAGTTTGAGCACGTAAGCGTGCAGCTCATGAGACACAATATGGTATTTATTCAAAGATTACTCATACGATTCAAACTGAAGTATTAATGACTATGACTCATGTTCAATATTTTTTTTTTTTTTTGTTGTTGTTGTGTGGTTGCTGCTTATCAGTCAGTCCTCTCAGTCCAGGCTATTATATTTCAGAGTGGTTTAGCAGCACGCCTTTAATGACGGGATGCTTACAATTAATGTCTCTGAGTATCGAGCTGTAGTGCAGATACGGTCCATTAAGTCGCAGGGTAAAAAGTTTCCTGTAATGATGGATCACAAGTGAGATTCTTCTCCAACAAACACATATAATGTTTATGATTTTTCTAACAACATCTAACACACTGAGGGTTAGATAGTAGTCTGCTGCTGTCATGAATTATTGAAGGGACAGGTTAAGTCATCTAGAGGCTGACGGGAGTGTAGATAAGAAATGTGGTAAGAATACGCTTCAGGCCAAATCAGGACACAGAATCAGGGAAGGAAGAGGCACACCCGACAACATGTGCATGTCTGAGCTTATAAAATAGATACCTCGACCGAGGTTTGTTTTCGCCTGTGTCCATTTGTTGGTGAGTCGGTTGGTTTGTCAGCAGGATTACGCAAAAACTACGGAACAGATTTTCACGTAACTTGGATGGAGTCTGAGTCTCCACCACAGAATAGACCCTGTTAACTTTTGGTGCGGATGCAGGAATTTACCCTCACTTTATTATTATAAATTATTTATTTATCATTGTGAGTTCTGGTGTTTTTTCGCCTTTTTTTGTTCATTTCTGAGGAAATAAGGCTCGGCTCTTGATGGAAATATTTAGGCGGCTGTTATCTATGAGTGAGAGCAATCTGAGGCGTTGTTGAAACTTACATTATGGTCAGGCAGTTATGTGTGGTTAAGAATTCAGAGTGAGCGATCAAGTTTTGATTTTCGATTGGGCTTTATTAAATTAGAGTGGGCTGTTGGGCTGTAGTGCCATCCTAGTTATGTTTGAAACATACTTGTTTTTTTCCCAGCGAGACTAGAGCTCATTAAAGATATGAGCTTATACACGTAGCCATGGATTCACAGTGAATGCATTTGTTTGTATAAATCTGAGAATAATGATAATAAATAATACGTTTCACGTAAAAAGTGCAAAAGTATAATCATCAAAATATATTTAAAGTACCGAAAGTAAAAGTAGTCCTTACGGAGAATGGCACGTCAGAATAATGGTTGTGATATCATTATTGAATTATTGATGCAGTAATGTGTTCATTACCTCAACATTGAAGCTGGTAAAGTGGTTTGACTGTTTCGTGTAGTTTATCTGCAGGGAAGCTTCCTCCTCTGGATCAATAGGGTCGTATCTTTATGCATAATAACACATCATGATTTATTCGTCGATTAGATTTTGTGTTGTTAAACTAAAGCTGCAGTAGCTAGTGAATAAAGTCCTCAAATAGGTGCAGTGGAGTATAAAGTACAATATATTCTTCTGAATTGAGGTTGGCAGTAGTATAAAGTAGCAGCCAATGGAAATACAGGTACAGGTTCCTCCTAAAATCCTGCTGAAGTATAGTTAGATTTTAGGTGATTGAGTGGTTTAGATTTCATACAGGCTCCATCACTCCACAGCTAGTGGCAGATTTAACTGTGGAGAAGCTGTGCGCGCTCTGTATGGCTTCATTAGCCCATATGCTATCAGTGTGTTATGGAGTTTTCAAACTCACTAATTGCTTAATGTCCTGTGGGATCCAGCACGAAACTCTCCAGTCAAGTTTGGAAGTTTCTCAATTCTTCAAAATGTCCCTCGCATGTTTTTTTTTCCCCATATAATCTTGGCTCTTAATTCACTCTTAGTCTTTCAAGCCCTACTAATTGCTTTAAATCCACAGGGACTGTGTACATTGAAGCCCGTACAACAGAAACAAATGAGCAAGTATAAGAAACACTGGAAGCATATCATCCATTTTCTTTGTGCACCTAATATCCATTAGGGTGTTGTAAACTGTGAAAGGGATATGTAGCAAAATTAACGCTGGGTATCACCTGGGCAGCTTACCAAGAATATATAACTAGTCTCAAAGTGGAGGAGTTGATGCAGCGGGAGGGGGAGAAGTGTAACACTTGGGAGCTGTTTGGCACAGAAGAAGTTTAAATCCTGTTAATGAGAGACAGTAAAGGCTTCACTAAGATAGGTGAGTCCATTGTGAGTATGTTTTTGCAAAAATTCTTTTAGATTTAGTGCTTTCGGACAGGACAACATACAAAAACTGCAGTCCGTTTCATATTGCAGCCTGGTAATTCAGCCATAAGCATGGATGATTTGAAAACTGTTGGTGTCGGAGGATGTTCGGAGATTGAAGACTGAAAAATTGCCCGCAGAAGAGAAACAATTCGTCTGTGACTCGGCAACTATTTTGACAATGGAGTAATCTATATACTTTTTAAAGCAAAGGTTTGTTAGCTGCTGCTTTAGTTAAATAACCTGTTTAAATTTG
The DNA here is from genome assembly GCF_900880675.1 of Sparus aurata. NCBI lineage: Eukaryota > Metazoa > Chordata > Actinopteri > Spariformes > Sparidae > Sparus > Sparus aurata. Next base: position 30,788,848 of record NC_044191.1, read on the forward strand.
TCAGCCCGGGCCACTGGTCATCATTTCCGGACATATAATTGCTGCATAGAACTTTCTGATAGCATTGTTGTACGTGTATCTCATCTATCTGACCTCCCTATTTATTCAGCATTGAAGTTTTAAACATCTGTTGTCAATCAAAAGGGCCAGACATGAATAATTATCAGGCCCATCTCCCTCTATTTAATTGATTTGAAATTGTTCAATTACAAAAGTGGCACAGCGCTGGCTCAAAGCCTCGAGAGAACATTGGACCTAGTTTATGATGCCTGCCCCCCTTTTTACGAACTTGCACACATAGACTCGCGGAAAATTATCGACAAGTGGGATGACACATGAGGATTTGAAAGTGGAGTTACAGTTATGAACAACTTGGATCACTTGGAGTAGTCACACAAAGTGATCTACTTAAGCTTGTTCAAGTTCGACACTCCCAAATCGTGGCAGCATCACAGCGTGTTTCATCCGCACGTTTGCGCTCACATTTTTTGCATATCTGCTGTTTTTGGGCTTTTTGTTGCAAAAATGTTGATCTTTCCAATCACTGTCAGCTGCTTTTATCAGACGAATGAAAGCTGTGGGAACTTTATCGAGGCCGCGACCGAACAAAGTCCGCCGCAAACTTTTTACCAAGTGCTCAACAAACACATGGTTGTAATTACGAGAGAAAGCACTAAAGGTGTCATGTGATTCTTTAATGAATGTGACCGAGTAAGTTGGCGGTGCAGTCCTAGAAAGCGCAGAAAAATGGGGGGAGGAGGCTTAAACGAGTTTTATAATTCACAATGTGATTCAGTTCTACTACAGCCGGTCATCATGCCGGACTTTAATGCAGTTAAAAGCTTTTCATAGTATCGGCATTACCTCCAGTCTGTTTGAGGTCTTTCATGGCACTTAAATAGTTGTCCTAAACTAACACAACTCATACTGACATGTAGATAAGCACACTTTGAATGCCGTCTAGTAACAGCGTGGGTACATTAGTAATTTTTTTTTATTCACTTCATATCTCCGTCTTGGGTTTTGCCGGGGGATTTGCAGGTGCTGCCTCAAGGCCGCCTGCCATTAACACTGAATCGATTTGACACCCACGAGAGAGTCTCTCTGTGAAAGAGAAAAAACAAAACCGGACTCCTCAGATCATTTTCCACAAGCGTCTTTCAAGAATTTCAACTGCCCGTCAAAAGATCAGGTTCAGATTCCTTCTATGGGATTCATCATTCAGTAGTGATCATTCACTGATCTGATCTGCAACATGAACATGTATATTTTAGAGTTATTTAAACAACTTTCAAGTCTATAAAGCAATTTGATAATCCTACAGTTTAAGACTGCTGATAGGACAAAAGAAGATGTTTTAAGACGTCCCTTTGGGCTCTGTGAAAGAGCGGGGAGCATTTTGTGCTTTAAAAAAGATAATAATTTGTAGACCAGAGCAATCAATCAAGAAATTGTTGGGTTTTAAAATCAAGGACTGTCGAAAACAATGTACAAGATGCAGGGTTTAAACTCGAACGGTCCAGTAATCCTTGTTGACGAAGGAAACATCTGAAGTAAATGATATTGTGTTTTCCAGGTCTGACCTCTGCACAGATGCTACAGGTTGTAGTTAGAGACACACGTTGTAATTTAGACGGGAGGATTTGGTACTAAAGTTTGTCTGCCGTCTGCTCTGTGGTGTCTCTCTCTTCTTGAGTCAGCTCCGTGCATCGCTGACACTGTTGTGTCGGTGCATTCAGGGGTTGTTGAAACGTGCAACCTTTCCAAATATGTCTTGTGAACAACAGCTGGGAGAAGCTTGTAAATTCACATGATCCATTTGATTACCTGAATATGAGCTCATTCTTTGTTTGACCACTTTAAGTTGAGAAGAAAGTCTGGGTTCTCTCCTTTTCTTTCCGAGTTGATGAGTCCTGGGTCTTGGCCTCTGGCTGTGGAGCCAGATCAGACACGTTCACCTCATGTGTAACGCCGATCCCATACACACCAACCTCAAACGCCCAGGATAAATCTTGGGTCGCTGCATTTGTTTGAAAGGTGACTCAGCAGCCTCTAATGGCAGGCGCGCACTCATACTTACTCATCCTCGCTGTGTCTCTGTCTTTTTGAGCGTCTCTCATGGTTATCAAAGAGAAGATCCATTAGGACACAGATGCAGTCAAGCGATCTTTAATTATTTTGGAGGAATTGTTTTTCCTCAATATTTGAAAGCTAACCCTTTTCTTACAACTAAAACAGCTGTTGGTCACTCAGTTTCTGTGAAGACTTCTCTTTTTTACAGCCTTGGGGAGCCTGTACGAAATACCGTAGCCTTGTAGGGAAGTAGCTTATAAATTAAGTTTCATCTATGGGGAACACATTCTTGAATGGGTGGATCCCCAGAGAAACATTTACTCCACACACTTTAAACCTTTAAAAGCAGACTCGGCTGTCTTTAAATTCATTGCGGTCAGGTTTTTAAATGAATTTTAACATTCACTAGCCATTAGACCAGTGCAACCAACACGTTGATTTTGCACCCTGTCAGCGTCCGTTCATCAGGGCAGACGTGGGGGAAATTAGAGGCCGTCAATAGTCATAAATGGATGAATTTATGAACCGCTCACATGTGTCTTCCTGTTTGAGGACACTTGGTTCTTTCTCTGTTTGAACAGCCACGAGCAGATCCAAACTGTGCCTCACAAGAGCAGCTCAGATACTTTGTGCCTGTGTAAATCCAGAACCCACTGGCACAGTTAATTTAAGTTTTTGTGATTACTCACTGTTCCACTTTGCCTGTTTTTAGAAGATAGAATGGGTCTATTTTTAGGACGGACGCTGTAAAGCATTAACTCTTGTTCAACACTGTTTGTGGTCCTGCAACAACTAGCGTGTGTCATCGAGGTTAACGTGAAGAGGTGGACAGAGTGTGTGTGTGTGTGTGTGTGTGTGTGTGTGTGCGTGTGTGTGTGCGTGCGTGTGTGGGTGGAGAACACGTGGTGACGGGGCCGACTCATCCTCTGATGCTGCAAGGTGAATATTTGAAAGAGCACCAGAGGACGTGCAGTAGCGTTTTTTGTGACATTAGCATGTAGCACTAACAAGCAATAGAAAATCCAATTCAAAATCAAATGGAGCGAGCAGGTACGAACTTTGCCCTGGTCTGTGGAGACCTGTGTGAGATCTGTGTGTACAGACTGTAGTACGACTAGACTCAGCGTAGCCATACTTTCACATTTCAAAGCCACCTGAACTAAAAAAATAGGCAAGTAGAAAGAAGTTGTATGAGGAAACACACAGTATTTTGTATGCATGGTGAGCTTTGATACGATCACATTTGCAAGTGACATAGGCTACGCACCATATTGAAATTTCTACAAAATGTGTCATATCACATTTACGTTATATGTTTATTGCCTGACTTTTTACATTGGGAAGTGGAGGGGACGGTAGTGGAGTTACAGGCAAGAGGGCTGGACAGCCAGAGACCATATGTGAGCATGAAACCAGTGGACAAATGTGACACCACTGGATATTTGTTAAGGATACTTCTGGACAATTTCCAGCCATGTTTGCGGCGACAAAAACAAGTATTTCAAGCCGACGGATGATCTTTTCCTAAACCTTACAAACAGTTTTTTTGTGCCTAAATGTAACCAAGAGCATAAGCACGGCGTTGTCACAAGATATTCAACATATCTGCAACTGCAAACATTTACTTTGGTGGTTGCATTCCTCATAAGTTCATCCACTTTAAAAACTTTATTTCTAAATATGACCCAAAGTGCCTGGCTAAAGAGCCCTTCAGATGTAACAGTGCTGACTCCAGTTTCCTCGTTACGACCTTCCCCACTCATTTCAGGCTTCTGAGTCAGCAACCCTACAAAAGAAAAGCTGTTTCCGTAGAGTTTATAGTATTTCAGCAATAGCCTGTAGCTCTGTTTAGTTAAGTGCTTACTCTGTGTTGTGGGCCCACAGTAGAGAGGTGAAAATAGAGTTTATAATATCTAGTACAAAGGAGCGTAACACATCTAGACTTTTACAACAGAGTCTGTAGGTTACTCACTGGAATGCAGCACGGCTCTTGGGCACTGCCATGCAAAACACACACACACACACACACACACTGCTTCCTGCCAAGTTTTTCAAGAGTTAGCGGTGAGGTTAAGTTGGACCGTCGTGTGGGTCTGCCAGAATTCTCAATGAACCAAAGAGAAACTACACCCCCGGCTCTTCACACCCAAACAGTCCCTGTCACCACTGAGAGGAGAGAGATGTTGTTCTTGGTCCGTCCCCAGACCAAGCAAACAGGCTGAGAGGAGAGAAGCCAGCGCATAATATTATACGTGTGAATGACTGAGTGAGTGATTGAGTGCATACTGTATATGTGTGTGTACTGTGTATCTGTGTGTATTAATGTGTGTGCACGTGATAGGATGTTGGTGCAAAGAGCAATACATCAGCTTTCAGGAGAAGTCGTCATACACATTCACCTTTTGAAATGTTTTTAAAATAGTTTACACTCCCAAATACGGCCAGATCTTCATTTTTCAGGGTTTGTGTTGCTTGAACTTAACTTTAAAGCTGTCAAGTAACACTGGAACAAACGTGTAATATGTTAAGGGTTGCTGTAAGGAGAAAACCCACAGAGAACTATCTCCAAATGCTGCAGATTTACTGGCCTCTACAGATCCTTTCAGCCTTTTTTTGGTTCATTGTTTTGTGTATTCTGGCCACCAGCTCCACTTTTAAGCCCTTTCCAGGTGTGGAATACCCAACCTCAGTGGCTCCATCCATCCCTTTAAGTGATGGCATTTAAAGGCAGGAACACACTGGCCCGAACGTTGGACATCTGAAACGTTTGGGGAGACTCGGACGAGTTCAGGAACAAATCTGTTCGGTGTGTTCAGCTTTGTTGGAAGAGACTTGCGCCATCCGAGTTTACGGAGGCTTATTGCATCTGATGCGAGCGCAGAACGTACACGCTACTGTGTAGATGGCAGTAGTCGAGGCGGTGTGTTTCAATGCAACTTTTCTGCCGGACGGGTCAGACGAGAGGCAACAGAGTGGTCAGATAAGTTCAGCTGGCCGTTGGTTTGAGTCTGGGCAGTGTGTGGGCCCCTTAAGTCAGACGCATCAGTATTGTCTTACAGCTCCAATCAGACAAACTCATGCAAGTCAAAGTGATTGTGCTTCACAGTATTATCCTGATAATCATCAAAATATGCTTGAATGGTCCTTAAACATACAGTGCTGTAATTACTTCACCTTACAGTTTTTTATTGCATCACTGTGGAACAAACTCTCTGATTGCACTCATTAGCACCATGTTTGAGGAATTGTAACGCTCTCCTCTTGTTGTTCAACTCTAATGAGCTAATTAATTGTTTTATTGTGAAAATCCGATTTCTGTTCCCTTTTTTTCCCCCCAGTAGAGTTTCAGGAAAAGTCATAAAAGACTAAATGTCTATTTAAGGAGCGTAGATGCTGACACTGGAGACTAAATGTGCCTGCCTGGTATAAAAAAGAAAACCTGCAAAATAAATAAACTCTGCTCATTTGTCCTCTTTTCCCGTCCACTCTCTCAGGCACTGGGGAAAGTGGGAAGAGCACGTTCATCAAACAGATGAGGATTATCCACGGCGCCGGCTACACAGACGAGGACAAAAGGGGTTTCACCAAACTGGTCTATCAGAACATCTTCACAGCCATGCAGGCAATGATCCGAGCCATGGAAACGCTCAAGATCCCCTACAAATATGAGCACAACAAGGTAAACTAGATTCTGTCGCACAAACGTCTCAGCTGAAATAACGACTGACTTATAATTCCAGAGAAAGATGCAACAAAGTGGCCACGGCGCCGTTGTATATTTTTAGAGCCCTGTCTATCTTATGCGGAGCAGCCATCCATAATCGCTTCCTGCGCCCTTTTCACACTTCCTGTGTCCTCACAGCACACTAGCCCTCCGTCACATATTTGTGTATGCACATATAATCGCACAGCAGAGGCCAACTTTGACAGTTTTTTGAAACTTTCACTTCAGCAGGTCTTCTCTATTCTCCTTTTTATTCCACTTGTGAGTTTCTCCGTGCAGTCGTAGCTTTGGGAGCTGTACTAATGACCGCTTACTCGCAGTTCATTCCCTCCGAGAGTGACAAATGAAAGGAAGTGGAGCGTAGTAGTCTCTGCCATCAGAGACCATTTCAGGGGTGACAGCTGACCTCTCTGCCTCGGCTCCTGCCTGCCTGGCAGTGGTCCAGTGGCATGCTGTTGCTCACTGAAGGGTTTCGTGGAGATTTGGTTCAGAGTGGTTGATGGATTACTCAGTAGATTTTATTGTGATCTCTTGCTCTCAGGCTGTAATGTTGGGATGTTAGATTACCCCCTTACCATTTGTACAGGTACAAATGGTAAGGTGGGAGGGTTAGTTAACACTCAAAACTGGAAATGTTTCTGTAAACATACATCAACAAGTACACCATCTCCCATTCATTTCATTACTCGTCAAAAGAGAAAAGGAAATCCAAATCTCCTGTCTACCAGGTGTGCAGTGGAGAAAACACAGTATCAACCACGAGATTTAAAACGGCATCACAGCTCAAATGTAACTTGAGCACAGGCACTCTCTGAAACTGTGCTGCTGGGGTGGACCGTCATTCTCCGTGTGCTTTCGCTTCCCTCATGCTCACGCAGAGTGAAACTGAATGTGCTGTTTAAGCCCAACAAAATCAGCCACTTTGAACACAATAAAAAGGGTTAGTCATCCCTCCAGTGTGCTGAGAGGAAAAGTAATGCTGTTGTAATCACTTTTTATTAAAAGTAGAAGAACAAACGCTGGTCTGGTAGCTCACCAGGTCGTGCACTCACGCCATGGCTTGGCCGATCCACCTCGCTGCACGTCGTCTCTCTCACACTTTACTGTCTCTCAGCTCATGCTGTATAACAAAGGCAAAAAACAGCACTGCACACACACTGTATACTAAAATGACCATGCTGACATCTAAAAAAGCCAGTTTGTGTGTGTACAATGTTTTATCTGTTGGTCTGAAACCAACCTTTTGATATAACGTGGCAGCAGTTTCACCCCCTCTCTCCTCTTCTGAATGATGAGGTTACAATTAGATAATAAAAAAGAACAATACAGATGTCCGGACTATCACAATGGCTGCTGTGGGGTCAGCGTCTTCATATATTCAGGCTTTGTACTTGAATACAGCAAGCAACAAAGTTATGAGACAATGAAAAAGTACAACAAAACTACCAAACACTTGTGTAACTTCATACTCAACATCCCTGTGCTCACATGAGACTTAAATGGGAACTATACCTTTGACCTGTGACATCACAAAGGAAGTGAAAATGAAACCTGTTGATGGCGTCTACACTGGCTGCACGGACATTCCTACTGAAGGCCAAGGTCTAAACACCTTAGTAACATTTTAACCATCACGTTGAGTTATTTACCCCTACGATTCTTTACTTTTTTCTTGTTTACTCTGCCACGTCCATTACAGCACATAAAACAGGTATAACATGAATAATTTTATTCTGTGCTGAATGACTTTACACTGTAAAAAGTAGTTAAACCAAATGAGGATTGGATGAGCAATATAAAAGTCATGTTAGTATGTTTAATATCTGTCTGATTTATGGTAATAAAACAGTTTCAGCGTTCAGGCACTTGTTGATCTTGTGTCCTGGGACTCAGGAGAGTTTTAACGGGAATCTGGGACGGCCACACTTTCCCCTTAATAGGCCCAGCAGGATTTGAGCTTCAGATATTTGGTCCATGCTGAGCCTGGAGGTGTAAGGAAAGTTCTGGATATAGAAGATGTGAGGGAGAAAATAAGCCAGTTATAATTAGGACTGCATAACCTGTACGTTGATTGGCTTTCATAGTAACTGTCTTTTGTATATACCCCCCCAAAAAATGAAAAAGTTAATTATGAGTTTTGTTGAATGAAGTATCACTTCTTTGCTTGGTGTTGTTTAGTAAATTTCTCTACTTGTTTCTTCCCTCCAGGGAAACGCCAACATCGTAAGAGAGGTGGATGTGGAAAAGGTCAGTGCGTTGGAGAATCCTTATGTAGATGCAATCAAGAGCTTATGGAATGACCCGGGCATCCAGGAGAGCTACGATCGAAGGAGGGAATACCAACTCTCAGACTCCACTAAATAGTGAGTTGAAACTAAGTTGAGGGTGAATTGAACTCAGGGTTGTGAGACATTTCAGGGAGGACTTTTCTAAATATGTAGGTTAATTTCCTCTGTGTGTGTGTGTGTCTGTAGTTACCTGAACGCGTTGGACCGGATCGCCGAGCCGGCGTACCTTCCCACCCAGCAGGATGTGTTGAGGGTTCGAGTCCCCACCACGGGCATCATTGAATACCCGTTTGACCTGCAGAGTGTCATATTCAGGTGAACGAAGAGATGTGTTCAGACAGCATGATTCATCTTGTTGTAAATACTCACAGTTTATGACTTCTTTGCTGTTAGTAACATGTGAAAGTAAAACTTCATAGAAAACACTTTACTGTTATGTTAAGAGCTCATATCTATTCCTATTACCTACATTATTCTTAGCCTGCGTGAATTGTGTGCTTGTCCTGTCACTAAACCAGAACCAGTGTTTTCCATGGTAACAGGTCAAAAATCCTCGTCCTTAGAGCGAATTGAACAGCGTATCACACATACATGAAGATCAAAGTTAGCAATTTTATCAATTGAATACTGCTAACAGTGGCGTGTACAGACTTTCTGAAGGGCAGGGGTGAAAATAAGGGCACTTTACCACGTGTTTTTGCCACCAAAGAGGGCACTTTAGCGCACATTTTGGTTCCAAAAGGGCACTTTAGCATGTGTTTTGTCTCTCAAGAGGGCACTTTAGCACGTGTTTTTGCCACCCGAGAGAGCAGTTTATCATGTTCTAACCAGCCAAGAGAGCAGGTTATTGTGTTTTGCCAACCAAGAGGGAACTTTAGCACGCATTTTGGCTCCCAAGAGGGCATTTTAGCACGTGTTTTTCAACAATTGTGTCATGAGGGGGGGCGAATGTTTCTGTTGAAGGGAAGAAGAATGCGAAGAATAAAAACACACTTAAAGTGTGTTTGTCTTTAAATGTGTCTAACATTCGGGCAGGCTTGCCAGCAGTTTCAGTGCTTGTAGTGACTGACTTCTTACTTTTTGGATGCTGCTGCTGCTGCTGCTGTCGCTGTGACAGGATGGTGGATGTTGGAGGTCAGAGGTCGGAGAGGAGGAAGTGGATCCACTGCTTTGAGAACGTCACATCCATCATGTTCCTGGTGGCGCTCAGCGAGTACGACCAAGTTTTGGTGGAGTCGGACAACGAGGTGAGTGATGATTACGCGCAAACTGAAAATCTGATTTATTTATGACAAAAACAGCAGCGAGTAAATGTAATGAACAATCCAAGTGATTATCGTCTGTGTGGTACTTTTCGTTTCACATTTTCATAAACGATTTTGCAGATTTAAAAGCTTTTGTTCTTTGATGTGGAAGCTATTTTCTTATTTAAAACAATGGAAATCAGATTCCGCTCCTGCCTGGCCGTGCTCCACCTTCTTTTTTTTTCCCTTGGAAAGCATTTGTAAATGATCAGCCAGCTGTTTTGAATACCTCCTCAGGCCACATCTTATTCTTAAAAGGATATAGCAGTTGTGTCAAGTGTGTTAATGAGCAGCTGTGTGTTCATATGTGTGCGTTCTTGAGCCCATTTTCCCCCCCTGTGCTTCCTCTGTTGCATCGAACTACAGAAAACAGAGGACGAAGCAGCTGCACGTCCGCTGTATTGTGACGTCGTTGGATTAGTTTTTATAATATACAGGAGATATTCTGTTTATCCGTCGTAATTCGCCGCCGCGCTGGTGATGTGATAGCCGAGGCCCCGCTTTCAGAATGGTTGTTTTGTTCAATTAAGCGCAGAAATGAAGTGCGAGTAGATAAATTAAACTCTCAAAGTCGGCATGGCCGCCCTTCCCTCTCATATTTACTGCTCTCCCTCTGGTGCTGTAAAACATTTATTAAAATCTGTACTTAATGAGTGTGAAAGACTGCGGTTTAATTAACTGATTAACTATCCCCCTCTCTCTCTCTCTTTTCTCTGTTTCTCTGTGTGTCTTTCTCCCCACCCCTCCTCACACAAACACACACACTCCCTGTAGAACCGAATGGAGGAGAGCAAAGCTCTGTTCAGGACAATAATCACATACCCCTGGTTCCAAAACTCCTCCGTCATCCTCTTCCTCAACAAGAAGGACCTGCTGGAGGAGAAGATCATGTACTCTCATCTGGTCGACTACTTTCCAGAGTATGATGGTGAGTCACAGCAGCAACCCACACTTCAATTAGCCGAACTTGCACTTCTCGAGCTGTAAGAACAACATCGGACAAATGCTATTAAACTTTTTAAAAGTGTCACACTAATAGTGGTCCACACTGATATTGGTATATACTGTATTATGCTGGCAAACATACCTAAATACCAACAGTTAAAAAGATATTTAATATTGTCAGATTGTGAGGCTCCTTTATATATGACACAGTATTTGATATAATGATGATGTGTTGTCAACGCAAGCCTCACTTTGCACTCGTCAGCCATGAGGTGCCATGTTGAACTTCCAGTGACCAGCATGAGAGAGTTGTTGTGTCTCAATTCAGGGTCTGCATCCTTCAGAGGCCGTATTTGAAGGCTGTCCCAATTTGAAGGCTCCTTCAAATGCAGCCCACAAATGCGACCTTTTTGGAGGATGCACCGCTACTATCCTTTGTGGCCTCACATATCCCAAGATTTGTTGCGCACCGAAAAAGAAGAAAGAAAGATAAAAAATGGCGACATCTCTGGGCGTAGATCGTCACTTTTCGCGGGCCTGGGCGGCAGAAATCGTGACGTAAGGGTAAAACATCTGGTGACGCAACCAGGAAATGCTCCAAAGCCTAGACCGTCCCTGACGCGGTTAACAAGGTCTCTCCGAAAGACTTGCCTTTGAAGACCGCAAAGGGCGGGTCCTTCGAAGGATGCAGACCCTGAATTGAGACACAGCAACAGTGAGAGCGAGAACACCAAATTTAACACACCTGCTCCCCATTCACACCTGAGACCTTGTAACGCTAACGAGTCACATGACACCGAGGGAGGGAAAATGGCTAATTGGGTCCAATTTGGACATTTTCACTTAGGGGTGTACTCACTTTTGTTGCCAGCGGTTTAAACATTAATGGCTGTGTGTTGAGTTATTATGAGGGGACAGCAAATTTACACTGTTATACAAGCTGTACACTCACTACTTGACATCGTATCAAAGTGTCATTTCTTCAATGCTGTCCCTTGAAAAGATATAACAAAATATTTGCAGAAATGTGAGGGGTGTACTCACTTTTGTGAGATACTGTAAATATAAGAAGATGAAGAAGAAAAAGTTAATTGTTTCCTCTTGACAAGTCAATTCATGAAGCGCTGTCCTCTCCTCTCCAGGGCCTCAGAGAGATGCCCAAGCAGGGCGAGAGTTTATCCTCAAGATGTTCGTGGACCTGAACCCAGACAGCGACAAGATCATCTACTCTCACTTCACCTGCGCCACCGACACAGAGAACATCCGCTTCGTCTTTGCCGCCGTCAAAGACACCATCCTGCAGCTCAACCTGAAGGAGTACAACCTGGTGTAGAGCGGAGCACCGACACACACTGACTGACGCAAATCTGTGAAACGATACATCATATATATACACACACACGAGAAAAGAAAAATCCAAGAAAAAAAAAAATCTAATGGTTGCATAATACTAATTTATTTGCCATTTGTTGATCTCTTGGAGCCCGAGGGGTGAGCAAAGTCAATTTTATCTTGCTATTTAAGAAGGAGGCAATGAAATACAGGGAGAGGGGGGGCAAGATACTCTGAAGGGTCGGGGGAGGGATTTGCTGTTGACTGAACAGCGACTATCCTCATTTCTAGGCTTTGCGCATTGTGAAGTTCTGTTTTTTTCTTTTATTTTTGGTTTAGTTTTTTATGAGAGAAAGAAAGGAAAACTACTTTGTGCACTTGAGGTTTTGGTGGCTTGTTCTGTCCGTCAGAGCTGGAACAAATGCAATGTGCTCCCTGCCTCCTGCCTTTTTATAAACAAGAAGAAGAAGAAGAAGAAAGGTTTTCATTCCTTGTTTCCATTCCCTGTTCACCCTCTAGGAAATAATGAAACCGATCTGTAATTGACAGCTTGACCATTTTCCCTCAAATGGGAGATCGGCGGTTCTCTCCATAAATAGGCATAAAACTGTGATTTTTAAATTATTTCATACCGACTTGGTATTGACTTCAATCATTATTAGTATTACGTTGCATTTTTGGTACCGTCCAGTAAGTAGAGCATGTGTGACTGACAGCGGATTCACCAAAAGTTTTTTTTTTGTGTGGAAGTAGCTCGAGTCTCACGTCAGTTTCTCCATCAGAGTTCAGTATTGTTGGCTTTAAAGATAAAAATGCTTTCTGAGCTTCGAGGCGACCCGGTGGACGTAAAATCAGCACAGTGCTGGCTTCGCTTTACGCAGACTGAAGAGAGTTGAGGAGGTTATAATTTATGACACGGTGTTGTTGAAAGATTATGTCCAACTGTGCCACATTAACGCTTTTTCATTCATTATGGTGACGTGTGTATTTATTGCCAATTGCCAAAACGACTCGACTTTACTGCTCAAATGGAGGGAAGCAGAATCACTTCACTCCTGAAGTATTCAATGATGGCGCCCTCGCACACACACACACACACACACACACACACACACACACACACACACACACAGTTTGTTAGCAGCGAGGAGGACGCCAACACGTGCCCTGAACTGCTCGAACTGTCCAATCCTGGCCCTCCCAACCCCACCACCCTGCGGACTATCCAGTCACATTTCAGCTGTGTCTTTATAATCGTCCAATCACAGCCCGGCTGACTTGACTGTTCAGTAGCAGTGGAGGATACATTCGGCTGATTGCTTCATTAAAGGGCGTTAAAGAGTGTCGATGTTCAGTTTTGTACCAAAGTAAGCCCTCCTCGTTTCCGATTGGCACCTTTTTGATTTCCTCATTCCAAAGTTACTTTTTTTTTCTTCCCATGAACATAAGCCTGTAATTTACATTTATTGAGGCATAGTGCAATTATGAACGCTATAATCATTGTACATACATCTCTCTATATATATGGCAGCATCTTTGTTCGGCTTTGTAATCATTACTTCCTTTTTTTTTGGCAGATTGAATGTGCGGTATTGAAAATATGTATCTATGTAATTGTATTGTATGTCTAATGGCTAATTCATTTTTGGAAGAAAAAAGTATGTTATTTACATGTCTGTTTTTGTTTCCTTTTTTTTTCAGAGGAGAATGTACATTTTGTTTTGTTTTTTTCTCTCGGCTTCAGAACTGCATAAAGAGGAGCATTATCATCCAACAACAGATTGATTGGTATGCCAGTACTTATAGTAGCCGGTCTGTTAAATTGGCCTTTTTATATGAAAAAAGCTACAGACTGAATCCAATCTACAGGGCTAATTGTAATCATTAGAGTAATCACTTGTCATGTACAGCTGCAATCACATCGCACATTGGTTCTTATTCTTTTATATTTAGCTTCATTATTACGCCTCAGTAAGTATTGATTATCTCTGAGGCACCTTGTGATCCTGAACATCCCCGCAACACCTCCGCCAAACACCTTTCCCTAGGAGAGATGTTTTATTGGATGACAGGCAGGTAAAGTGTCGTTGATAGGTTTTAAAACCCTCCGCCCTGATAGAAATCCAGTATTTTAGAGGCTGTCAGACTAATAAGTGACTGACCAGTGTACACAGACTCAACCATTTGGCCTGTTTAGAACATTTACCGGGGCTTTATTTCTCTTACGTTTGACTTAGTTTCCATTGTGATTAGAATGTACAGTATTACTTAAGGATTTATTTATGAGAAGATGCCATAAGAGAAAACACACACACGCACACACACACACACACAGTTCACATGTACATATTGCCTTATTGAATAAGCTGTGCCTCATGAAGTCTCATGCAAGGCACCTGTGTTTTTATGAGAAGTGAAGCCAGTGCGGCCGATAACGTCCCTTTTTATGAGCTGGAGGATTGTTTTTTTTTGTTACTCTGTGCTGTCAGAAGACATCGAGAGCAGCTTTGAAATGTAGCTCGTGTAGCTGAGATGACGTGACTAACCAGACGTTATGAACACATCATGAGTGAATTGTAATCGGAACACGCTTTCTTTCTGTTGATTTCATGTCTTAAAAAACCTCCACGCCACAGTGCTTTGTACTGCGTTTAACTGCCTCGTGTGTTTCGCAAGGTGTCACAATCAGGACTCAAAATCAGGTCGGCACGATTAATCGAAATATTATCGAAATTGCAATTATCGAAATTTGCGTGACAAAACAATGTTATAGTGAAATCCGTAGTGCTGTAGAGATGCCCTCGCCTACACATCTTGTTCTCCAGATGTAAAAAAAAAAAAAGAAAAGAAAGAAAAAACAACAAAAAAGACAAACATGCGATGGTGAATCATCATCATGATCAATAGGATTCTTTGACCATATCGTGCAGCCCTGTTCCAAATGGCCACCAGCCGCCTGCAGAGTGTTTTCAGGACGTTTGGCTCTGGTCTGGCTTCTCGCAGCCACTTTGGCCGGCGACCAGCACCTCACCTGGAGGTCCTGTTGTTTTCAGATATTTCAGCCAGCTGGTGAAATTGCTAACAAGGATGGTTGATTTTGGCAGGCAGCGACGGCTTCAAAAAAGTTAATACCCGGGCCAGTTCACAGCGTACTCGAAGTAAATTAAGATCTCACAACAACCGCCTACCAACAGCGGGACTGAATAGGGGGAGAAAAAAAAACTGTGTTACTCTTCTTGTTGCCAGAGGAGATGTTCTGAAGTTCCAGCTTCTCGGTGTTGATCGCTTGTTGCAGTAATCAGTAACTTGTGTCCCTGCTGATGCAAAGTGTCTCTTTACACGGGCCTCAAAAAGAGATTCAACGAGTGATAAATCCTGGAGTGTGACAACTGCTCGTGAATCTCAGATGTTTTTTACACAATGATTGAGGTTGATCATTAAAAAAAGAAGATATTGTGCTGCCAAAGATGCAGAATGGATTCTGTCAGCTAAATATGAGCCAGTATTAAGGACTCTTTCCAAGCTATGTGAGAGACTTCACACTGAGGGAGCACATGTGAGTCATATCAGGCTGGATTTTTCCAGCAGGTGTCGACGTGCTGACACACAGTTTGGGAACCTGTGCTTCGGGTCAGATATCAAGCAGAACGTTACATACAGAATATTGATTATACTTACTGTAGCACTGCAGTGTCTATTAACTTTCTATAAACTGCTTTTACTCAAGTCCCAGACAAATCCTGGACTGCTTTTTTCTGCCTTTAAATCACGAAGACATGAAGTTTAATGGCTTTTGAAATATTATAGACGATCTCCGGTCACAATTGTGTAAAATGTGTGACTCTTGCATCGCAGCACGAGCATTTTGCTTCTCCAGATGCCTGTGCCGCATGTATTTGAACTCCACTTTGTATTACAAACCTCTGTCAAGCTCTGAAAGTTAAGTCAAAGTGAACACAGATGTGATTCTTATTACTCTATAAAGCTCAACAGAATGTGCCCCAAGCATTGTTGCCAAGCAGGATGGATGAAGTTGCCTTTCTGAGGTTATTTGGACTCATTTTCTGTCCTCTGTTATCTTTGGTAGTTTATATTTTACATGCAATCTAAAGACATAAAGAGCTGGCTTTATTTACTTCCTGGTTTAAAACTCCACACCACCGACAATAAAACGTCAATTGAGATGCAACCCAACAGTACGAAGATAATCCATCACGTTTTTTTTTTTTATATCCCTGAGAGATTGATGTTCTCACCTCTCCAAGACCACAGAGGAAGAAACAAACCTTGACAAACCAGATTCCCTGCTGAGAAAAGCTCGACTCGACTCAGTAGAAATGAAAAATCTTTGTACTTAAGTTTTCCTGCTGATGATAACACGTTCAGTCTTGTTGTTCTTGTTGCAAAGCAATCATGATGACACAGAGTAGTCTGGACTTCTAAAAAAAAAGTGTATGTACTGAGAACATTGTTCAAAAAGAGGACAAGAGTGGATTTACTGAGAGTAAACTGCAAAGAAAAAGCCAAAAGACTGCTTGTGGTTATTTCATTAAGGTAACTCACTCACTTTATTTTTATTACTCGAACGTATAAAAAGGATTGTTCAACGACACACACACACACATTCAAAGTTACCGTTTGTCATTATCACTTCCTCAGTCCATTATTTTTTCATGTTTTGATTCACTTCCTGTTTCACATCAGGAGTGGAACTGCTCAGTATTTTGTATTTTAATGTGTGGTTGTGTGTGTTTTTAAAGGTTAAATTCACTCCAAAATTAAAGACTCAGTCATTAACTACTCACCGTTATGACGATGGAATGTCAGATGAAAGTTTGTAAACATTTCTCGAGCTTCACAGCAAAAGATCGCTGCAGCATTGACCTGAACAACTGAAGTAGATGGGGACTTGTTTTAAAACGCCACAGACAACAATAAAAAACTGTCTCCCTACAGCCCGTCTGGCTTAATTAGAATCTCCAGAAGCCCAGAGATCCCACATTTAATTAAAAGACAAAATCTTCACTGTAGCTGCTGACCTAAAAGCGTGCACCCCGTCTGTAACCGGTGCACAGGCTCAACCGTGCGTTGAAGGTGTCAATAACTTCCTTTTCAAAATAAATTGGGATATTGGGGGATATTGCAGCGCAATTTGGCTGTGAACCTACAGAAGTGTTTTGCAGACTACGAAACTTCTGCTGACTTTCCATCTACGTGCGGGTGAGCAGATGATGACTGAAGTTTCGTGTTTGGATGAACTTACCCTTTAAACAGGTGACTGCTGATGACTACAGATGTTATTTGATCATTTGTCCATTCATGAATTTGTAACACTGTCTATCAGGTCTTTTCAAAAGGCATTAGTTAATACGTTAAAAGGACCTTAAAATCCTTATAAGACGCATATCAACATGAATAAGAATATGTAAGTGTTAAGCATCTTAAGCACGTATAAAACGCTTAAGAGCATTACTCAAAAACTTAAACTGTTACCTATAATGTTATCAAACCTTTAATGAGCCTTTGTGATGGATGAATACTTACTTTATTATACATTTAATGCAGTCATCTATGCTTTTTTCATCTACAAGTTCCAAAATGAAAACAATGCCTTGTTTAGGTTGTTTCCTCATTTTGCAACAACATTTCGTAGATTATTACATATTTTTATCTCTTCATCATCTGTAATTTGATGTTGATATGACTTTATTTTTAACTAATCTCATTTCCTGTTTATTTTTTCTGTCTTTTGAGTTCATAATACTGACCATGAGCACAGATCTGTGCAGCTGAAGCTCACGTGTGTTCACTCTTTATTGTCACATTTGCATTATCATACTGTAACATTACTAACAAGAGGAATAACCCTCAGAGGCCTTTATCCTTCTGCAAGATGAGAAGTGCTGAAGGTGGAAACAGACTGAATCCAGCCAGGATGTAATTCATTTAGACGACTCATTCACTCACAGCTGGCCTTCCTGCCCCCTTGTGGCCGTTTGGAGACATTGCACTGAGGCAGGATCCTTCACTTCCCATTTCCAAGTAATGCTGCGCAATGCTGAGGATGTTTCACGCCCCGAGCTCCTTCTGACACATGTCGGATGCAATAAAAAACTTGCCAGGAAAGCTACTCGCAGCCTGCAACCATGTGATAAACGCCAGTTTACGCACCAGGCCCGCGGATTCTACTTTCCTGGCTTTTTTTGGTTTGGTTTTTGTCTTTAATCAAAAACCTGCTCCACCATTCTCAGTTTGCATGATCTCTGTAGGGTAAAGTCAACACAGTCTGCCTGCTCTGGATGCCAACTTCCCATTTTATCTGCTTCTATTTGCAGCCGGTGCCACGCCCTCCGAAAAGGCTGGATAAAGTTGAACAAGTGTCCTCCTCCTTCACACCAGCCCCAGCACCTTATCAGGAAAGATCAGAGCTTTTTACTGTTAAAAAAAGATCTCTGGACTTTCCCCTACAACGCAGAATCTCGGAATATTTTAGCCAATAAATTCAAATTAAGAGGAATAAGGGGGTTTAAAAGATGCTCTGCGCCCTTTCCTGAATTTGTGAAGTGAGAGAAGGGAGCAGACATCTCCAGAAGCCTTCAGCATTTCTCACCTTGACCGCAGAGGGCTCGCTGGTGTGCGTGAGGGATGGCTGGCTGCTGCGTGTCGGCGGAGGACAAAGAGAACCAGAGGATCAACGAGGAGATCGAGAAGCAGCTGCGGAGGGACAAGAAGGACTCTCGGAGGGAGCTGAAGCTGCTGCTGCTGGGTGAGCATCATCTTAGTGGCCCCTCATCTCAGAGCAAAGGACGCTTTGTAGGGTGAACCATAGATTATGAAAGTGGATCAAACTCTTGGCGCGTACTGACGATACATTTTCTGCCCCTTTCAGGCCAGAGTGCCACAAAATACATACCGAAGCTGTTCTAAAAGTTCCCCAGATGGAGTTATATTTAGCTGTTTTTCGGGGGGTTGTGGTTTTCATTCTCAGTGAGTCATGAGCAGGTGTAAATGTCCCATTACTTCACTGCTTCCTGGCCACACCTGGACATGCAGGTGCCATGGCAGGTGGGACAGGACTCAGCAGAAGGATCTCTTTCCTCGATATTTTAGGATGTTTTTGGATTGTGGTGCGTATGCATCAAGCACCGAGGTCAATGATAGTGTGAGGAAGTCTGTGTTGAATATCTTAACTATTCTCTTTGTGTCCTCTCCTCTTCATTCTTCTCTCTCGTCTCCGGATGGAGCAGTCTGTCAGTGCGCGCTGGCTCCGCCGACGCGCCGCTGATTTTACGCACAGTGGAGAGTTTTCAACCTTTGTTATTTTGTCTACTAGACTCATTTGATTCTCACCTGGAACAGAAATACCACAAATAGTTACATGCAGACGTAGTTAAAGATGACACTGTTCTGACTTTTGCTTGTTTTAAGTCAAAGTGTGTATAGAAACTGAAGTCCGCTCCTTCATCGCACTTGTTAGAGGATTTCTTTGTGTTTGCTCCCAGATGGACCAAAGAAAATAGGGCGTTTTCCCGCCCTCTGTTGGGATGAACTCCAACCTCATTTAGTAGGAAAAAAAGTAATATTGATTCAATGTCCAGTTGCTGACAGGAGATATGTCCTGTTCATGGTGTTTAAACATGCAACATCACATCTATATATGGAGATATTAATAATGTAAAGTTTCTGATGCTTAGAAATACATGAGTTTATCCACTTGTCATGTCACAGTGAAGAAAGGGTGGACGCTTCCTGGTATCAGCTCGCTGACTTGCTCAAAAGCTCCTCAGCAGGTCTGAGACTAGCTGGGAACAGGCTTTGATTACTATTTATTATTTTCTCCTTTAGCTGATGCACGTGGCACCAGCTAGTCTTTCTAGGATCCAAAGATCCAGTGGACCATATTCATCATGCACATTAACAACATTACATCTGTGTTTGGTTATTATATTCATCACATGTGTCCACCTCCAGCTTTGTTGAGTTAAGAAAGTGATAGTTCTTAAACTTTCTTTTGTGCATTCATTCCTGACTCTGCCGCCTCAGTGAGAGGACGACTGGGTACGGACACATTAGTTCTCAGAATAAGTCTCATGTGTTCGTCAGCTGCTGAATGCTTTCTTATTTGAATGAGGGGCGATGCATGTAAAGGGGGCAGCTATTCAAATGAGCCGTGACACGATGAATGACCGTCACCATCTGTTCTAGTAAAATGATTGTGAAAGTTGATAATCTGACTTTGTAAAACGTCAGATTGATGTGGAATATTACCATAGCTACCTTTGTTGGATAAAATATTGTCCTATATATAGATTTATATTATAACAGTGGTGATATAATAGTATTATTGGAGCTTTTCATATGGACAAAATCAGGCATCGTGATATTTTTGACAAAACATTGGAGGGATGCACTGTTGGTACCTTAATGAAATATGAACAAAGTGAGATTTTTTGCTAGATAATCGTCAGTTATGTGAATATAATGACTAAGTGAGGGGAGGCAAGTATAAGAACAAGAAGATTAGTCTGGTAAGTTCAGAAAATGACGTCGCTTTACTGTAAAGCAGCCTTTAAAACCAATGAAAGACAACACATACACACTATCAAGTTATAACGATATCCAAACATATAACAATTTAATATCAACACATTACTCTCCCCTAAAAAATACACCATGTAAAACTGTGACAAACTTTTAATTCTAGAGAATATTTAGACGTGCAAATTGTCATGTGAAACAAATATTAAAATATCCCTCATGAATAAATACATTCAATGAAACCACAGAAACAAAACAAGAATTAAAGACAACACTGAAGTCAGCATAAAACAATGGAGGTCATGTACATATATTGAGAAGACACACATGATAAATCAATAATGTAATGATTGATTGACAGGCCTTTGGGTGGCATCTGAAGAGCCTCCATGAGTCCGTGAGTACACACGAGCCATTTGAACTGCAGCAGAGCGGCTGCACATCAGGGACAGGAGTGACAGTCGAGGCCTCGGTCAGCGGTGTGTTTGGAGGCCATAACTAGCTGCTGCGGGCACACCTCATGCAAACGTCATGCAAATCCAGACCCGTGCGGGACGCGAGCTGCAGGTCTGCCTCCCGCTGCTCTCTGAGAACGAGCTTTCTCTTAAAGAGAGTGTCAGGTTTCTGCCCACAGCGGCTTTATGAATGTACACTTTATCTGTCGGGGGAAGATCTCCTCTCGGCTCACTGTGCAGGGGAATGATGGGTGAGAGCTGAAGGAGGTAGTGTTGATGTTAACAGTCAGTGTTCTGTGGATGATGTGGATGGGTAGTTTAAAAGCTCCTGGAAAGTTCAGAGCGATTTATGTGGAGCGAATAAACGCCGAAAGAAGTCGGTGTGATGAGGAGGAACAGGTTTAACAGGTCACCAGAGGAAGATGATTCAGTTATAAAGGGCCACTGCGCCAATTACACAACATGTGACGTGTCTCTTTGTATATGACTTATGATAAGGTCCAGGTTTACTCAAAGAATCAGATGACACAAGTTTACTTTACTTTAACAATGACATTCATTTACCTGATCAAAGTGACTCAGAGTGGATGTCACCGGAGAGACGGAGTGGGAGTGAAGCAGGATGAGAGATCGACACGTTCAGCCTCTTCAGTCAGTTCACCGACACTCTGCGAGCGCCAGACGCCATTGAGGAACCAGGAGTAAAAGAATAAACGGAGAACAGCATGAAAGAAAGCGGGATGAAGCGTTTTCATGAACCACCATGCGGGCTTGTTTATTTGAATAGATGTAGTATCAGTATTAAATATTAACAGTCTCATGCAAGCACAGAATATGCAAAGAGAACAGACAGCCGTGGACTTGTTCACAAAGAGGAATGCAGAATAAGCCGATTATTTGTTTGAGTAACCCCGGAAAAAAAAAATAAACAGGAAGAAGATCTGTGAGCAGAAAAACAGATTAATTTCTCCGCGTTTGCAGCCGCTTTAGTTTAGTGTCAGTGTCATGAAGCTGTTTCAACGATATTGTGCCTGAAACAGCTGACAGACAGTCAGTAACAAACAGTCAGCAACAGTCAGTAACAGTCAGTAACCATCAGTGTGACAAACAGTCAGTAACCATCAGTGTGACAAATAGCCAGTAACAGTCAGTAACAAACAGTCAGTAACAAACAGTCAGCAACAGTCAATACCAAACAGTCAGTAACAAACAGTCAGTACAAGTCAGTAACCATCAGTGTGACAGTCAGTAACAGTCATTAACCATCAGTGTGACAAACAGTCAGTAACAATCAGCAACCATCAGTGTGACAAATAGCCAGTAACAGTCAGTAACAAACAGTCAGTACCAAACAGTCAGTTACAAACAGTCAGTAAGAAACGGTCAGTGACAAACAGTCATTGACCATCAGTGTGACAGTCAGTCAGTAAAAGTCAGTAACCATCAGTGTGACAAACAGTCAGTAAAAGTCAGTAACCATCAGTGTGACAAACAGTCAGTAACAAACAGTCAGCGACAAACAATCAATACTAAACAGTCAGTAAGAAACGGTCAATGACAAACAGTCAGTAAAAGTCAGTAACCATCAGTGTGACAAATAGCCAGTAACAGTCAGTAACAAACAGTCAGTACCAAACAGTTAGTAGCAGACAGTAACAAACAGTCAGTAACAAACAGTCAGAGACAAACAGTCTGTAACAAATAGTCAGTAACAGCCAATGACCATCAGTGTGACAAACAGTCAGTAACAGTCAGAGGCAAACAGGTGGTGACAAACAGTCAGTCAGAAACAGTTGGTGACAAACAGTCAGTAACAAACAGTCAGTAACAAACAGTCACCCTGCATCCAGGTCACAGGAGCTGAAGTTATTCGATGAGGTTAAATGTGTCCAAACATTCTGTAATTAATGAAGTTAAAGTTTTAAATGTTAGTTTCAGTGCAGCTTGTATGCCACGCAGTAGATAGCATACCTCCGCCAAGGCCCAACAATCAGCTTTAATACAATCAAGCCTATTTAAATCGGCAGGATCTGGACTTTTATTTGGATCAGCATCAGATTGCGCTCGCAGATCCCAGCCTACAAGACACACCTGAGCTTTTCAATTAAGATTCGGATTAATTCACGAAGAAGTTAAAAAAATGCAATCGAGCAATGTGAGAAAATAATTCCTTGATGTGTCCCTTTTTCTTGATCTGCAGTAAAAGTGAATGGGGTCTCTTCCGGGGCCAAGACTCATCCTCCATCCTGTTTTATGGAAATCTATTTCGTAGTTTTTATATAATCCTGGTGACAAACTAACCAGCAAACAGACATGAAAAAAATGACACTTTTAATGTCGACAGGTGATAACGGCACCGCATTCATTCACACAGCGCCCGTGTGATGACATTTGTGGTCAGTGTTTATTACCTGAGGGGAAACTGTAAAACACCGCCCGCACAAGTCACACATGCAGATGTGCACAAAGATAAAGGCAGAAAAACATGCTTCTTTCTGTGAAGCGTCTTCAGGGCAGATATTTCTTAGACCCTCTCTTGCTGGTAAATGTCCAAACTGAACGTCCCAAGTTTGTGACGCAGGCTTTCCATCAAAAATGATTCTCCAGGTCAAGATGTTCCTGATTGCAGCTCCTGAGACTCTCAGTTTGTACAGGCTGAGTCGTTCTCCCTACAAAGAATAAAAGAAGATCTTTCTGTGTAAAAAAGGCGGCGTGCTCCTTTTAGGTAAATACTGATTTAAACAAGAACAACACTCAGCAGAGCGCATACCTCCGCCAAGGCCCAACAGTCCCCTTTTGGTATCAGCCACCTCAGTACACCTGATGTTTTTCCATCGAGATCCAAACAACATTCACTGAGAAAGCTGAAGTGTTTTGTAAAATCCTGCTGACAAACCAACGAACAAACAAAAAGACACGTCTGTGAACACAACCATGGAGGTGATTAAGTATTTTTAACGTGGAATACATTTAGATCTTTAATTTAATTGGGGCTGATTGTGTCCACTGAGAAATATCTTTCAGAGAAATATGAAAAAAGACATTTGCTGATGTTCAAAACAGCCGAAGTTATAAATCGATTAGTGAGTAGATTAACAAAACTTGACAGTTTGGAGAAGTGTTGGTAATTTTGATCTATTTATCAGGTAAAAAAACAACAAACAACTATAAAATAAATACTTCCAGAAGAGGAAACAAAGAAAGAAACGTCTGATGTCAGAGTCTTTGTGATGAATGTGTTGCAGCACTAACACCACGTGATGAAAAGCCCACTCTGCATCCAAAAGGTCTGCGGTTTAAAAAAAAAATATCTGCCACATTAAAGACAGACAACAATTATTAATGTAATAATTGTACCAGAATGTATTCAGCTCTAAAAGACCGAGGCCTCAAGGGTAAACAAGTGAAACACAGCAGGCGTGCGGGATCAGGATTTGCCTCCGTCTCTTAGTTGACCCTCCTGTCTCCTCCAAATCCGCCTCGTCTTCAAGAAACTTGACTTGTAAACAAGGTGCATTCAAATGCAGACGATTTGTCTAAGCCTTTGTTTGCTGAGATGTAAAGACGCAAGTGTTCATGGTGCCATGCAAAACAGCCAGGACACCAGAAAACTGCTGCCACCACCCGGGCTCTCCACAGAGCCTGAACACACTGCTGAGAGGACGTGTACAGATATATACTCACACACACACACACAGACACACACACACACACACACACAGTGAAAGTCCCCGCACACAAACGAGGCTACTCCCAGTGCTGAAGGTGTGCTAACAAACACACATTTGTTAAACAAATGGATTCAGCGTCATGTGGTCCGAATGAGAAAATTAGGAACTTGCGTTGTGAGAACTGAAGAGGGAGGTGATGTGCAGCGTGTGTGTGTGTGTGTGTGTGTGTGTGAGAGAGAGAGCGTGTGTGAGTCAATGCATTTAGAATTTATTGTCATGAAGTGTAAAGTGTGTGTGTGTCTTTGTTTGACTGTCAGTGGTTCCAACCAACACCGCTGAGTAAAAACCGTGAAACTATCACAAACAAACACTTTGTTGCATGTAAATAACGTGATGACACTAAAAGTACGGCAGGTGTGAAGCAGTTTGATTGGATTTCACCCCGCAGGTACCGGAGAGAGCGGGAAGAGCACCTTCATCAAACAAATGAGGATCATCCATGGAGGAGGTTACTCGGATGAGGACAAGAGGAGCTACGCCAAGCTGGTCTTCCAGAACATTTACACGTCCATGCAGACGATGATCCGAGCCATGGAGGTTCTTAGTATATCCTTCTCTGACCAAAAGAACCAGGTACGGACTGGGTCAAACTGGGTCGGCTCAGTTTTGTCCCTGGAGTTTATTTGAGTTATTATGTCCTTTATTCAGCACACATTTAAGATTTTAAGTCTGAACGAACATTTTGTAAATAACAGCAAAATATAAAGATGATAGGAATTGAAGAAAATGACTGAGGCACTCGAAACCTCATAATGGAACAGTTCAATGTTTTTTTGCTATTTAGACACAAAACCACTTGAGAAAATTGCAAGGAATCAAGACTATCTACATGCAAAGTGAAGGCAGATTGTGTAAAATGAAGAATTCAAAGCTTTCTGTCACTGACACTGTTTTGTGGTATAAAAGCCGCAAACCGGCATTTTCAACTGATTTTCACAGCTTGTCTCCACATTTTATATAAATTAAGTCAGCTCCCTACCAGTCAAACATGCCCAACAACAAATTAACTCATCAAATCATTAACTCATTAAGAAAATGCCCAAATTCTGCTGCTTTCCTTTCACCTAATGGTTTCTTGCAATTCAGATTAGAAAACAAATTATTTGTTGAAAAGGAGGTTTTTGGACGGAGACAGAAATATTCCTGAGCTAAGAAAATATCAGGATATAAAGACGGAGAATGCAATAACAGTCTAAGCTAGCTCCCTGCTTCTCTTCCTCTCCTCGATCTGTTCCCACAAAGTGACAGAAGTTGTGGACATGCCGGACGTTTTTTATTCTGTCTCTGTGTCTTTGTTTGTCCGTAGAGCCATGCAGATGCGATCCTGGAGGTGGAGGTGGACAAGGTGGAGGAGTTAGAACAAAGCCTCGTGACGGGCATCAGGAGTCTGTGGGCCGATGGAGGAATACAGGAGTGCTACGACCGACGCAGAGAATACCAGCTGTCCGACTCCACCAAATAGTGAGCATTAGACAGAACACAGAGATTGTGATCTGCTCAGCTCTGCCAGATAGTGATCACAGATAGAGCTAAACAGTCTGACACAGTCTCGGTATCAAGGCTCAAAGATGGAGAGATCTGGCGGGCCAACATCGGCTCCACCTTGGACAACCCTGATTTAGACCCTAATTTTGGGAATTGAAATACATAGAATGAATATCAAAACAATCTGAGACTAGACGCCCTCTTTTTGAAGATAGACGGGTTACATCACAGGGATTAGACAGATCACTTCTGTACCTCAGGCAAAACTGTTTCTGAATGGTTTTAACTTCCTGGTTAGAGTCTTTCTTTAATCGCCACAAAATTCCCAGAAATGTTTTCCTCATATTTCCTCTTCCTGCTTGTGCTTATTCCCTCCTCTTTTTTTATCAGCTATCTCACAGACCTGGATCGAATTGCAGAACCCTCATACCTACCTGACCTGCAAGATATTCTCAGAGTCCGAGTGCCAACCACGGGTATCATCGAATACCCCTTTGACATGGAGAATGTCATCTTCAGGTGAGCTATAACGCTCAGATCGGACAGGTACGGGTGGCTTTTTGACGTGGCATAACTCTCCTCTTGTTGTTGTGGCAGGATGGTGGATGTGGGGGGTCAGAGGTCAGAGAGGAGGAAGTGGATCCACTGCTTCGAGAACGTCACCTCCATCATCTTTCTGGTGGCGCTCAGCGAGTACGACCAGGTTCTGGCCGAGTGCGACAACGAGGTGAGAGATCGGCCCGGCAGCAGATCGCCGCTCCACTCTTTGAATGTGGCGTCGTTGTTCCAACCTTTTTCACGCTGCAATTCAATTCCAGAACCGTATGGAGGAGAGCAAGGCCCTGTTCAAAACCATCATCACCTATCCCTGGTTCCAGCGCTCCTCCGTCATACTCTTCCTCAACAAGACCGACATCCTGAAGGAGAAGATCATGTACTCTCATATAGCCACGTACTTCCCTGAATTCACAGGTTAGATAGCATCTTTCTAAGGAGGGTCATTCTGTGCCACATGCTTAAATGTCTTTTTCTAATAACTCTTTCCAGGATGTTTACAGGTCTTGATGAGTACGACTGCATGCGTGCAAAAGTTGCATTCAGCATACTGAAATAACGACCTTGACTTGCAGGACCGCAGCAGGATCCCGGAGCAGCTCAAGAATTCATCCTGAAAATGTACCAAGAACAAAACCCGGAAAAGGACAAGACGCTGTACCCTCACTTCACCTGCGCCACGGACACGGAAAACATCCGCTTCGTCTTTGTGGCCGTCAAAGACACCATCCTCAGACACAACCTGAAGGAGTTCAATCTGGTGTAAAGAAGAGGAGGAGGAGGACAGCAGAGGGTAGAAGTGACGACGCGAGGAGAGCCATGATAGGAGATATACATAAAGATAAACTTGACAGTGATTTGTCATAGTTGTCTAAACAGAGAACAATTGGATTTCTCATAAATCTCCTCCCTGTTTAAACAACTAACGACTAAAGACCCTTGGTGTCACTGTGCCTGTAGGAGTCAAGCCAGAGAGAATGTGACTGTTTGTAAGCTGCTTTCTGGAATGTAATTTTTATGTATTGTGTGTAATTTATAGCATTTATAGAAATGTACTGTAGGGAAAAAGATACTTTACAGCAGAGGTGAGGATGTGAAAACTATTTATTTTTCAAAGATTATTACGTAATATCATCGACCTGTCGAGTAGGCTACATATTTCACTAATTCTTAAAATAGTTATCAGAAATGCTCACGCACGAGCTGTTTGAAAGAGTTTTTTGTTATTTAATATTGATATCTAGAACATTTTATGCCTTTTGCTCTTAACACCGAGCCACCTGTCTTCTCCCGCCTGAAGGTGCCTTATTTACTCAGCACACTGAGTTTGTTGTAGATGTAAATAATCCACATTGTGCTTTGAGACAAATCCAACTGTTTTTCTTCTCACGAGATATGCAAAGTACACATGTGGTGATTTTGAATAAACTATAGTTACTTAATGAAGAGTGTTGTTTGTGTGCGTGGGATCCTCTGGGTACAACGAAAGAAGGATGATGACGCTGAGATTTAATACACATATTTTATTTTATTTTTTTCGGAAAGAGCAGGAAAAAAAAAAAAATTAACAAAACATTAGGCCACTCCAGTGTTTATTTTGCTCCCCAAAAACCAAAAAATGACAAACATTAACTGGCAACAGAAACACTTAGTCGCATTAAACTGCGATGCACCACAAACCAAAAAGCCAAACCTTTAAAAAGCACGTCAGAATTAACAGCAGCTCATAATAATTAGCATTCGTTTCTATTAAATATACTTTTCTCTGCATAACTCCTTAACATCGTTGGCATTGCATACGTGTGGTATAAAAACATAAAAATCACAAAATTACAATCTGTAACACCGTAACACAATGGACTATTGTGTGAGTGTGGATATATATATACAGATAGTTTATAATTTTAGATCAATATACAGCAAATTGATAAGTGTAGTATAAAAATAGCATGCCTCTCTAAATCACACACTGAACAGTCTTCAACTGCAGCAACGTATTAAAAAAAGAGGAAGAGAAAAGAGTAAAAGTAAGACGACGTATTCTGAGTAACATGTGTTATAAAGCCATACTCAAAAGTTTAAATTAGTTTCCCTTTTATATAATCTGGTAAAATTAACACTGTACAACATTAAATGTGCTACAACAATCATGGTTGATTTGGCCTCAGTGTTATTCAAGCAGTTCTCTACCACTTCTCTTCTCTGGCTGTTGCACCGGAACAGTGTAGCTTCTCAAAGCAAAACGACAAACTTGAATTATGTTCAGCGAGACTGAAACTGAATGAAGTCAGTGACTCCGTGTGAGTTAGAACCGCAGAGTGCAGAAAGCTGAAGGCCTAGAAAAGTGAAAACCCTCCAATTTCAGACACGAGCGGATTGTGCGAAGCGATGAAATAAATGATTATAAAACAACTTATAAAGTGTGTGCGCAGGTGACGAAGATTGGTTAAATGTACACAGAGTTTCTGTGGTAAACGAATGTAAGTGAGCAGTCCATTTATAGAGCTTCGGTTAGCATGCACACGTACACGCGACGCACTCAGTCTGTCGCCCCACGACGCACAATAACAGTCAACATACAGCATCGTTTGTGTGTTCGCGCCACTACTCACACACGGAGGTAAACAAAAGGAGCATGCAGTAGAGAACAAAGGCACTGACACACACTGACTGTGTGTGTTTTCTTCTTCTTTTTTTTCCATTTTCTCTTTTACACGTTCATCATTTTCTCACTCTTCTTGTCGAGTCAGTATTTAGGTAAACTCTCTCTTGCGTCCTCCAATTTGGCAAGAACCCACTGAGGATGAAACAGAAGCAAAGTTATTAACTCCGACAGCAGGTTGGTCACATGACGTTGGTCAGTATATAAAGCATTTACACAGGAACATTTTTTGGTCTGAATCGTCAACTTACCTTGGCTATCTCAGGAGTTTTGAAGTTTATGATCTTCCCAAACTCCTTGGCATGGAAGACCGACTTTACCCTCTCCTGCAGTACACAAGACAGAGCATGTAGTGCAACAATCTGCATAATAATTATTTAAAAACAGTCCTCTGAGGGTTAAAAGGTAAATCTTCTGGTTTGGATTGTTAGTCAAAGATTACACGTACCTTGGCCTCAATGCGAAGTCGGCGGCTCTCTACGATCATCGGCTCCTTGGTGAACTCTTCAAACAGATACTGCCACTCGCAGGTCAACTGGCCAAATGTGCCTTTGGTCACGAAAAATATCCCCCTGGAGAAGAAACCACACAACAACGGGTTAGATCTGGGATACACCGAGTTCAGGTATTCAGGAGTGTTGTGTTTCACTCGCCTCTTGGTGATCATCAGGAAGTCAGAGTCATTGACCTTGGCATGAGCGAAGTATCTGTACTTGGCAAAACGTCCATTCTCAATTTTCTGAGGGGAGAGACAAAGTAGGTGAATATCTACACAAACAACAAGACTGAAAACCAAAATGAATGCTCAGATGTCTCACGGCAATTTCTATCGACAAGCATTTTACACTTCACTCTGATGAAACTGGAAGATGTTGTGGGCGGTGAGGAAAGATGTGATGAAACAAACACGATGGCAGAGAGACGAGTAGATGTGAACATTTTATTGAGAACAAGAGGAAAGGGAATACTGAATAGTGAATGACAGAATGATAAATCCAACAGAAAAGCTTCATGATGTGAGGATTTTTCAACAATGAATGAAAATTTTAACAATGAGAAGATATCATTATTTTGTGGGGAGAAAATGATAAAAGAAATAATAAGGTCTAACACAGGAGTGATAAAGTTAAAAGAATAAAGTAAGACACTCAAAATAAAGAAAACACACATTAAATTATAAAATACATAAAAACAAATGGCTTAATTTACTCAGGTGCCTTTCTTTGCTTTGTTAAATCCTTCAAAAGTGAGTGAACTCCTGACTAACAGACTGGAGGCTCAAACACAGACTACAAACAGAACAACAATGCTACACTACAGCTGCCACTTTTCCTCATCACCCTCATCCTGTGAGCCACTTCTACTCCATTCAATGAAGGCCAACCTCCTCTGTGGACACGACAAGAGAGAAGAGTCAGGGTCAGAGCAGAGAGAACCAAAAAAAAGCCTGTTTCTACCCCTGGGAGGCTCACTGTGTTGTGTGTCAGTGATGGTTTGAGTTTTCATCGAGGATGTAAAAGTTTATTTTAATTTTACCTGACTGCATCAGCAAAATATCTTTTTATGTGTTTTCCTCACAGTTACAACACCTCGATCCTTCAAAACACTAAAACTACCCGACCATTCATTTAAAAAATATATTTATTACATTATCTTCCCTATTTACTTACTTTCCCCTTTAGTTTTTTTCTTGATCTATTTCAAAGTTAAGTCAAAAATCGATTGATAAAACAACTGGCAAATAAATCCCTACATGTATTTTGTTGGTGCACTAAATGAACTATTTTCCTATTTACAGAACTATTTACTAAGGTCTTTTCTATTTTTCATTTTTCCGGGTTCAGTCCTCCATGAAGTGCACGGTTGGACCTAGAAATATGTTTTTCATTCTGTTGCAAGTTTAATTTTGAGTAAAGATCAATTAAATCTACTTCCGTCATGTTGCTATGTTTAAACCCCCAAAATACAAATTCAATTAAGTCCAATCGCAGTGTATTTGAATCCTTTTTTAACAAGCTACAACAGAAACATAAAACACAAGCAGGAAATGCTGCATCCACTGTGGTGTGTATTTGTATAATTCTTGACATCATTCATAATTTAGCACGAGGGGAATAATCGCTCACTAACACTACAAACACAAACCTACTGTAGCCGAGTTCTAACGCTGCTGAGAACGTTGGGTGACAAATTAAAGGTGAGTGAAACGAGGGGAAACATGATGATGTCAGATGCTTCAACACAGAGCACGAGAGGTCACTGAGAATGAAAAACGACATGGAGCAAACGCTGTAACCTTCGCAATCACAAGACCTCGACCAAACTGAACACCCTGAAGATTTTTTTGAGTGATGCCTTCAAAGGTGCTCGTCAAAACACCACAAGGGAATATCTTTTGGAGGAATGGTGTTCAATGAGTACTGAAGCTGTGGCTCAACACCTACAGTAACTAAGACACTTTAATTTGTCACCTAAAGTATCGGGGGGGATCCTACACATGACATCTTCACTATAGTCTAGACAAATTGTGTAGCTCTGACCTGAGACTCATAAGCAGTGACGTCAACCCACTCCATCCAGCTGGACAGCTACATAACATCATCACAGAAAGAGTGACCCGCAGGTTAAAGCTTAAATGAAGCACAAGCGAGACACTTCGAAGCCACACTTAAATCTGTGAATATGAGAAACCCGTGCTACTGACAAGCTGGTCCTGAACCACGTGAAGGGAAATGTTCTAATCAACAGCATGTTTATCCAAGAGGGCTGCAAATAGTACTTATTTTTGCTAAAAACCTTGAGGAATTAATTTGCATCCAGACGTAGCTTAGTTTTCCAACATGAGGTAGATACACTGCACTGAATTACCGCTGCAGTAAAATACATCAAATGCTGAGTGAGTGAGAGCATCCATATGAACACCAAATGCCTCAACAAACATCTTTTCTTTTGAGCTGTGGGTGTTCTTATATTTCTCGTAAATGGGTTCCCCTTTATCTCA
The DNA here is from genome assembly GCF_900880675.1 of Sparus aurata. NCBI lineage: Eukaryota > Metazoa > Chordata > Actinopteri > Spariformes > Sparidae > Sparus > Sparus aurata. The sequence continues at coordinate 30,820,941 of NC_044191.1, forward strand.
TTAGAACAGAAAACACAGCCACAGAATGACTGAATCACTGGAAGCTTTCCCTGAACTTGGTTTACTGAAAAAATATTAACCACTTCTGGTCCGACTACGGAGAGATGATGATGCAGAGTTTTTTGTCCTACCTGGAGCATCTGACTGCCGAGGCCTTCCCTCTCCTTATATGGTCGTATGACACCATCCTCGTGGATGAAGCGTGGAGGACGGAGAGATTCAATATCTTGTGAAGTCTCCGCTGCCCTAAAAATGACCCAAGACAAACCTTGTTACCTTATTTGTGTATCCATTTAGTGTAAAGCTGACAGAAAACTAACACTTTGTTGAGGTCAGACACTGAGCGTACACCTTCAACTCTGCAGCACATCCATGTGATCACATACCTCTTGATCCCTTGAAAAGTACTGCTGGCCATGTCAATAATGCCTCCAGTAGGTCTGGCAACAGCGCCAACCAGACCTTTGCCAACACCTTTGAAAAAGCCCGCTGCACCCTCCTTCTGGGCTCCTGCAAGATAACACATCAGACATCAACACAAAGCTGGACACATGATTAAATAGTTGGATTAATAGCTGTATTTTTACAAGCGCATCCAAAATGTTGGCATTTATGGTCCAATTCAGCCTACCTTTAATAGGTTTGGTGACAATCCCTGTGATCCCACTGACAAATCCCTGACAAAAGCAAAACACAAGAATATTACCAAGAAGCTGCAGACAATTTAATTGAGTTCATCAATTTGCATTCTTACACCTGAACACAAGCTTGCGTACGTACAGACACCAATCCCTTTCCACCCCTGGTCAGCCCCTCTCTCAGGCCGCTGGGCTGTTTGTTCATAGTCTCTCGTCTCTTCTGCTGGTACTCCTCGTCCATCGTTATGGCAGCAACACCCTTTGCCATGGCACCTGTGATCCTGGAGGCCGCACCTGCTATTCCACCTGGAAGGCAGATAAGAGCCTTTATAGTTACTATTTAAAATATGTCTATTAATTCTATAAGAAAAAAACTGTTTTTATCTCTCTTCATTTTCTGTTCACATGACAAATACGGCAAAAACATTTAAAAAGCACTTTACATTAAAGTTCATTACAGTCACAATAAGCAACATGAAATATCTAATTAAATACAGAAAAATAAAATATTTTTATGTGTCTATGTACCACAGCAATAAGTTTCAGGTTTCTCATGTGGGAAGAGATAAGTTTCCGCCATGTGCTTACCTACAGCTCCTCCCACCAGAGCCTTCACGCCAAGAGCCATCCCTTCAACAAACTCCTCAGGCCCCTGGATGGCTCCCTGGAAAACCACAGATAACAAGTCAAACACGAAGGCTTTAAGCAGCCACACTGATGTTGATATTCACATTAACCCAATGCTAATATTTCACCATTTAAATATTCAATATTCACCCCAAATTGAGCATTCCAGTCCTACCTGATAAGGCTCGTAAAAGAAGGCCTCCACTCCCTGTGACAGTCCTCTGATCAGTCCAAAAGGATTTCCGAGTACGTCCAGGCCGAGCACCAGCACATACATCTGTTTGATAGCCTGAAATATGCACATACAGACACTGGTGAGTCAACTTGTAGCCAGCACCTGATTGGTTTTGGTATAATTCAACTTTTTTTTTTAATTCATGAAAGGATCACACATGAGATGTACTCTACTGGCCACTTCTGCAGTGTCACTGTCCATGTGTGTTACCTGCTTGGAATAATGTCTGATGACCTCCCACTGCAGCTGCTGAGTGGTACAAAACTGGAAGGTCAACTCAAAGAAGGCCAGTCTGAAATAAAAGACAGAATCGGTTAAGTGGCAGGGACTCCTGAAACATCAAAATCACACAAACAAGAATGAATGCTGCTGATTTATGTGTCGCTTGTTTCAGCATTTGCATGCGTTCGTACTTGAAGACAACGTCCTGCACGTCAGTGAGTGTTGCACCGATGCTCTTCAGCAGCAGGTTGAGGGACTCGACAGGAATGAGCTCCGTGTCTCTCTTCTCTTTCAGGCCGTCTTCTCCTCCGGTACTCAGAGAGAAACTCAGGTGCAGCTGAAAAAACAAAAACATGACTAATCTTGGCTGGCTCTTGTTTACACATGTGCCATTCATGCTTGTTTTGTTTCAACTAAACGAAGAAGTCTGCTGCTTAATATTTCTTAAGCATCTTATTTCTGTACAAACCTTGATGGGGGAGATGTGGAAGTACTCATACAGGCTGATAGGAGAGTTGTCAGCAGCAGAGACATTGTTTAGTTCTGTCATCATATGCTCCATGTCCTTCTCAAACAGTTCCACCTGGAAGGAAATGTCGAGCACAAATATGCAGAAGCATTAACGTCGGATAAAGATTATGTCATTGCATCGTATGCTGCGTTTGAATATGTGATTGTCTGACCTCCTGTTCTGAGTTCATGATGCTGGCATTCTCAGGTGTGAACAGGTCCAGGATGGCGTACAGGAAGCCCAGATCGAGCTTCAGATCCATCTCTTGAATCAACACCTTGAAGTACCTGAGGCAAACAAGACATTACCGTCAGTGTTTGGGAGCAAAACGGAAAAGAGCCGAAAATGGAGGCCAGAATGGATTGTAGGGGGCAAATCAGAATCAAAACTGAAGTCTGACTCCTGCCTACAGAAGGCTGGAAAAATTGATCAACACAACAAAAGTACAGCACAGTGCCTCACAAAAAGAAAGAGTCACTTACTTGATGCGAGAAATGTCAGAGTGCCCTGCTGTTCTGGTGACAATGCTGATATCAGTGAGCGGTTTGGGTTCTGTAGAAATTTTCAAAAAAGACCATATTAAAGTCTGATATATTACGAACTGATGGAACATATTGCTAAATTCAACAGGATATGTACAGACCTGCATCCATGGTGATAGATTTTGGCAGTTTTACGGGGTAAAAAACATAAGGGAAGATGGCTCCTGGCAGCTGATTCTGGATCTGTGGGAGGAAAAAGAGGCATGTGACATGAAACAAAAGCAAATTAAGACCGCTGCCTACTAGACTGATATTGTTGTGTTTTATTTTTTGTTTTGTTTTTCAACTTCTTTTCACCTGAATGCGGTGGATTTGGACACGGTAGGCGCTCTGTCGGGGTGAGACGCTGTACTCAATCTTTACTCCAGGCAGGAAGTGCCTCCTCAGAGGAGCGTCACACGGCTGAAGCATCCGCATGTCCGTGCCGTTGGGAGTAAAGCACACCTGGAGGACAATTACAAACACCACCCCATCAATTAATCAATCAGTTGACAATCATTTAACCACTTGGAGCAGCACCTTTTTAAATTCAAGAATACAGCCTACATTGCTAACATGAAACAGACAGCTTCATTTGCAGCATTTTCAAATTTAATTAATACCTTATTACTAATTCAAATCAAGAAAGGTGAATAAACAGTATTTAGTCCCAAACCTGCATGTTGTTCTCCAGGTCGACGATGGCGTTGTCCACGGGTCCAGCTTCAGTGTACTCTTTAAATCTGTTCTCCAGCATCTCAGCTTCTTTAGTGCTCATAGTCTTCCATCGGCTCTTCTTCTTCGGCTTTAATTCCCACACAACATCAGAGCTATGACAAGAAAAAAGAAACAAATGGGATGTAAAATCAGGACGTGTTATAGTTGCTGCAGGATTAATCAGGAGTGGGCAAACATCATGCAATAATCCATTTTACCGCAGTATGATGTTTGAAAGATGACATGATTTATAGGTAAATAGCTGCATAAAATTAAGATTTAGTCCCAGTAATCAGAACAGTAGGTTGTCTTGTAATTTCTCAACAATATTGAGCCACATTTGTAACTGAACATTTGCCCTATAGGCAGTTTTTGTGAGTAGATGTGTGCACACGCGTATGTTGCTGGTGATCTACCTTGTAATCCCAATGAAGGAGACCTCCTGACTGCTGCTGTTGTTGATGAGAGACACTCCCATGTTCTGCAGTGACAGGATTATTTCCTGTTCAGCTAACTGCGCCTTCTCGCTCTCACAGAGCAGCTTGTAGATCCGCTGCTCCTCAGTGAACAGCACAACACGCTGGAGACCTTTGGATCAACAACAAATCCAAATCATTGTTGTCCCTTCCCCCTTAGAAGTCTGGATCAGCTACAGCACTTTGTCTCATCAGCTGGTAGCGATTCAGTGATTCATTATTCCATAAGTTTACACCTGGATCCTGTGATCAATAGAGCATCTTTTGTCTTTTTGGACAGTAGTAACCATCGAGTTCTTGGCACATGACAACACTCTTGCACTAACAATGACCTTGCAGATGTGATGATCGTTTTAAGTGAATATAAGACTGTGAACAACAAAATTCCAAATGCATTTAAGTGATCTGGGAATTGAATTTGAAGCTCAGTGTACTTTACCTTCATAAAAGGAGATTACAAACAGTTTTCCCTCATTGTTCATGTCCACCCGCAAGTCCTGAAGATGCAGAACAGACAAACATACCGTTTGAATAAACAACTCATTATATCATCTAACAACTGTGTTTATATCTAAATGTGTCAAGATTTAATATCATTACCTGCAAAATATGTCTATTTACTAGAAGAACTGATGAATGAAATCAACTCCATGTCAATAGACTTTAAAACTCATTCCTACCCAACACGCGATGTACAATTTGGCATTTACCAAATTGTCCTCTCCTAAAAATATGTAACTGCACTTGAAGTGAGACTCATGTATATTATTATAATACTTTATTTACTACATTAGCTCATAACTATCACAGATGTTACTTTAAAACACAGTGTGTTTTGTTCGTTTACTTCAGGGCTTCATTAATGAATAACATCTGAGCATAGTAAAAGTTCTGAGGGAGATATCGACACAGTCTATGTGTGCGGTAACAAATTTAGCCTTATTTTGTCTCAATGCTAAAAGCAGACTGATTCCTGCTCTCAGCTAGAAATACAAAGTTAGAGGCCTCTTTACTCTTGAAATGGTGAGAAGTCAAGATGTCTGTTTGGTAAACTCTGGTGTGTCTCAGGTAGGGTACGGTACCTCTTCGCTCTTCAGCTTCCCACTGTAGGAACCACATTTCCAGCAAAGCTCTCGGGACCCAGTAGGTTCAGTCCAGGTGTAGTGCACAGCTTTCCCAGCCTCCAGCTGCTCGTGCTCTGCCTCCTTCTGTGAGCTGCAGACACATGAAACCCAACCAAACACACACATACTGAATGCATCAGCAACATCACCAAAAGACCAGAAGTAGTATTCGACAGATTTAAGATGACAGGAAGCAAATGATGACAGACAGCTGTACAGAGTAACGGTAAAACAGAGGACGATATAACAGAGCCCAGCCACCAAGAATGTACCGCCATGACAAGCATCCAATCCAAAGTACCTGTCTGACAGAATACACAAACAGTTCCCATAAACAGACAGAAATATGACGGTACGACAACAAACACTATCCCAACATCTCAACCTGAGAGTTAAGCATATTCACTTTGATTCTGATCTCGATTCGGACGAGACAAAGCGGACACAAGAAAAGGAAAGAAGCCATAATCTACGGATGGAGATGAAAAACAAGAGGATACAACGCAACAGAACGACTGGAAGAAGCAGGAGGTGTGATTCCACCGGCAGAATCCCATCCAGTCAGCAGCATTCAAAACTACTGTTTCTACGAGTAAAGATGATTTAACACTTGATAGTAGATCAAAGGAAAATAGTAATAAATGAGTACATTGGTTTAGATGTCTAACCTGCTCCTTTCTCTTTACTGAAATGGTCATGAAACATTTTAGATCAGTGTTCATTTCCAGCAGATCAATAAGAGGTAAATTATAGTTGGTCCTTTATAGATAAATTATTTAGGAAATGGAGTGACAAAGTTTTGAAACATGTAAATGGCACAATGAATACAACAAAATATGACATAAGGACATCATATGATATTGTTTCAATGGCTGTACATTATTTAGTCCTCACTGACGTGGGTACGGAGCAGATTACACAGACAAACCAGAATCAGAGCTGAAGCAGTCGTCTTCTACTTATCTTTACCTGCACTCTTGATCTGAACACACTCTGAAGTCAAGTGTGCTGTCACACTGAAGTGACCGTTTTCATTTCATTCATCCATTTCTTTTCCCGCTGCATCATTTCTGTGTTTGTGCCCTCTTGGCTGCCTTGAGAACTGTAAACTAAAATGTACTTTTTTTCCTTTTGTGATTTCATGCTGTTCTTGATTTTTTCCACCAGGTGTCACCCGCAACTGCCTTCCTCGATAAGGTTAACCATTAAACGAACTAAAGTCCCAAACGTACTGCTCATAACACATTTTAAATAACTGTGCATCTTAGTCTTTACTTTTACTCTTGTGAGCCTTAAGTGTATTCTTATTAGATTAATCACTGTACTGTATTTCAATCATGCCATTTTTCCTGGCATGACAGAAAATACAAAGCTACTTTTTTTAACTAGTTTTCTTGTTACTGCACTCAACTTCACACAACACTGTTGAGCTTTGGTCACTTTTACGGAATCTATATTTTTCACTATTATAGAATTTGTCATCCACTATTTCTTTTTTTACAACTTCACAACTGCTTCTTGTGAAAAATTAAATAAAATCCAGACAACTGCTGTCCTCAACCTTCAGTGGATGTGTTTAGCTCACTTCATTACTCTGCACCTACACACAGTAAGGGCAGCAGACTACATTCACATACTTTATGTAAATTGTAATAACAGTCTACATTTTCCTCAATATGAGAAATCTGGCAACTCCACTTCATTTTTCCCCCCTCAATAAGTTATTTGGCACCTACATAAAGAATGACAGCAACAAAATAAATGCAGCACTTTCAGGGTCTTTCTTTTCTTCATTTGATCTTATTCTTTCCTCCCTGAGTTCAGAGTGTGTCAGAAGAGTTTTCACATTTTTCTACCTGTCCTCCTCCATTGAGAAGGAGAGGTCGAGCAGCTCGTCAGCCACCCACGAGGTTTCTGTCCGGGCGCTGCATGACCCACAACACAAAAACATAAATCTCTGTCAGCAAAAACAAACACTGTTAGTTATCATCGACTAAAATGTTTAAGGCTGCTGCAACAAGAGAGAAGAGTATTGTCATTCAACAAATGTGCAAAATCCATATCAATGAATCGATGGAAACAGATGTTGATGTTGTGCATGAAGAGATCCTACTTTGTTGACTAAATTAAAACCTGCTGTTAACAAATAAAATAAACAGCTGATAGAAATACCTAAAATATAAAAGAAGAGGTGAATGAACGGCACGGCACTACGCTTGATTGCGGCTTCTTCATCTTAAGGCAAGTGTGTCACCTCTCCAACATAATTCAACTTGAGCTTTATGAAAGCACATTCACAGACAAGATGCAAGAAGATGCACTCTCGTAGTAAGAAATAAAGCAGTAGGAAATGTTATGCGAGTTCATCTAACACTCGACTAACTGAATGGAAAACAACAGGTTCCAAGTAAACAGAATTACCAACATTTTGTTTACGTCCATGCTGTGCCAGTCCACCCTCAGCAAATACTTTAACTACATTTTATTTAACTTTAACTTCCTGTCTCCATCTCTCCTGCGTCTCAATAAGTTCATTGAGGCCCCCAAATAACTACTTTGTTGAACTATCATGACACACGTCATCCCCATCATGATTAATATTTTAAATTAGATCCTTTCTCCTTGCCGTTCCCGGCCTTTTTGCTAAAAAACACCCTTCCCTGAATGGCTTCCCTCTCGGTTCTGTTCTCTCACCTCTGATGGAACTGCAGAATCTGGTCTTTTGTGTGGTTGATAATGAGGAACGGAGCCGCGCCGTCGTGGTACTCAGAGAATTGGATCGTGGCGGAGTGTTCTGACAGGTTCACGTCCACAATGATCCCACCCACCTGCAGGAAGGAAACACACCGCAGTCTACACACTGGAATATAGTACAAGGGTTTCTCCAATGCTCTGAAACAGGACATCATGTATCTGAACTTTTATCACAGACAGAAACAAGCTCATTGTGCAGGTTGTGTAATAATCTAGTTAACACAGAGGGAAAACACTCATCTTTGTGTGTGTGTCTACTTACGGAGTCGTCCAGTTGCAGCAATAAGCATTTTTCTGGTCGTGTGAAGTCAATAGTCTGAGGAGGCAATAAACAGCCTTCTACTTTGATCTTTAGCCGCTTGGTGTCATTCTCAGGCCAGAAGGGAACCGCTGACTATATGTGGAACAAACAAAAACTTTATTTACCCTTTTACAGTAAGGGTTTCATCTGACATACAATTAACCAATCAGCATTTGAAAAAGGTCTTGCCAATTCTGACAGCATAAAAAAAATTTGACTTTATTTGATTTATGACATTTTAACTATTTTCGGAGGTTAAAGCTGTAAATATCTCTAAAAAACATTAGTGAGAGTCAAGGTATGCAACTGTCAGGTAGATCTACTGTGTGAGATTCATTACTTGCTGCCATGACAGTGTATGATTATAGCATTTAAGTATAATTCACAGGCTATAAAAATGGCTCTGACCTGTTCCGGCTGAGCCTCTGTCCAGTTGTCTTGCCCCTCTTCACATATGAAGACTGTGTTCTTTGTTCTGTTGACCAGCATGTAAAACGGCACGAAGCTCACGATGCGGGTCAGACTGAAACTGCTCGCGTCAATCTTCACGCCAACCTGAGGTCAGACAGACAGCACACAAATACACAGACACCGACAGTGAATAAAACCACAGTAACAAAACTGCTTTGGTTACAAATAGAAGTCATTTAAAGTTCAATCCCATACATCTGACACTTTAAATGGATCTAAGGTGAAAGTTTGTCTGAATTAATTTACGTTTAAATATCAAACTCTTTGGAGGAATCTCACCAGGTAATCTTTGTATCGGCCTTTACATTTGACATCTCCATGGCTTCCGACTGTGTCCAGGGAGAAATCATCAGAGAGTTCGCTGTCTGAGATCAATAGACGGACCTGAGGGAGGAAAAGAATCACATTTCTATAAACTTTGAACAAGAAGTTATGGGTGTGGATATTAATGATACCCAACTGAATTGTGTACTGAATTCAAACCTCAAGAATACAAGGAAAGACACAACTTGACCTCAAAGCTACAGTACTAGTATTCAATACTTTTTGGGGCTCATGCCATTACCGATAATGATATGGGAATTTTTCACTCACCATTATCAGTATGTGCATATTCTCTGCAGCTGTCTGTCATATTTGGTTATCGAACACAAATATACCGATACAGATTTGTCTCTCAGAAGCCAATATCTGCCAATAATATCTGGCAACTGATATATTGGTCGGGCTCTACAAGTTTTATTGTGATACCAGAGATCAGAAACTGTCTTACCTTATTGTTTTTCAGGAAGTATCGTGGCTTGAAGGAGAAGAGCAGGGGCATGTCATAATCCAGCGGGTGTTTGCGGTGGATATCATCGGCTTTGTACTGCAGCAACCTGCCTGTCTTGTTCAGCATCCAATACGGAGAATGGATAGCAACCTCCGTTTGTCCCTGGTCATATTTAACATGCACTGCTATGTCCAGCTCAGCCCTCCTGCGCTCAGACCCTTCACCATCGTCTTCGTCGTCATCTCGTAGAGACTGGAACACTATGAAGGTGATTTCTTCCTGGTCACTTTTGAGACTGTATGACACAATGATTAGTTTATTCAGATTAGAAAAGTTACTGCAAAAATATACATATACATACATACATATAAATGCCCCTCCTATAAAAACAACTGATTACTCAGTTGACGACCAATATTCTCAGAATGAGGAGACAACAAGTACACAAAAATGATGCAAAGTAGAAAATCCACAAGTCAAACCTGTACTCAGAGGACCAGTCCTGAGCCAAGTAGTTCAGTAGGCGGAGATCAAGTTTTGATTGGTCGATGACTGCAGTGTGAAGCTGGGCAGGGTGGCCAGGGTTCAGAGTTTCCTCAGGGGAAGCGACTCCACTGTCCTGTTGAGCAGCAGGGAGAGAGAGAGACACTGAGTACAACAGTGAAAGATCCTTAGCTTATACGTCTTCCTGTGGACTCTGCACTTTGCATGTCTTTAGAGTGTGTAGGCATTATGATGGACCATTTCTATTTATTAAGCATGGCATGTTCTTAGTCTTGTTTTCTGTCTGAAATGCAAGCTGTGGGGTTAAAGAAACAGAATCTCACTTGGATGCTGTGAAATGAATTTGATTACTGGCATTACAAATCATAGTGCTCTCAATTCTCAAGTCTCAAATGAAAACAAAAACCATTGACACTGGAATAAAGCAAAATAAACTACTCGCATTTTGTATTTTGTAATGTGCTGAAACCCATATGTTCCTTTTCAATCATCAATGTAGTAGATTACCCGACACAGCCTACCTTCAGTGCGTAGGAGATGGGGTAAGGCAGCAGGTTGCGAAGGAGGACTGAAGGCCACAGGTGCAACACGAAGGGCACATCAAAGTTCTCCCCAACGTCTCCGGTGTGTTTGAATGTCACTGCATCTTTTACCGGCACGATGTTGACCATCAGCACACCACCCTCATTTCCACGGCGACGGCAGGTCTGCTGGAGGTGTGTCTCGGGCTGCTGGTTGCTGACGTCCTCGTAACTGAAGCCCTCTGAGCATTCAAACTGCTCACCCTGATTGTCAGCGTCATCCTCTGTTATCGGCTGAAGGCTCAACTCGGACCTGAGGGGGGCAGCAGAGAGGAGATGTGGTGAAGTGAGGTGTGTGCCATGTTTGTGACAAAAGAGAAAGGAGACTGCTAAAGATGTGTGTTTATGTGTTTGTCCTCACCTATATGAATCCAGAGGCACACAGAACTCCTCAGTGGGCAGAGATGTACCCAGACATGTTGTTCCCTCAAAAACTTTGAATGGGATGGAGAAATGATTGATGATCTGCATGAAAGAAGAGAAAAACTTAGAGATTTCTTTTCCTGTATTTCAGATTTGATCTTTAACACGTAGAAGATATATAACAGAAACTTCTTGGAACTTCTGCTTATCATCCTTTAATCTAATCCTAAGAATCAACCGCCTAGCTAATTGACATTAATACTTATTCAATTATCTTAAAGGATGAGAGGCTTACAGCATCTTGAAAGGAGAATGTAATTTATATTAATACAATCCACTTTGAAATATGTTTTTACTTATTAAATCAACATACGTATAAAAAAAATGTACAGGATGATTAGTGAAGTACCTGGAAAGGAGAGCGGATCTTGATGTACTTGCTGCCCTCCACAGAGTAAATCTGGCAGACCAGGAAACGAGTGACTCCTGAGTCTTTGTGCATTACACTGTACATTCCCCTGCCCACCTTGATCAGGGGGATCACACAGGCTGAGGTGTGGCCCATCGGAGCTGGAGGATGAGGGGGACAAGATCAGTTCATATGCACTCAACTTCAAGTGTTTTATTTGGACCTTTCTTTCTTTCTTTCTATTCATCTTTAGTTTAATGATGAGAAGCAACAAGAGCTAGGTGAGCAGAGAGGACATGGGTGAAGACATTCGTCAAAGAAGATAAGAACTAGTTTTTATATAATATTAAAAAGACAAAGTTCGAATTATGATCTAAACAATTGTCTCATCTGTGTTTTTTAAGGTGCTTTTTGTTGTAATACTCATTTTGGCCACATGAGGCTGCAAAGCCCCACTACATCATGTTCTTAATAGAACTAAAAGCATTCATCTTTTCTTGAATTTTAATTTCTCAATGCACCTCAAGACATGTAGAAATGTAGTGCATCACTGTGGATCTTAAAGCATACAGGGTTCAAGAGAGACACCAACTCAAGAACAGAAACTGAGTGTTCTGGAGGCGGTTGGCAGTAATGTGTAATTGTGATATTGCAGCTAATGATAAACTCTCATGTGCATATACAGTATGACTGTTAATGTAGGTTAACTTACTAGGCTGTATATAGTAGTCCTTCGCACTCAGAGAGATCATGGCTGAGAACTGGTCAGAGTCCGTAGTGGTTGAATAGTCCATCCCGAGGGTTTCCCCATCCTGCATCGTCACAGTGAGGTTGGTGCTCTGCTGGCCGATGGGACAGAACATCTCACTGTGGCGGACAGACACCGGCAGGCCCAGGCGGTTCTTCACTACAAACGGAGCTTCATCCTTCTGGAAAGATTCAGCTGTCTGTTTAGCAGCCTCTGCAAATGCCTGGGGAAAGATGAAACCATGAATGTTATGGACGACTGCCCAACGTTAGACTTCTTGGTGAAATGATTAAAGCTCTTCTCTTACCGTGCCCAGGTTACTCAACATGGCCAGTCCACATTTGGAGAGGGTGATGTTGAGCTGGTCTTTACTGCTGATGACAATGACTGTCTTATAGTCTGGGACATGGTAATCCACTTCATCTGACAAACCTGTGTACTTCATAGGTTTCTTCTTCATCTGGTTAGAGGAGAGTAAAAAGTGTAAGTACATCTGTGAGTAAACTGTGTATACTGTATGTGTGTGCATGTGTTCATGTACACTACACGAGTACCTTCAGTTCAAGTGTCCACGGACTGAAACCATCTCTTGTATCATCTTCTAAAGGCTCCAGCAGTGGTTCCCACACTCCCATCATCTCATTGTAATAGTGTACCTAAAGGCAAAACACACATAAAGTCTGGCCATTACAAGCTGGAATATTTTGAAATATCATAGGTATCATCATCATCATCAGTAAATAGACCAAACAATATCAAAAACACAGAAAACAAAAGCAAAAGTCAAACATTATCCAGCGATATTTTATAGTGAAAGGTTCTGCGTCTGTTACCTCCAGGGTGAGCTCGCTGTGTAAGTTTATAAGTGTTGACCAGTTTTTCACATCACCATGGAAGGAGGACTTGGCCAGAAGCATGGGCATAGTGCGGTGTCCCACTCCAGCCTCCAGAGTCAGACAGATGGATTTGATGGTCATCTGCAGCATTGAATAGCCAAATAATTCACTCATTATGTTCTTATGTATTAAACTGGAATATAATAATTATAGTTTTATATGCAATCAAATACATTTTAAAGTGCTTCTTGAAAAGAAATCTATGATGTGTAATATAAAAGAGACCAAAGTTGATACATAAAAACTGCAAAAAAAAATCACAATTAACACAATGTTAAAGCTTTTAATCATGTATCACAATAAGTCACAATGCAGCTAAATACCTGTAGTGACTCTCCCTGTGGTATCAGTGGGGCCAGTGATGCTGTGTCTTCATCCCCATCCTCTTCTAGGAACCAGTGTTTGAGCTCCTTCCAGCCCCGTTTCTCCCACAGGTCCACAGGAATGGGGCTATCCAGCTCCTCGGGGGTCTCTGCTGTGGGCGACAGTGCTGACTGTATGGTGATCACTGTGTTGATGATGATTGGAGATACCTGGGTAAAGAGATCAAATCTTACACCAGTGTCACAGATGAAAAGATACATTTCTATTTTGTGCAAACAGTTAGTATTGTTTGTGTCAACATTTGCTTCAATTTCCATCAGCTGCAGCAGATTTAAACCTATATGACCGAAGTTGACTGATCATCATCTTTTTTGTTATGCATCATGTACACAAGGCAGTCAAGTTGATCCCATTTATTTCCCAGATTAAATTCCTGGGGTCATGTCAAGAACTACCTTCAGGGTGAGAGCATTGATGGAGACCACCATAGCCTGAGGGGATGTTGGGGACTCTTGAGTACTCTGGAAGTACACCTGACAAGGTTGCAGGACTGTGGTCACGTTGTTTTTCCTCTTCTCTCTCAAGAAGGGACAAGCCACAACCTAAAATAACAACCACAACGGTAATTTTATGTTTGTTATTGAGGCATACTATTCAACGTTTTAATTCTTTCATCATTTTCTTTACAGTGACAATACAAACCTTGAGGTCTTTGATAGCAGCGGTCATCTGTGATCCCTCTTCACCACTTTTCATCTGTAGTTCACACTGTGTGGTCATCACCAGGGCCGGGGCGTCAGCACGCGTCAGGTCGGCCACAAACACGATCTCTGGGTTACGCACCAGAACATTCATCTCTGTTTTTGACACCACTGCTGGAGCTGCAGCTGACAGTGGGCAGAGAGTATCAGAGGAAAACATCAGTTCAGGCCAAAAGACAACAGGGTACACAGAACAAGCATATATGACCCATTATGTTACCACAGACACAAAAAAAGTCATCTAACTAAATAAAAACTGATTTGGGTAACTCACCTGACTCCTTAGATGTGACGGACGAGTTCATGTTCTTTTTATCTCCTGCCCCCGAACTGCTCTTGGTTTGTGGGGCTTGAGCGAAACCATGCTGAGTGGCTTTGAGGAAGATATCTGCCACAGTGAGCAGGAACTCCATGCTGGCACACAGGTACACATCCTGCACCACTGTGTCCAAAGTGGTGCCATCATGGCCTTGACGGTAGTTGACCTCCACCATCATGTTCTCTTCTGCACCAGGACGCATTGCCATCATCCTGGAGAAGATGTAGACAAATACTGACATGAAAGAGGGACTGAGAGAGTGGTGGTGAGAATGAGTGGTGATTATTATCGTATCATCTCCAGCAGAGAACATTCGCTCTACATGATATTTTTAGACATTATAATTATGATACACAGCGAGACAGCTCATCCCATTTTCTTACTAGCGCAACTTTTACATCTTCCAGTCTGTAAGTAAGATCACACTCACACTCTTTACAAAAGCTACAACAGCATCTGAGGATAAACAATGAGAATATGTTGTTATTTGTGCTAGCATACTGTATATTGAAGGAGCGTAGATCTTTAACATTATGGGATCTTTAACACTTTGGGTGTTAACATTTTCATGGTTTATAAGGCAGGATGCACAAAAGTACACATCTCTGTCTGCATGTGCATAGATGATGCTCATCTGAATGTGTGTACATCAAGGTGTGCATCTGTACCGATAAATATATTAACTAGTTTGTGTGCGTGTGTGCACCTCTAGTACCTTGGGGTGACCATCTTGATTCTGGGTCTCTTGTCATCAAGGAGGCAGGCAGCTAGTCGCACTGAGGCCTTCATGGAGCTGTCGGAGAACATGTGTACGGCGGTGGAGATGGTGCCCAGAGTAAACTCTGCTAACTTCAGCTGCTCATCGTGTGAATCCATCATCTGTATCTACATTATGACATTAACAATGTGTTAGACAGTGACAGCAAGACAAGCTTGAATGCGTGTTTGTGTGTGTGTATATAAATTACCACATTCTCATTAGGACTATACAAGACCAGCGTCATTGAGTCGAACTTGAAGTCCAATTTGAGCGTGCTCTTCAGCTTGCTGTTTTTCTGGGTCTCCACAACTGCAGCAGTCACTACTGTGTTACCTACCGAACCACATTTTTAAAATTAGTTTTGGGTTAAAATGGATCCAAATACATTTTCAGATTTCAAGATTATGATGGTCCTGGAAAACCTGTACATGTCAAACTGTAAGCTAAATATCATCCATTTTTAATTTGTGGACAAACAAACACATTAATTTGCTGATTAAGTGTCTTATGTCTAATTTTCTTATGTTTAACACCACACATAACAATGCAAACAAGCATAACCACAAGCCCTTACTGCTGGCTGGTCCAGTGGTTCCAGAGCCTTGTGACTCTTTGTTAGATACAGAGTCAGAGGAGGGGTCAGTGGTGGGCGGACGAGCTGGAGGAGGGTCCGCATCTGACTTCTCTGACAGGTTCTCACTCAGAGTCCTCAGGACCACTATCATGTCATCCTGGCAGAGCAGCAGCTGTTTGGAACAAACACAGTTTTTTGACAATACTGCAATAATGTACTTATCTTGGGATCAGATATCAGAACATACAAAAACACACAAAGACGGACAGATTACTGAATTACTCTCTAATAGCTCTCACATCCTAATGGAGCCTAATCCGTAGGCTAGTTTACTATTCATCCAATAAAACAAATTCAAAAAACTTTCAAAGAAAACAAAACGTACACTCATGGGCTTAAGATGAGCAATGATCTCTATGTCAGGTATGCTGTGGTACCAATTGGATGAAAGATTTCTCAGGATTTCCAAGTCCAGGCTGACCGGCTTCAGCAGCTGGGTCTCCCCCTGAAATCCTTCATCTATGTATGTGGTCCTGGAAGTACACACAACACAAATGTCATAAAAGACGTTATAGAAAGAAAATGTGATTACTGTAAATCTAAATCTGTAAAATAAATGTTTTATTGCTTTGCAAAGAACCTTCTCTCAGCCAATAAAGATGTCATCACTTTATATGTTATTTAAACCCACTTTTTTAATTTATAATTCCCTCCCTGGTTACTGACCTGTACATCTTGAGGTCGGTCAGTCTCACAGACATTATATCCACAACAGGCGGGATCTTGACATCACTTTTAAAGGGCTTCTTGGTGAAGCTGTTCTTGACAGACAGCAGACCGAGGTCAGCTACAATGACGTTGAAGGAAGAGGACGACTGGGGCAGGAAGATGACGGGTGCATTGAAGTGGACGTTCAGAGCGATCCGAGTGCTCCGCTCTGCCAGCTCCTTCACACCTGACGCTGCCTTTTCCGCAGCCTGGACTGTCACCTCTGCCAGGGCCTCTTTAGCCTCCTGGAAGTTATTGATGAATGCCTGAGAGCAAGAAAGAATGGAAAACAACAGAGTGTAGGAGAGAAATTAATAGGAGTTGTAGCTAGAGTGCCGAACACACAGGTGAACTGAATGGTGTTAATAGTGTTTAAAGTCTTGGGATGTGTTATTCTTACCAGAATGGAGGAGACAAACTTGTTGAGGAAGATAACCTGGATGCATCCCACAGTCAGTGTGACAGAGGTGTCAACTTTAGACATGTCCAGATAGGCGTCTCCGTCTGTTGCATTTGTAAAGTTTACCATGCGGAAGGAAAACACCTCCTTATCCGCTATAGACACAGCCTGAGAGGTGAATCAGGACAGGAAAGCAGAATTGAAATGAACAGAGCCATAAAGGAAACAGAAATCAGAACCATTGGACAGCTATAATTCTTATCAGAGTGACTTTTGTTTTGTCAAACTACATTAATGCAGTTCCACATTTTGAAGGAAGGCCACTCGCTGATTGTACCTTCTTGTAAATGGCATCTTTGTCACAGTCCAGGATCACAATGCTCTTCAAGTTGGCCAGAACCTCCATCTCCTTTTTCTTCATCAGAATCTCAGAAACCAGACCTAGATGGTTGAAAAAAGCAGGACAGTGAGAAACCATCTGCTTGCATTTCCAGCTTCATGGCGTACAAGTGCAACGCATGGGACATCAACACTCCTATACCTTCAATACTAATCTCAGAAATCCTGGCTTTCTGTCCTCGGATGAAAACTTTCAGACAGCGCAGATCAGCTCTGATATGTAGATTCACCACATCTGCAAACTTTGAATTCTTTGTACCTGTGAAAAAAAAGCAATGAGAAAGAAGAGGTGAGTAATTAAAGACCTGTAGGAAAGGTGATGAAAGAAGAATAGTGGCTTTTGAACTTGAACTTTAATGAAACTCTGACGGGGTTTATAAGGGTCAGTTACTTTTTTTCCTGGCTACAATAGCTTCGCCTTTCTTCTCTCCCTCCTTCTCTGCCTCTGCCTCTTCCTCCTCGGGGATGGTGGGGAGCTCCTCCTGCCCTCCCTCCTTCTTGGTGGACGGAGGAAGGAGGTTGTTGAGGTAGTTCATGGTGTTGAGCAGAGCCTCTGTATGAAGATGGACATCCAGGGATGAGAAGGTCACCTGATGGAAAATGCAATGACGAAAAGATAAAAGTTAGTGGCTTGTTGAGAAGAAGAATAAAATGGCATCTTTGCCTTTTTTGCAATAAGTATCGCTGTTTCATTCTTATAAAGAACATAAGGAGAAGTTCAGTTTTAAAATGTAATTAGCATCATTGCAGCACTGAATAGGTCATAGGTGAAACCTGCATAAACATGCAATACATTTTCCAATACAGCAGAACAGAAGAACATAGAAGCATCTGAATTTGAGTTGTTGGTTTCCCTCACCTTGATGAGCTGCTCTGTATTGTTGTGTTGGGACTTGAATTCAGGGCCGTTCTTATCAGCCTAGGGAAAATATACAATCCTCAATCAGAAACCCATGTATCACCATGAGGAAAATAATCATTTAATATGATGAAACTTTGTGAAAACACTGTAAACACGTAGATTTTGATACTTTACATACTTTAATGTACTCCAAGGTGAGCAGGTCAACCTCTGAGTTATCTAGAGTGGTGATCAGCTGAACCTGCTTCTCTTCAGAATCTAAATAAGAAGGAAGCAAATAAAACACGACATATAAGAACTATAGCCAAGCCTCACCTGACTTTTATTCACAAGTGCTTAATCTAAGTTCTGATGAATGTCTCCATAACTGGCTGAAGTCAAAGTGAGGGCAGTCAGAGACAATCCTGCAAGCATCAACTGACCCATGTATTCAGGACACTTCAGGCAGATCTCTCGTAGGTAGGTATTAGATGTCATGTCGAAGGTGCGCAGTTTCAGTTCAGTGCCCAGACCTTCTATGTCCAAGTGGAGCACTGGGATCTCCTGATCTCCAGACAGACGACACAACTGAACTGAAAACTAGATGAACAAAGAAGATATAGGGGAAGAGAACATGAAGAGAGAAAAGGGAAACAATTAGTAAGAATAACTGAACACCAATACCACGGATTGTCTGTCACCTAGCTCGACAGGAACTCTATGTACCTCAGTGATTTCAAACGTCATGATGAGATCAGTCATGTTCTTTGGAGCGTCTTCCTTGAATATACTTTTTCTTTTGTGTAGGTCTCCGTAGCGCAGCGGCATAGGATTATCTGAAAAGAAGGCTTGTTCGTTGATGGGAGAGCTAGGAGCATCGTAAAACAAATCTTCCTCTGATCCTAAAGGGGTGGCAAAAAAAAATACACACAATTACTCAACTGGTATTATACAGGCACACGCAGTGTTACAGGATAATATAGCACAATTATTATTGGCTATTACCCAATGATGTGATGCTGATGGTCTCACAAGACTCGAAAATGAGAGAGGAACGTTGGTCAGCCAAGTTTAGAGGTCTTCTGGGAGTGAGCTGTGGGGTGAACTGCTTTGGCTGAGAAAGAGAAACATCAGCGAAAAACGTATTAATTCACTCAATTCATAAAAAATCTGCCATTCATTAAAAGTTGTAAAAACATGGTTCTAGTAACAGCTACAACTCATTTATTCAGAGGTGTGACGACTGCACAAACAATTTCATCTTCTTCCCGGATTTTGCCCAAACCAATTTTAACTTTATTATTCCCACAAGTTCACACAAAATGTAGAAAGGAACCACATTTTAGAAAATCCAGGGACGATCCTGCTGTTTTTACCTTTGCTGAGGATGAAGCAGCGCCCTGTGCAGCAGGTCTGCTCTCAGGCAGTGGGATACTCTCCACCAGCTCGAGAACACTTCGAAGTTTATCATCAGATATACGAAGAGACAGCAGAGGAAGCTCTCCAGACATTTTGTACCTGGAACACATATGCAAACATGGATATATACAGATACACACAGAAAAATACTAACTTTAATTTAAGTCTGAACTGTGTCTGTAACCCCTTCAACATGGAAAATAAAATAACCGCATTCTTAGGGTAAAAAAAACGTACTTTGCCATGCGGGAGTCTTTGACAACCATCGCCCTGCTGAAAACCACTTTCAGATCCACTGGCTCTAGGATGTGGAGAGGTGACTGTTTCAGCTTACGGGCTTTTTTCCAGTCGTCATCTATCACACAAAAAAAGTTGTTACATTTATTTTTATTGCATGCAAACACAAAACAAATACATACAAATATTTCGGTTGGAGCAATGAATATGTGTGACCCTTTCCTCAACTTGAAACATTTTAAACTTTTGAGATAATATCTAATGACTATGGATTATCATCTCAAAGTACAGCAAACACACCTCCGAGAGATAACCAAGGAGATTTTTTCAATTCAATTTTCCAAGTAAAATTTGTGTAATATCGAAAATTCATCAAAAATATCTAAAACATTTCAGCACCCTGACTTTAAAAACAGTCATTTCAATAAACTCTCCACTCCAATGTGACCATCTCACACATGACAGGTGCATGCTCTCCTGTTCGTACCTGGTTGGCTATAAAGGAACTGCAGGCTGCTTAGTTGTATGTCAAAGCTGTCATATGCTCTGGATATGATGTCTTCAATGTTGCTGGAGCCCACTGACAGCTGTGGAAGGTGCTTCTTGCATTGACTGGACATCTGAGAAAGCAACGGAATAATGGATTTCACATGTTACAAATGTCACACTTTGTTAACTCTGAATCACATTAATTATTTATCTATGCTCTGTGGTTAAAAGTAGGAACAGTTTAGGATCATCCCAGTGTCAAGCTTTGCACTTTCTGACCTGGAAATGTCCAAGATCCAAGAGTACAATGTTCTGAGTGCCATTGTAAAAGCCGGTCTGTGGAATGATGACGTAGGAGGCCATCAGATTCACCTTCAGGTCCATAACTTTCTGTGTTTCGATCACGTACATTAGACCTGAAAAACAAAATGGCATTAAGCTTATCAATCTTAACCAGAAAAAAGAATCAGCTTTTTTTATCATAGTCTTTTGTGAAAAAAAAAAAAACCATGAGCTTAAAACTGCAAACAATCTCAGGAAACAATCAGTGTCAGGAAAATAAACAGGAACTACACACGTCAATGGACCCAGTGGCTGAGACATGCAGGCTGTTTGTAAACACATTCAACACATGTTAAAAAAAAACAAAGACTGGGGAATGTAAACATCCGTCCTTCAGAGGTTTGAGAGCAGTCTTGAAATCAAGAGCAGTAGTAGGTGTACATCTTTGTACATGTTTGTGCGACTGACCAGTGGCTGTGCGGTCTCTAAACTGCTCCAGTTTCATGAGGGTCGCGTTGGTGAGCTCGTCCAGCTGCAGGTCGTCGGGAGGCATGAAGAACGCTGACATGCTGTTCACTGTTATCTACACGGACAGACAAACACAAAACATGCTTCATATGATGCCTCTATTGTTTCTTTCATCCTTAAAACATGCACGCTGACAGACACCACTCACAGCGTCATAGATGATTTCCAAGGGCTGTGATTCCACGTGAAGCCGCTGGTTAGCACAGTCATCCAGTGGATTGGTCTCAAACAGGATGCAAAGCAGCGGGGTCCCTGCTCCTATGGCTGCCTTCCTTGATGACAGGAGGATCGGTGCAGGCCGGTCACTGGCCAGGCCCGTGACTTCAAACAAACTGAGCTGGGCTGTGATTCTGATGAAAAGAGGAAAAGAAAGGAAGAGATATATTGTAAGTTCTGGGAGCAATAATCCATCCTGCTGAATAAATAAAAGATGAGCTACAAGGTTGGTACTTTGTAGTGGACTCAGCAGGCAGACGTGTGAAAACAGATTTCCCCTACAGGGATTTGGTGTGAATGTGTTTTCAATTGACTGCTTCTACCGGTTCTAATTGTGATATGCCAGTTGCACATTTTTTTCAATATATTTATTCAAAAGGTTTATTCAATTCTGAATCAGACACAAACAAAAGTGCTTGGGCTGAATGTTTTTTTTTTATATTCAATTAAATCAAATGAAAAACTTGCACTGGAAACCATGCTATTCAAAGCCCAATTCATACCAAAGATTTGCGAAGAGACTAATTGAAACTTGCAATCTGCTGTTCTGCAACGTTCTGAAAACCTGCCAGTCAACACCAACTGCGTCATCTCCATAACAACTCTCTACTTTCATACTCACTGCCAGTTTTTCAGGCTTTTATTTGTAGCCTGATAGCATTTGTAGCATCTGAGAATATGAATGAGCGTAGTGATAGTGACTTATTTGCTATAGTTGCATTTCAAGTATAGATGACACAGAAAAAACAGAAAAGGTGTGCGGTAGAGCAGGTGAGAGAAAGCTAGAGAACAGCAGAGCAAACGCAGTCGTTAAGTTTAAGCTGTTAGTTTAGTCGTACATATTTATTTCACTATTTGAGTCACATACATGGCTGTTCCTCAACCCCCTCTGTCCAAAACTCTGCCATTTTGACTAGCGAACATTCTGTAACTGATCTGACCAGCTGACCTGGGTATGGACTGTTTAGCTGTTGAAACATGCGGTGTGCATTGCGTTCTAAAACCAGCTACTGGCAATCAGCGTCTTTTGTCAAGCTCACACAGGGCAGTTCACACAACGGCAACTTTTGCCTGCACCGTTCTCAAACGGTTTCCATCTCGTCATCAATGTTTGGTCTGAACAAGCTTTCGCACATACAGTATTTATACTGTTAAAGCCACAGAGGACCCCCCCCAAAAAAACAAAAAGTTATGACAAACTTGATGGCTTGTGCTCCAGGTCTCTGCGTGAGCGTGGACATGAGCTCTCCCACAGTCAGCCTGATGATCTCGTTTTTGTCTTTGTTGTCTTTGATGGACACCGACAGCCTCTCCATGTGGAAATTGACCTTCATGTCTTCAAACTAAAAAGAAGCAACAATCATATATCAGATCCAGAAGTTTGCATTTTGATGTTAGTAATATTGTTTAAGTGGATGGAGAGCCAAACAGAAGTGTATTATAAGTTGACAGTCAGGCGTCAGGAAGGGAAGTGACTCACATTCTTTGGCAGGTTGGGATTAGCAGCGGCGTCACTGTATCCAATGGCAGTGTAGAGTTTAGCTTTCTCAGCAGGGGTTAATAGCTCATCAAAACCTGACACAGAGAGACAAGGCAAGAGTGAACAAATGGAATAGAAAGAATATGATGAGTAAGAAAAAACATGAACTAACACCATAAACTGTTACTTTATAAAAAATGTAACGCAGTATTTTGCTTTGGTCCTGTTTGCCACCTGTGCATATTATCTTTAATGTACACTTCTTGCTGTTTTTATTCTTTTTAACATCTTACCTCCAGTCTTGACCTCTTTAGGTTTCGTTTCATCTTCTCCTCCCCAATTCCACATCCAGCTGAGCCAACCCTGAGACTCCTCTTCCTCCATCTTAAGCCCCGGACGGTAAATACACAGGCCTGCCTTACTCGCCTGGGTACAAGTACAAGAAACAAAAAAAAAGACATTTAAGTTATTACTTTTTACAATTAATTAGAAATACACTGTCTTAACTAAGAGACTGACAGTATATTTGTCATTTGAGCTAAGCATCACTGAACAATTTTCACTATTCAGGCTCATTCAGCCTTTCTGATGAAAGGTGAAGCATGTTCAAGAACCTCAAGAAAGTCCAGCTGTCTTTGTTTGGCACTTAAAATACTATTTTGCTGCCCACCAAAATGTACTACCAAGATATTGCAGGAGAAATGGTTTTTGCGTTCCATGTTTAAAAGGTGAAACAGGAAAGCCAAGATTATGTCAGAATTTCTAACCAGCTGTGAGGGAAAAGGAAATGTTGCACACTGTATGCTATTTCAGTCAAAACCTCAACCGCTAAATTAAACTGCTGATAAATGTTAACACTTTCTGTGCTTAGTCTTGTACCACTGTGGTCATATGTGGTATGTTGAAGGACACTCACATTACATTCTCGAAAAGGAGGCATACTGTTTATCATTTCTGTGTCTATTTCATTCTATTTATATTAACCATGGAAAAAGGAATTATGGGGATATAAGAATTAAAACTACAACTGTTGAGCACATAATTTGTCAGCGACAATACTGACATTATAATTTAAGCTACAGATCCAGTACAAAGTAATCACACAAAGTGAAGATGCCCAAAGTACAGAGATAAACACAAAGAGCTTACCTCCACCTCAGCCTGCTGTCGGGCCAACGTGATGTTAAAAATATCCAAGGTCTTCTCATGCTCCTGAGAATAGATACAAACCAGCCCGATTAGAGCTTTCAGAAGCTTCTTGCTACTCCACACAGAGATACGTCAATTACTCAATGTCCATTATTAATCACTTCAGGAAAATATAAAGCTTACAGCGCGGAGAGACAGTGGAAAAGACCTTTAGCTGTAATGGGTTATTTCCATGAAATACATCATCAACCTCAAATGCATTTCAATCAATCCTTTTATAGGACTGAACACTGGATACGTGTAATTATGTACGGTAATGTCAGTATTTATGGCCAGAGGAAAGAACAAATACATCACTGACAGGATGCTGAGGAGGTAATACCTCTGTTATTAACGACTTGCATATCATATTACATTTCCAATTCATATAAACAATGTCTTATGGTTACTGTGACTGTAGTCGAGTACAGGAGGGGTATTTACCAGCATAAAATCGAGCAGAAACAGCAGGTCTGATGTTCAGCTTGCACAAAAAGGAATTTCCCACCAGATAAATTATATATTTGGTGAGGCAAAAGTAAACACGTCCGTGCCTACCTGCTTTGGCTGCTGCACGCATAAAACCCCTATTTCAATTTCATTAATACACTTACTGGCTTGACGGCTAAATTTGTCAAAGCATTTGCCAACAGTGATTTCAATTGTCTAGAGAACAATTGATTTTTACTTAAGAAAATAACATCAGTATTCCAAATAGCATTGGTATACAGAAGCAATTTAGTAATTCTATGTATTTGAAGTTGATTTAATATAATACAGGAAATTAAGTCAGATGAGGGGACATTCCTTCTCCTAATCTAAAACGACAATGAAATGAAAATACTCAAAATGTTTCCTCTCCTTCGAATGACAAATTAAACTGTCAGTGGTTTAAATATGCTGCTCTTAAAAGACGAACGTGGGAAACTACATCTTCAGTTCAGCCA
This sequence comes from Sparus aurata, assembly GCF_900880675.1. Taxonomy (NCBI): domain Eukaryota; kingdom Metazoa; phylum Chordata; class Actinopteri; order Spariformes; family Sparidae; genus Sparus; species Sparus aurata. The sequence goes on from NC_044191.1 coordinate 30,845,743, forward strand.
TTTCCTACCTCTAGTGCCTTGAGCAGCTCCTCGCTGGGTTTCTTACTGGTGATTTTGGTCTTGTACAGTTCTCGGTAGCGTTTCACCATCTGCCGGTGGTGGCGAATGTGCTGCCATGACCACATGTGGAGACGCGGCTTCACATCCACCTCCAAGATGCCTGTGATCAAGTACCTCCACCTGCGAAACGTACACACATGTGCAAGTGTGCTTAAACTTCATATGGCATAAAGTCATTGAATGGCATTTAAAAATCAAAGTGTTTTCTAACCATATACGGGCATTCCTGTGAACATGGACCACAGGTCTGTACTTCCTGTACGGCAGGTTCCGTGACATCATATCCACTGAGCCCAGCAGCTCCAGGATGCTAATGTACTGGAAAGAGAGGAAGTCAGAGAATTACTCACTGGCAAGGAGCACTGACAGAACTTATCTTCACTGAACACATTTTATCACTATTCTCTCTCTCTCTTTCTGCCAAAAAACTTCCATAAAGCTACATACACATGCTTATACACCATACACACACACCTACCTGGGGTCTGTTGAGTTCAATAGCCACCTCACTGAGATTGACCATTAGGTCCACTTTCGGAGAGGAGAAGTCAATATCTGACCTGGGATTCATCCGCAGTTTCGCGTCCGCTGAGATAGGACGAAAAACTGTGGACAACCAATGAGAAATCGATTATTAAAAGCAAATTTGTGAATATTCTTTTCTCTAGCAAGGATAGGTTTTCGAAAATCTGTGAGTCATGTGATGCAGTATGTGGTGTTTACTAGGTGGTCTGGACATGTTTCTTTTAAGTGAGCTTATTCAACAGTTTAAAAATGCGAACAACAAATGACAGTGAGACACTTACTAAAGTCATGGCTGATAGTATGAGAGTTGTGGATATCCATGCTGCTCTGGAGACATTGCTACAGATACAGGGAGAAGAGCTTCAATTAGACTTAATCTGATTTTATTTCCTAAGCCAAAAGACAACATTTACATACATTCTACCTAATGGGCCTATTCTACAAAGAGCCTTTGTGGATGACATGAATGATTAACAAAATCTGCAGTGATCTCAGAATGATTTGCAGAAGGCCTTTTTACAGCATTCATCAAAAGAAATATAACAAAAGCTTCAAAGGGATTGGAGACAAATGCCTTTCTCATTTTAACTTCCAAACAGTTATGTTGCTAAAGAAATTAGGCCAAGATTGATCTGTGTTGTCACAATAATGACGCTGTGTCTTTGAAAAAAAGTCAATGTCATGGCTAAATCCAGGCTGTGGGAGAGTGGAGACAAGGTGCAAAACACTAATTATAGGGTGACTCACCAAAGCCTCCTCTGCCCTGTGATTGGAGAAGAGTATTGAGTTGACATTCCAGTAAGCAAATAAGCTGTCTAGTTGAACCAACTGAGAGAAAGGAAAACAGAAAGCAATTAGAGAAGTGCAGAGCTGAGAGAGCAGAGACGACACAACAGCTGACAGTGTTCAATGATTTCTAATGTTTGGATCATGGCCCAGAGAAATAAAATTAGTTTCGCAGGACCAACAGTTTTCAAACAAACAACGTAAACCTTTAACTTTAATTTGAAGGGACAAAGTATTCAAAAGCAAGTGCAGTGTCACACTTTATATTTCCGTTACAATATAAATGTAAACGCTATATATATATATAAAGCTGCAGCTAACAGATTTAATTGTTCAATTTTTTTACCTTGAAGAAAAGCCTGGAATTCTCATCCAAAAGACTGGGATTCCAGTTCTCATCAGACGTCTGTAAGGTCAAACAAGCAGTGAGGTAAGGGGGCCTCGCTGAGATTATGTTTACACTTTTACAATTTTAATTTAATTTAATAAACACATTAATTGTTGATTCAGAGCACACTGATTGCCAAATGTTACGTAGGATACTCTGACTGGAGAGATATTCTGAATTGTTACCTGGAGGCTGAGATTTTTCAGTGACACTCCAAAAGACAAAGGACAGTTTGGATTAGTGACCTGTGGAAGACACATGCAAGAAAAACAGCTCAGTTAATCTCTTTCTGACAACTTTACAAACACAAATTTGAGTTACTTCACCAAGGCAACTCAGCTTGAATACTCACATCATCTTCATAGCGTACGTGGATGTTAGAGATCTTGACCTGCACGTTTTTGATGACCTGAGTGACAAGCTTCTCCACAAACGTGTCCTGCTTTTCCAGATTAGGGTTCTCTGTCAAACACAACAAATATAAAAGATATGAGACCAGATCTGGTCCTGCAGCTTTCTTGAAGCTTTGCTTTAGGAACAAAGACTTAAACTGTTGTTGCTCCATGATAACCACTGGCTGTCCTACATACCCCTTCTTTCATTAATTTACAGCACATGATGTTCTAATTTGTTTTAACAGTTGTCTCTATCTTATTACTGCTTTTATTCATAGATTACTTTATAACAAAGTGTTCTTTTATTGCTTTTAAACAAAAAATACCATCTCACCATTAGCTGATATTGTCATTTTTCTTTTCACTCGCAGTTAAACATGCTGACTGTTTTTCACTCTGCCTCACTTCCTGTACATGTTGCATCTTAAGCTGTTGTAACAAGAGAATTTCCCCGTTGCGAGATAAATAAAGCCTATCTAATCTTATCTAGTTCAAGATGTAATTAAACACAAATTAGCTTGAGAGGACTATTTGACTCTGTTGGTCTCACAATGTAACGTGGGTACTGCACCAACATGCGGCTGCATTGTTGACGCTGACATATCAGCTATAAGTTCTATCAGACAGACTCATTTGAATTTGCTCTCTCGATATTTGAATGCTTTGAATGTAGTCATTATACTTATACAGTAAATGGCATTTAGACATATTCACGAGTCCAATGTCAAGGAACACAGATATAACATAGATAGACAGTAACTGATGTTCATACAGTTATTTCAGTTATTTCTGAGTAGAACAGACATGATGTGGTAAAGAGGCTAACTCAGAACATTTCCACAGTGCCAAACCACAGATAATAAAGTGTGAAAACTTCTGGCTTCTCCAAAAACAACACAGGAACTGAAAACCACACAACCATAACCACATGGTTTGAAATCTCTGTTCTTGCTACTTTGCTGCTTTTACTCTCTACAACCATGTTTTTTTGCTACCTTTCACATTTTCTCCTGCAGCCTATCTAAAAGTATCTCCAAAACCTGTTGAAAACTTACTACTAAAGTCCCCTTAAAATCAAAGCTGAACTCTGACCTTGCTCAGCAGCCTTCAGCTTCGTCTCTTCTATCCGCTGTAGTTCCCTCTGACGAGCCTCCTGTAGCTGCTTCTCCTCCTTCTCGGCATCATACTTTATACCTGGAAAGAGTGGAGCCAGTAGAAAAAAGATATTATTTGTCTGCAGATCTCTGAATACAATGAGACAGGGTTAAGCTTGAGCTTCCTGTTTACAAGTACATTAGGGTCATGAATAAGTGAGAGACCTCCTATGTCTGACTAATGTGCTGCACTGTGTTGTGTCGGCTAATCGTGAGGGGTATTCTTTAGACTAGATCTGATATTACTGACAGTGAAAATTATTTGGGTTATGCTAAATTAAAATCCACTGGATGCAAAAATGTTTTGATGTGTTTTTGAATTTAAAAAATGTTCATGTGAAATGCGGAGTCTAAATATCTTTACATTGACATGCAGCAGGTGAATATCCTTCGAGCACTGGATATGTCTCCTGGAATGGTTGGAATTGATATACACTATAATGTCTATGAGTATCTGAGTGTCATAACCTTTTTATGCATTTAACTCGACATGAATGATGATCTTACTTGCTGTGGGGACTATGAGCAGATAGACGCCGTCCAGCGTTGCCTCCACTGACTGAGTGTAGAGGTTCTTCCAAGGAATCTTTAGCTCCAGCCGTCCTGTGATCAGAGACACAAAGTCAGAATATATTCTTCTGGAGAATAAATACATAAATAAAGGAAAGGTGGCATATGGGAACAGTGAGTACAATCTCACCTATATGGCCGGCTCTCACTTTAAAAGGAATGTCAAGCTGACTCTGCGACAAAAGAATAGCAAATTATTGTACCACAAATCCATCGTTAATGCTTGTATGCACTGACAGACCACTTTTGTTAAGTTACACAGATATTTACCACTCACCAAGGCATTTTCCTTTATTTCAAGGTTTGTTAGAACAGCATCACCTGTGGAAAGAGAAACCCTTGTGTTACTATGTACATTCTGATAAACCAGATAGATTTGTATTGTGTTATGAGGCTCATAGAGACGCTGTCTAAATCACAGAGAAGGACTTTGGCCTTTGTATATTGACTTCATTTTACACTCAGGGGAATGGAGCACATATATCATTACAGCCAGCTGGCTAAAAGAAAGATTTCACTCTGAGATTTAGTTAGTTAACTTGAAGACAGTTGTAACAAGTTGGTACATGTTTAGCATTGGCTTTGAAAGCTCTCTCCTAATCCCCTCATTCTCCAGGATAGTCTGCAGAGATGTGAGTGTCAGACTTTCTGGACGAGCTTGTAAAAAGGTCTAATCATGAGACCAAGTGACGAGTCACAACCTGGTTCTGTGAAAGGGTGTGACCCCGAAACGAAACTCCTCGCAATAGCAAAGAAGGTTGGTTAACACCAGGCACTTGCAGCAGAAAATTAACCATACTGATTGCTCGATCCATAAAATTGCATTTGGCTGCATTATCCTGCTTACACTGGACAGCCTAAATCGATTCTGGGACAGATAAATTGACACTGACAGCTGAGGCAGCCTGTCACACACGACTGGTGGCTAACGTCTCTTAGCATTAGCTAGCTAGCCTAGCGAGCGAGCTAGTCCAGTAAAATGACAAACACAAGTTCAGTTACCTCCCCATATGCCAAGCTTTAGCTGGGAGCTGTCAAGGTTAACAACGTAGTCCCCTAAAAATCGGTTGAGGACATCCACCACCACGCTTTCGAAGACCATTTTGGCGTTTCTTTCATGTAACTGTCACCATGTTTACATTCGGGCTCGCTTGCCTCAACGTCAGATTAGGACGTCCTTCGGTGGGCGGGGCGTTGACGTCACGACGTACCAGTAATCATTCATGCTGCAAGAAGGTAGTTTGAGGTAAGTCAATTCTGAAATACCCCGATTTATGGCAATATTTGATTCATAGCCGATAACATTGTGGTCAAACTCGTCCACAAATACAAAATCTTAATTATAATGGCTCATTAATGAACCAATACAGTGACACAATTTCCAGCATGAAAGCAGTTAAACTGAAATGTGTCCTTATTTTCATGTTTACATGAGAAGGCATGCCTCTGTCCTCAGGTCTCAGTCCTCCGGTCTTCAGTGACTCAATGTTCAGATATTTAAGGGAGAAAAGGGCCTACTATATATGAGCTTTTCTATGGGCTTTTCTAAATGGAGACAAGAAAAACAGAAAATACAAAGGGAACATGGGACAAGAAAGGGGGGTTCCTTGGTCTGCACGTCGAAGTGTCCTTGGGCAAGATCCTGAACCCCAAACTGCTCCTGATGTGCTGGTCGGCACCTTGCATGGCAGCCACCGCCATCAGTGTATGAATGTAGGAATAACTGTAAGCTGCTTTGGACAAAAGCATCTGCTAATGCCCTAAATGTAAATGTAAATATAAACGTAAATGGACAAAATGTGCCCAAAGCACAAACGTGAAAATGATTTTCTTCATACAAAGCAGGTAGTAAACACCAGTAGAGTTCGGGGCCAGATGAGACAGGAGCACAGCATTTCACAGTGTGCCAAGCAGGACGGAACCAATGATTTCAAAATGTAAACACTTTATTTTATAGAACAGTTTTAGCAACAATGGCGGTTCTGGGGGGTGGGGGGGCAACAGGGACCAGTGCCCCCGTAACTCTGAGTCCGGACCCCCCTGTAGCCCCCCCCCCGACAGGGACTCTGCATCAGTAAGTGTCTCAGCAGTTTACTACCCAATCAAAATTGTTGAAATTGTAAACATTGTTTGAAGTCCCATGTATCCCTTGTCTGAATGAGGGATTTGTCTTTTTTTCCCGGGTTGTATGTGCCCACTAACAAAAAAGCCGGCCCCCCCTATTCAAACTGGTCTAGAACCGCCACTGTTAAGCAAGCAAGCCAATGTGGTTGAATTGATCGTGTGTAATAGTATCTGGACTAACTCAATGAAAAGGTTGAAGATACAATTCCTCAGTCAGGCAGTAATGAAAATTAAAACCACATAGAGATCCTTGGTCATGAATTGTATTGGCTTTGACAAAACTTTATGACAGTTTAAAAATCATTATTACAAAAGCATTACAGAAAACTGACTTCATCATACCAAAACAGAATCACAGAAAGAAAAGATTCCCCAAATTGTGTTATTAAAAAAAATATTGAGCAGCTTTAAAAGATATTTAAGAAATATAATAAAAATGCACGTGATCCTCTGCCTGTTGCTTGTATGACAAAACTATCACTAAATATCTTTAATTTCAGTTGCAGGTATATAATTGTAATCTAAACAACGTTTATCGATGAACTACACAGTATTTATTAACCATTTACAAAATATTACAAACATCAGTTGCATCAAACAAGTGCTTAGTAAATGTAACGTATTTCATTGTGTGTCAGCAGTGAGAATACTATTAACTAAAGCTCTATTCTATTTGTGATGGTCATGTTAAAGTGTTACCCTACAGCTGCATACGTTTTACATCATATTGTAATACAGTTGCTAATTGCTTTGTTATCTTACCTTCCCATTAAATCTCATAGCGGCTACCAAATGCACATATAGCCTAAACAAACCATGCTTTTTATTATGTCCATTTTCTTGTACATATTGTAATAGTTATCACATATCATATGCTGCGATTACGCAAAATTAGTTAGTCTTCATCTGTTTTTTTAAGATGGAGTAGCTGAAACAGTGGTTTGGTGATCGCTCCAAGGATTGTCCCCCTCCTCAGTGTTCCCGCTGCAGGTTTATCCACCACTTTTAACCTGAGCTGCAGCTCCAGCAGATCCTCTCTGCTGAGCTCTGTGAAGAAGAAGTCTTCATTGAACACGGGGCTGTGGCAGTTCCTGATGGTGGCGCTCTGCTGTTGCTGTAGCTTCCCGGGAGTCAGACACAGACTCACTGCACAGTTCAGGGATCGTCGCTCATAGTCATCCAAAAGGCCTTCCACAGACACCACACGGACTCTGACTGTGAAAAGGGGTGAGAACGTGTTGGTGGAGAAGGTGGTGTGCTCAGCTAAGACGTGCACCTTACCACGGCCCTGCAAAGTGAGGATGTGCTCGCGCTGTCTCTCCTGGCACTGCAGGACGTCCAGTTGGAAGAGGACAGTTGGGGCTAAGGTGAGTGAGCTTGCCTCCAAGCTGGGGGGGCAACTGGGAGAGGTTTTTAAACTTAAAACTGCCCTCTTCCACCTGCCTCTGCTCTCCCTGCTGTCAGTTAATGAGGGACAGGATGTTGCCCCTTTCAGACGGCGGGTGCCTGATGGGATGTAGGGGGAGGATTTAGCACTATCTGGGGAACTGAGGGGAGAGGAATCACTGGAAGAAGCTGTTTCTGTTTCTGTACTTCCTGTCTCTGACAGGCTCTTGGATAAAAACAGAGGGAGAAACCCATATGAAGTTTTCTGAGGTGGGTTTGTCTCCTTTGCCAGCCTGGGGGCGGCAGTACGATTGTTTCTGTCAAACATGTAAACAGGGCACTTTGAGTGGAACAAAGACTCTTTCCTGCGAGTGTTGGGGCTCTCATATATCCCTAGCAGGCCATACCCTTCTGCAGAGAATGGCAGAGGTTTTTGTGCAGCCTTCAGAACCATTGATGCATCACTATTCTTCATCCCCACATCCTTCACATCCTTCACATCCTTCAGCTTTACACGTGTAGTGTTTGAAATAAGGCTGCTATCGGCTACCTGGTTCTGGCTGTGCGGGTGAGGCTCTGCTGTCTCAGTTTCCAGCAGAGGGCTTCTCCTGCAAAGCCGAGGGGGCAGGCAGAACTCTGGGATCTTGTCTGGGGTGAGGATGTTGTTGTGCAGATTGTGAGAGACACTGATATCCTCCTCACTCTTTCCCACGTAACGACTCAGCTCGAGAGGAATGCTCTCCATGCTCTCTCTGATCTTCCCGAAGACCCACATGGTTGTCTCCAGATGATTTAATATGACGCGAGTGTAAAGTCTTTGCACACAAATCCAAAGTTGTTGTTTTTCCTTTCTGCAACAAGACAAGAACATTTAATTTAGCAATGTGTTAAAGAAAAAAACACTTTTTAAAGTTCTGAAGATAAAATGATAAATATTTTCTTCTCACCTGCCGAGGTCTTGATGCGTCCGGCACCGAAGATGGATCTGTATGAGGGTGACGGACGTGCCACTGACAGATTTTAAAGGTGAGTGTATGGCTCTGCGTCACTGGTCTGCTCCCACCACCTGCGTCAGAAAACAGGCTTTACACTTACATACACACACACACGCAACAGGAACACACACATCAGTCACAGTGTATTGAATCACCCGGTGTCTGCTGGAGACTGGGTCAGTGTTAATCAGAAACGATGTGCATTTAGTCGTGCTACAAGGATGTGATGTAAGCTTTTCATCATCATCACTAAACTCACTAAAGTCATAGTAGCAAAGTATTAAATGTGATGCTGTAAATCCCAAAGCATGCAGATTTAATATAAAAAATGTGTCTTGAGTTTTATTGCAATCTCAGGCACAGTCAACCCACCTAAGGACAACTTTATTTAAACTTTAAACTTTATAGTGATTAAGATTTTAATATTAAATTTAAATTCAAATAAATAAGGTATGTGTTGTCATGGTCGTGATGAGAAGAGTATAATCGGCTTTTGAAAGAGCTGACCTCTTGTTCAAAGGCATTTCAAAGAGAGAAGCACCCACGACCCTTGAAGCCGGCTCCACCACCGCCGTCACCGCTGACCTTTAAACAGCTTGAATTCCGGACACACAACTGACCCATTTAATAGTCAGAATGTGAATGGATGCTGATAAACACATCACCTTTTTGAAAATGTTAAATATATTTTCATCTCTGTGAGACCAAAAGTGTGTAAAGTTAGTTCAGATGTTGTGGTCGCTGTACTTCGTGCCACTATTGTAGGCTTACATAACGTACAGCATCCATTAGTTTGACTGCCTTTATTGATGTTAACTCACTTGTAACAATTAATTCTAACTTAATACTTGAATAACTGAACACAGAGTGTATTCTCTAATTGCAGAATGAATTTCTCAGTCATCAGGACATTTCAGGGGGGCAAATGATCCAGTTTCTGTCTTTTTATTGGCGCTGATGGAACTCATTATTGAATCCCACAAATTAGAATCCAATATTTTTAAACTGAATACACATTTGACTTCTTCCCTCACCCTCTTTGCCATAATCTTTGGTTAAAATCTCAAATTTGAAAGGAAGTGAATTCTGATTATTAATGTTAATATTAGGAGCAAATGTATTTTGTGGTTTCTGACTACTTACTATCTGAGTTTCGATCCAGGTCATATTCACATTCTGGACTCCACATGCCACTTTTGAAATGTAACAACTAATCTATAAGGTGTTATTAATTTTATCTAAGATTGCCAGTTATCCAAAGTTGTTGATTTGACTTGTTCTAACCCTCATCCTGTGGAGAAATTACATATATTTCATGGGTTCCTTGTTCTCGTACTTCCAGAAGTGGAAGCCCCTGTGAACAATGTGAGTTCTTCAACCACAAGAGGGCGTTCATGGTTTAGATTTACTGCTCAAACCTTCGTTTGTCTCAGTTAAGACAAAAGTCGGATATAGTTGACGTTTTTGTATAACGTTATTCATTTTATTATAGTTATAACATCTGTAAAATGATGACAAATGACATGGAAAACAAAGGGGTTTGTCAAATCAATAAGTCCACACAGAAGAGAACACCTGTCCCTGGCTTCATTAATGCAATACTCTATTACAGTAATTAAACAGTAAGTGTGAAATAACATCCCCACCTGTGTGCCCGGCTGCTTGCACGCAGTGTGTTTGTGTGTGTGTGTGTGTGTGTGTGTGTGTGTGTGTGTGTGTGTGTGTGTGTGTGTGTGTGTGTGTGTGTGTGTGCCAAAGAATGAATATGAAGATGATGAATACATTCGGGAGGAGTCAGGGGCCTCCGGAGCACCCAGGGGTCAGGAGGCTTTTTGTGGAAGTGAAGATCGACTTTATTACACCAATAAAAACCCAGAGTGCTCTCTGTAATGGAGAGATAAATGATTGGGAGTCAGAGGAGGACCTTGCCTTTAACCGCTGTCACAGCGGCAATTAACGCTAACGAGAGAACAGTGCATTGTTGCCAAACGTTCTGCCACTGTCAAGTGCATTAGTGGTAAAACCTTTTTGTTCTGGAGCTCTGTAAAATAATGGTTTATAGTTTTTTTTATTTTGTAGGCTTCTTTTTGGTAATTGATTGTGGGGAATGATATGTTAACTCACCAACCAAACTGCTGTTGTCAGATACAGACTTTGCATTGTGTTCAGCTGAACTTGCGTCGTACAGATTTTGTAGGGCTCTTAGCACAGTGGTGTCGTCTTCAGTATAACTTATGTTGTCTATGCTGCTCATTCACATGTGACAAAAGGCCGTACCCAAACGCTTTGATGCAACATGAGAACATCATTCAAACCCACATTTACAGACTATCATTCCTTTTATTAGAATGGGCAGGTCAGATGACTTGTGGTTGTTGCTTGTGTCATCTGAGATCTACACAAATAAAAACGCAAAGCAAAACATCCACTTAAAAACCACACGTCACCCCTGAGTTTGTGTACTTTGTAACTGATGCCTTACATCTCGCTCCTTCTCTGCAAGCTGTAACTTCATCCCTCCAGCCTCCTGCCGCGGGCTAAAACTGACCTTTTAGCCCTCCTCCATCATAAGAAGTTACAATAGAGACTTCAAACTTGCTCAGGAAGAGGAATTACTCGGTGTTCGGTGCGGTGGATGAGACGGGAAGGACCTCTGGTGGCTCATGATCACAGATCAGTCAAACAAGTCTTTGTGGATTCTGAGGGTTAGTTTTAGTTTAAATCATCTCCAGCTCCAATTTCAAAGACTTTCTCAGTTTCATGCTCTCAGTTAGTTTGAACCTCTCCTGATGATTTATTCAGCAATATTTTTGTGAGTTGTGTGTGAAGCCATATACCTACAGTACTAAAGGTACAATCAAATAATCATGCATCGTGTATGGTTAACATAAAATTAGCATACCTGCTGTAGTGCATAAAATTTCGGCACAGTATATTCTGATACCTGGATAAATTATATGCTGCTGCATAACATAATGCGTATTTAAAACTGATTTGATTGTTTGATTATATAAATTGACCAAAATGAATATAGTACAATTAAAAGTGAAATTAAAAGTTGTGATTATGTTTTGCCGGCCTTGTAAAAAGTACCCAAAAGGCATTGTTGAGTAAAAATTAAGATATGGTCTTAAAATATTACGGCCTTAAAAGTTAAGTCACCCATTCGTACTTGACTAAAAGTTTTAAAGTAACTGAGATTGAATGTAAGTATCATGTGTTTACATGTACTGTATGTATTCTGTATACCATAGGTCACTGATTATCAATTATCAGATTATTATCAGTTCTTACAATGGGCCCTTCAGGTCCTTTGCTCTGATGCAATCTGCAAAGTTACAAGTAATCAAAGTTACCAGAAGGATGTAGTGGAGTAAAAAGTGCATTATTTGAAAGTAGACAGTAGCAGTTGTTTCTTAAAATTGTACCCATGAGTAAATGTATTTTGTTTTACATATTTTTATGCTGTGCCTTCATGTGATCCTGCGTTTATCCAAGGCCGTTTCAGTAAACCAAACCTTTGTTATAAGTTTTTCTTCTGTATCACTGCCAATTATTATGTTTTGACATTGTGCGACATGATTTAAAATTCCATGTACAAACTCCGATCAGGGGAAGAGCTGATGATACACTTTGTTAATTCCCATTTCACTTTAATCTCTATTATTGAAGATTCAAATAAGCCTATATGGGCACTCATCCCCCCCCTCGCAAAGCACTTAACCTCTTATGAAATTGCGGAAGTTTTGTAGCCAGAGAACTTCTTTGGTCTGAGCTCCTGAGAGAAAGTGAGAAAGTCGGGAAGTTGGAGAGGAGAAACGATGGGAAGGAAGCCAGAAAGGCTGCACTGTTGACCTGTTTTGAATTGATAGTAAAATGTAATAATGGCTAATAAGGTGTAATAATTTCGGGCCAATAAAGATAGATGGCAGATTGAAGATGATATGAGCTGCGTCAGAAGACCTTACTTCGAGGACGGCGCGGAGACAATACACTTCAGCCAGAGGGGGCAGATAAAAATTGACCCCAGATCGGTGAATCAGTGTCCAATTATTAAGGAGAAGGAGAGCGAGAGGGAGGGAGGGAGGGAGGGAGACTGGAGAGAGAAATGGTTGAAGGAGCGTAAGGGGAGAAGGGAGACCGTTTTGGAGACTAGGTGGAAAAGAGTGAAACAAAATCGGTGAATAAAGATAAGAATGACGGATACTTCCTCTGTGACCGGGGGGATCTGGTGAGCTTCTTTTTTAAGACACAACAGAGTCAGAGAAGAAGAAAAAAGTGAAAGCGTAAAAAGAGAATAGGGTGGAATATGGAGGAGAGACAAGAGAAGAAGAGTTATAGTAATGTTCAGTGGTCCACAGTGACCTGTCGTTAGGACTCTCTCCCCTGACAGCTTCTTTCTGTCTCCAGGCCTGATGCCAATATGCTAATTCCCCTCAGATGGCCTTTTCATTGGCCGACGCCGACTCCTGTCGACACGTGCCAGATGACTTTCCCCTCTCGTCCCACTGTTAAAGACCGCGACCGTGACTATGGCAAGGCGACCATTACGGAGATAAGAGCAGTTGTAGCCTTATGCCGGCTGCCTGCTTGCACTGAATCACACATAATCTTACAGTGTGTTCGTCCATATACCAGAGCTGCAGCTGACCACAGCCAGTCAGGCCAGTGGTAGTGGAGATCAGCAAGCCTTTGCACAATTGATTAACAAATATTAAAACTTCAAAATCCATTTAGAAGTTTAATAACTTGTAGACAATCTTAAACAGCTACAAAATATATATATATATATATTTTTTTTTATCCTGATGGCCCCTGTGGACAAAAGCAGCACAGAGAGAGACAAAGACATGTTTTATCCTGTTTGAATTGTACCTTGAATCACACAAATGATGTTTGTCAATTTTAAAGATCGTCTTGCAAGTCAAGCCGCAGTCATGCTAAAGGAGAGTCATTTCTGTGAGTGAGCTAACATACAGGACCAGCTCGGCAAGGCTGTGCTGGTGACTTTTGGCTGTCTAATTACGTACTTTCACAGTCTTATACTTCAACAGTTTTATGACCAATTGCTACTTCCTCAAGTTGAAGGATGATGTTCTCAGATTGCATTAGGAGGTCAGCACTCATCCTGTAATCTGTGACAAATTTGGAGCAGGAAGAAACCTCTTAAGAATATTACATTTTCATTAGTTCTGTAAGAGGGCATGAAGCTCTAATGACCTTGTATCGCTGCGCATCTCTCACACAATGTCATTTCAACAGGAGACATCTCTTTCTTTCTTTCTTTCTTTCTTTCATTCTTTCTTTCTTTCTTTCTTTCTTTCTTTCTCTTTCTTTGTGTCTTTCTTCCCTCATTTGTGTTCGTGGTCTTATCTCACTCGTACTTCATACTTCTTCATAATTCCTCATGGTTTCTGTCAGAAAAGTGAGGAAGCCTGAGTCAATTTCCCGTCGGGAGAGTTTTTCAAATTTATTCTGATTCTGCAAATTATAAATCAATTTGATGCATTTCAACTTTTAATAATGAGGCTTTAGTCCATATAGACAGATTTCTGTCCTCTTTTAAAATTACTTAACAAAGTTAATAGTTGCTCTGATGTAGATTCATGCTTCCATTTACTGTTGAAATGGCTCCACTCATATTTTTAATTATCAGTCAAGCTGTGACTGAAGAAGGAATCCTTGAATGACAATTATAGGTTTATAGAAATGAAGACAAAATTTCTGTTTTACTCAAGTGCTAATGTTGCCGGCGTTAGCTGCTGTCTGGAACAAAGAATAATATTTAAGGTTGTTCACGATCGCGTATGCCAGTGTGCTTGACTTAGTGCGAACAGCAGATCAGATCAATGAATTAAGCTGCTCATTATGATGGCCTGCTCTTGCTGGTCATTAAGAAAAATGCATGTAGAATTTGCCACCCATGCCCCTATGAAGTGTGTGTAATTACCACTAATGTATCATCGTCTATTCAAGAGCGTAACGTTTCGTTTCTGAGGGCCGACAGTGGAACACCTCTGACCCAAATGTTTTATTCATTCATAAGACACCTATTATTCATGTTAAACTCATATTTCAGACGAGGAACAGTTTTTTTTTCCATGAATACATATTAATATCCCCTACACTGGTATCAGTGCGAACAGTTCTTCATGTGGTTTAATATTATATTTGTGCTATTTAAATGAAATATCATCATATCACTTTCAGCTCTCTGAAACCTGGGATTGTTGTAATGGTTCCAAAACCAACCAATAAACACACACACGCGTTATACGGTTAGAGTGACCGAACATTTTCATCGTCATAAGTCATCAATATTTTCAGTGTTATTCATCAGCTGTGTTGAATCATTTTAAACGCCTTTACTTCTGACTCAGTCTTTGGGAGCATTGTTGTGTTGCACTGGAGCGCATTTGAATATATAATAAAGCTGCTGTACTGATGTCAAAAGAATTTTACAAAAATAAAAGTCTCAAGGCTTCAGGTTGAACATTTTATTTGGAGAACAGTCACCAAATGGTCCGATAACTGAATTCTATTTTTTATATTTTCTAATTAGTAAAATCAAACCTCATGGTTATTTTAAGAAGCTGACTGTATACGGTGGAATTGTTTTTGAGCAATCCAACACGGAAGAATTGCAGTTTTCTGTGGTTTTAATTTTGGAGTGAGGCTTGTTCACTTGTAATTTTTTGGGGTTTATTGACCGTAATTACTGTGAGATGCTTTTACATCAGTTTGACGACATTCGGCTCCTGATTCAACTTAACTTCTGCAAAAACATTTTGGTACGCTGCATCCAATCTGACTTACTGACTGCTTTTATCTTGAATTGAAGAAAAGCTTTTAGTGAGATTATTCTTATCGAGTGAAGGAATTAATTCATTTTAAAAATGAAATAGTATCTTTGCGTTGTTAGTTAAAACACAAACGCAAAAGGTTGTGTCAAATGTGCGCGTCTGGGTGATACAAATAATTTACAAGTGTGGCTGTTTGTCCAACTGTTTGTAGAAATTGAACCTGCATACCAACGTGCCTAAATAAGCGCAAGGCATGGGACAATATGATAATTTCACATCATGTATATTCTGTCCAACATTATTGTAATTCACGGTATTATCCTGACAATGATCAAAATATATTTGAGGTAAAAACTACAGTTGAACTAAAACACACCAGAATCACTTGAATCTAAATTTTTGGTTGGAAACAAATGTGTTTTTATTGCATTACAGATAGGATACATCTTTTTTTTTAGGGAAAAAGCAAACAATATGAGGAATCTTAAATAAGTAATCATAAATCATAAAATCTTCCTGTACCATAAATAAATGGTGGTAACCTCATCTTCCTGTCGTTTTTTGAATCAAGTATTCACACACATCCGATGTAACCTGTTTTTGAGGGGGGATCCGATGGTGACCGGCTTTGGCAATTCAAAATAAATCAGGAAACCGATAAAGGACTGTACATCAGCGAGCTAGGCAGCTTATTCCAGTCATTCATGGGAGGATATTCACGATCATCCTGATATTTACAAATCGACATGATCAACTTATTTTGAGTGTTTATTATTTTATCATGATTTGCGATAAAATCATTTATCGTCCCGTTCCTAACGCTTGCTTCACAGACTAGTAAAAATCATTCAACGTATCCTGTTAAATGCTTTGACACAACCAGCTCATTGTCTGCCCTTATAAAGATAAGCTGCACATACACCTCCTATTAGCCTGCGCAGTATAAACACATGTGCACATTAGGAGACCTCATGTGGTATTATGATTCCAGAGGCATCTAACTCTGGTGTTGTAAGGACAGAGGATCATGGAGGGTAATAATGGCTGCATTATTACTCCTCGTATTGTGTCTTAATTAGTGGCATTTAATTATACACTAATGCAGTGAGGGCTATTAAAGACATTGAGGCCTGCTGATCAGGGAATTAAAGCAACATGCGCACACACACAGGGGCACGCACACACACACACACACACACACACACACACCTACAGGCAGAGGTACACACTTGTCACATAGACACTTTTGTCATGCCACTGAAATTGCAGTCGCCTTTAACTAGGAATCACAGACACCCTGCGGTGAAAGTGTGTGTAAAAGTGGCGTTTGTAGACAAGAGAAGGTAATAGATCAGAAGAAATAACCTCTGGACGTCTGGATGCAGCAGAGGAAAGGAGTACAGAGAGCGAGTAATAAAATCAACTAGACTAAAAAAACTAAATGAGGAAGATATAGAAAACAGAAGGATGAAATGTTACCATAAGGATGAGGAAGATGAAGATCACTATTATATGTTTTCTGCTCGTTAGCAATGACACCCAAATAGGCTTTAATTCTTCACTCCCACGCCTCTCCTCCGCTGGTGCATCTCAATTATTTGTTCAGAGGCTGGTGTGACAATAGTGTCGGCTGTGGGAGCCTTTGGGATGCTAAATAGGGCACAGGAGGTTGAATATAAGTCATTTTCAGTGGGCTGAACCTGGCGCTTTGTGCTGCTGGAGAGGAGAAGCTTCAAAGCTACGAAACAAAAGAGACAAACTTGATCCGATCGCCCTGCCCGCTTTTGAAGTTGTGAAGCTGCAGCCCAGAATGTCGGCTGCTCATATCCATCTTATGAAGACAGATCATAAACACATCTCTCTCTCTCTCTCACACACACACACACACATACAGTATGCTCCAATCCAGGTGTGATTCATGTCACATGTGCACTTAATGGTCATTTGTGGGCGATAATAGCATGACCTCGATGAAAACATCTCTGAAAGTAAAGATTGGTTAAAGTTATGTCAAATCTTATCTCTGAACAATTTCTCTTTCCACATATGAATCTCTTGAATTTGGGGAAGGCACAATTTGAGCCTGAGAGAGAACAATTTAAAAACCGTCCTGCTGAATTGTTTTATGATAAAAATATACACTTCTTCAGTCAGAGTTTTCCTGGGTTTCTCCAATTTGGTTGAATACGTTCAGAGTCCTAAAAGCTCAAATGTCTTTTGCATTTCTGGATTTGGTAAAAATGGCAGAATTGATGCATGATGACTGGATTCACTCACATCATTATTACTGTACAGTTACAGCCAAAAATGTAATTTTAAAAAATAAAAACTTTGAATTAAACTTATCAGTAAAGGTGCAGGTGTAACAGGAGGGAAATCAACGTAGTCAAATTATGCAATTCACAGAGCAACTGGTGGCTGAACGCACAGTTACCTGCGCTGCTATCATTTCCTGTTGTAGACGGATGTATGAGCACGCATTACGATATTTAATATCTGCGTGTAATTATAAACATCTGATTGTATTTGCAATTATGTGAGTTTTTGCGCCAATCTCCAGTTAATTTAATTGAAAATAACACCGCAGCCTGTAGGAATTTCATTGAATTTTTCCCCCCTCGGTTGTGATGTGCCAGCAGTGAAACAGCCCCCGAATAACGTGTGGAGATCAAAACGAGTAAATAACTGCAACAACAGATAAAGATTCAGTCTTAAGTTCTTTATAAATATACTCAGATAAATAGTGTTATAATACAAGCATAACGTTTTCAATGCACCGATAAGTAACACACACAAAAAAAGTGCAACAGGCCTAATTAAACAACATGAAGGCCTATTTTGTCTTTAGCCGACAGGCCGGCCGTAGGTTCAAGTGAAATAAATAGAGATAGAGGAAAAATAGAAACAGAGTTGTTGGTTTGCATTTGTAAAAGAATTGTTTGTCTCCTAAATCACAGCTTTCTTTGGGTTTAGCGTATCTGCTCGTCTGATTGTATTTATCAGTGCCACATTACAGTATGTGGTAAATGCCCTCACAAATTGTGCAAATAAATTATGATTTCAATCAACATGGGTCTAATGAAAAAATTCATCACACAGCAAAATGTTAACCTTACTTTTTTTTTTTTTTTTAAAACAACTCTCCTACAGCTGCACTGAACGTAAACTATGCCGATTTGTTTTATGCGGTAACGGTGTCCTTCTTCTCGGTGTTACTTTTCAAAAATGACCCGCAATTTACCCGGTTAGGACAGCAGGAGAGCCGGGTGCAGAGGGTTGCCTTTCCCCTCCAGCAGATCACTTTTCTCCATCGCTGAGGCCGGTGAGCAGAGCTGGGTCGGGCCGGACTGCAGCCCCGTCAACCCGGGCACGGGACCCAGGGATGGGGTGGGTTTTATTGGCACGGGCACGGCGGGCAGGCTCTGCCCGTTGGCATTGTGGTACAGGCCTTTTGCTGACATGCTGAAGGGCGCGTACTCGGATGATGCGGGCACGGGCACGCCACCCATGGACTCCGACAGCATCCCGACGTGCGGCCACATGGAGTTGACCACGCTGCTGAGCTGCGGGGGCACCGGGTAACCCAGGTGGTGCATGACCGAGGTGAGGGGGAGCCCGCTGGCCATCACGCCCTTGTAGTCCCGTCCTATAATGTTCTCGATTGCGAACGGGTGTTTAAACCCACCGGGCTGTGCGCAAGTGATGCCCCCGTAACCCTGAAAGTGAGGGAGCCGACCCACGGTGCTCGCCGGGCCTGCGGAGTGGTCGTGATGGGCTGATGCGGTGCCCAGCTTGCTGCCCGGGTGGTGGTGGTGATGGTGAAAGTAATGCATCATCGGGGAGCTCTTGCAGGCCATGTGCTCAGCGCGCAGCACCTTGAAGCGCTTCCGTCTCCTCAGGAAGCTGCCATTCTCAAACATGTCACCGCAGTCCGGATGCAGAGCCCAGAAGCTGCCTTTCCCCGGCTGATCAGGCCGCCGAGGGATCTTGATGAAGCAGTCGTTGAAGGAGAGGTTGTGTCGCAGGGAATTCTGCCACCGTTGGGTATTCTCTCGATAATACGGAAACCGGTCCATGATGAACTTGTAAATGTCGCTCAGAGGCAGCATCTTTTCGGTGGAGTTCTGGATAGCCATCGCTGTCAGGGATATGTAGGAGTATGGAGGCTTCTGGTCGCTGTAAGAGTTCTTCCCAGGACGAGGCATGACTGGTTGCTGTTTTTCTTGAAGTTTGAAATTTTGAATAAAAAAAGCCTTTAAAGTTCTATTTCAAATTCTGTATTTTAGGGAGATAACTTGACGGTCTTCACATCAGTCTCCATCTGACGCATATGTTCCAAAGTTCTGAGCCATCAGTTTTGATCAGTTTCAAATTGATTGATAAATACAGTTTAGCCTCAAGGCCCGATGCTGTTGGTTAAGATCCTTGAGAGAGGCTCCTGCATCCCAAGAGAGTTTCTTCTGAAGACTTTCCTCAGTCGGATTATGCTCTTGGCGCTGTGCGTAAAAGTCAGTCTCTGTGCGTAAAAGTTGCGAGGTCCTCTCAGTTTCCCCCTGTTGCCGCGGCGTTTGAAGGATGCGAGGGGCCAGTCTGCCGCGCTGTCTGTCTGTGGTGTGTGTGCTCCTCTCCTCTTTTGCGATGCTCCCACTCGCCGAGCGTCGTTTTTGTAAGACCCCCGCAGGTCGCTGGCTCTGTTATCTATTATCCAGACACTTAGGGGACACGTCAGGGGAGAGCAGAGGGCTGTGTGTGTGTGTGTGTGTGTGTGTGTGTGTGTGTGTGTGTGTGTGTGTGTGAGAGAGAGAAAGAGAGAGAGAGAGAGAGAGAGAGGGAGATGCGGGTAAAGAAATGAATAAAAATGAGGGGTGGGTGGTGCGTTTAACACACGCGCTCGCTTCTAATCTCCCGTTTGCCAATCAAAGACTCCGCGTAAAGTGCGCAGGGACAGAAAATAACCCGAGTGACTGATCTCAGCCACTAAACTGTATTTAAAGGGACAATTCCTCTAAATGTCTGTCAGCAAGTCGCTTAAACCTCAGCAGCTCCCGTGACCGTGACCTTTGACCTCTCCGGTCGAAATACAACACTCCACGCTGAGATGTAACGTTGTTGGATTTCTCCGTCGCTTTGCATATAAAGCTTGCAGTAAACATTTCCGAAAGCTTGCTGCCTGTTTTTTTTTTTTTTATTTCTATTTTTTAAATCGAGATGTTGTTCAATGATGCTGAGATAACGCGATTGGAAAACCAGCCTGACAGAGAAATGCGCATTTGAGACGCCTTCTTAGCGAGTTTTCACTTGAGGAAATAAATAGTCAGGAATGGAACATATAGAGTGCAGCAACCTCTTTGTTAAATTTGCTCGACTGCACTTTTAGACTTTGCAAACAATAAATCATGTCTTCCTTTGCGCACAATCATCAGCGCGCTAGTCCTCTGCTTCTTAAACAGACGCGCGCGCACACACACACACACACACACACACACACACACACACACACACACACACAGTGGTAGAGAGAGAGAGAGAGAGAGAGAGAGAGGCGCGGTTGTTGATTAATTGCTGAGAGGGGAGTCCGGCGGCTGTCTGTCTGTTCAAACACTCTCCGGTGAATCCTACAAGGATGTAAACAAACTTCATCCCCTGCTCTGAATTCTGTTCAGCGGAGAACAACAGAAGCTTTTCCCCTTCCCGTGTATTTTCTTCTCCAGCCAGGTGTCATGACTGGGTCCTTGACGGCTCCTGTCTTCTCCGGTGCCCCGGTGGGCCCCCGAATACATTACAATAATTAAGCCTTCCGTGATTTAGCCTCCTAGGAGAGAAGTCCAACAATGTAATTAAGGGCAAGCTCGCTGTATTAGGTATGAATATTCAAAACTGTGTCAATTAATTAGCCGGTGTATCTCTCCCGTTATGTCTCAGTCCTTCAAGCCCACTCAAAAGGTCAACCGTGTCGACGGAGAGCATATTTTAAAGACATCATGTAATTGCAAGGAAATCACTTCTTTTAGTGCCACTTCGCTTGAAAAACAGTGAACAATTATATATATAACCGCTGCTAAATAAAGACAGTCGTTGTTGTGCCCGTGTTTTGCTTTTTTGTTTTGTTTTCTTTGCGTAATTGTTTTCCTGGCGCCTGAAAAATGAGTTTTGCAACTCCGAGGCCCTCAGAGGCCAACGCGGGTAAAAGCATCCTCTTTAAACGCCCGGGAAAGATCAATATTAAATCTGTTTTCACAAAGGGGGCCGTTAAATAGACACCGTGGCTGATCTGCATAACAAAATTAATTAGGTAGTCTACGACAGTCTTCGCCTGCGCCCAACTCCTGGACAAATAACTAGTTGTAAAGCACACCTTCTGGGCATACGGAACATATGCTGGAATTATCCTTAATTGACTAATTACATAAATTACTCATTAAGTTTACAGCACATCAATTATAAAAGATGTATCAATTAATTTTGCATAAATTACAAGCGGCACGCTGCACGGAGAGGGCGGCGGAGGGAATGAGGGTCGCCAGGAGGGGGTCTAGTCTAAGGTGGAGCGTTTGTGTGTGTGTGTGTGTGTGTGCGTGTGTGTGTGTGTGTGCGTGTGCGTGTGTGTGAATGACGGTCGTCTGTTTGTTTCCTGTCTCTAATAATTATTTGTTCAGCTTAAGGGCAAAGATATTCTTTCTCTGTCTCCCATTCGCAAAGGGAAAGTGTGGGGGTAATGGCAATTATACTAATAATAATAATCTTAAAGACCTCTCTCCAAGTCATAAGGGGCGCATCGTCGCGGAGAGAGCCATTAAAATCAATTAGCGAGGCCTATTGTATTCAGTGGAAAATTAAACCAGTTCAGGACTGTTGTGCAGACGCTGTAAGCCTTGCTTGTGTAATGGGAAATCATTCAGAGGCAAAATACGGCAGATCTCCTTTTGTTTTGCCCATAAAAGAGCGAGCAGGCGGGAGCACTAATGGATCAAAAGCTGCAGCGTGTCTGCCTGTTGCCTTCAAGAGTTTTCTCAGTCAGCTCAGGTAAAAACTGGATCATCATTATTCATCACAGCGGCACAACTTAGTACACTGCTGCAGATGAAGCTCTCAGTCTTCTCCCCCCCCAAACTCTCTGACCCCAAACTTCCAGAACAACAAAATGAGTAAATGCTGCCACTGAGAACTTGTGATTGTTCCTTTATTTAAGACGCTTACACCTGATTATTCAGTTTGGAGCTACATGTTGTTTGGAAATACTGCATACAGGGTGGACAAAATAACATGGATCCAAATGGATAGACTGGCACTAACTCATGCTTTTTGCTAAGCACTAGTTAGTGAAACACTCTGTACACATATTAAGACTCGAGTTTGTGTTGCCGTTGTTATGAAGAACAAATTAAACAGATTCTACCTCATTCAATCTAAGTTTTGACTTTAAAGTGTTTGCAGTAGCGCTCGAGCTGAAGGTCCAACATCTGCAGCTGAAAGAGACAAAAAATCTGTAACATTAAGATTCAATCCGATTAGATACAGGGGGCCACGATCGATATGAGACCATCTGCCCATTTAACCCAATCAGTTACATTTATATCAACTCACAGAAGCAACTAAAATATGATTTGACAAATTTATTACTGAACTCTTCAGTGGAAACATTATTTTATTAATGGTTCCAGACGTTTAAATGGAAAACAGTCTACTTTTGTTGATAGAAAGAAAACACTGTTTAGAAAGGAGCTGCTCATGGAAGCCAATGGTGACACCAAGGTGCCATGGGAATTTCAAAATAAAGGCGTATCTTAACGATGGCTGCCATATGAATTGATGTTTTCACTTTTCATCGATGCTGTTGGATCGTTTATCATTGAATCGATATATCGATCCGGATCGATGTATCGTTACAACCCTATTTATATATTATTTATTATTAGTTATTATAAGGCTTCACCAAAACCTTGAGAGAAAGACATGGGAAGTTTTCTAGATTAATTCTAATTTCTTGTAATAATTTTCTCATTTAAAAATCACATTAATGCCAGCGTAGTCTGTTCTCTTTATTTCTCTGTCTTCTCAAATATGACCATGAATCCTTCTCACACACACACAAACTAGGTAACCAAGGAACCTGTAGACTGGTGTGAACTTTGCACAGCCGACCATGATTCTCACATCCTTCTTCTTCATGCAACTTTGCTATCTCTTTAATTGAATTGACTCAGAGGGACATTGACGGAGCCTCTGAAGCTGCCTCTTCGTACCTTTTCTGACTTGTGTGTATATCTTTCACATTGCTTGTGTTTTCACAGAAGACAGCCCTAACACGTTGAGGGGTTTCCTACTGAACTGAACCTCACTGAGGCGACATTCTCTCATGATGACATTCAAACTGAGGCCCTCTTATGTTCTGTCCACTCGTGAGCAGATTTCCTTGTTTAGTTACCTAATACTGTATACTGTTACTGTGGTCTCTTCCACCCTCACCCTGCTTCCACAGGCTGTGAGGGTATTCAGTGTACTCATAGATATTGAGGGATAATCCATTGAACCACACTAACTCTGATAATGCTGCAACAGACTCCAACACAGTGACTGTACCGTGTTCTGTTCCTCCACATCAGCCGTCATTACAGGCAGTTCATAGCTGTCAGCTGCTCATTCATCAAAATAATAATGCATACACAAGTTCACCTCAAACCCTGAACTCTTTGTGTATTTTGCGACAACTATTGACCATAAACTTGTCATCTCTAGATGTTTTTACTGCTCGGTTTTGTGTCTCTCCAAACAGAGCGGCCTCGTGTTATAAGTGCATCAGCCGTTACTGTTTTTCAACTTTTAATGTCAAACATCACACGCTTTTGCATAATCCCATTAGAGGGTACATCAACACAGAGGATCACACAGGAAAAATAATCAAATCAAATCCGTTTTGTTTATCTAGCCCAAAATCACAATCACATTGCCTCAATGGGCTTTACAATCTGTACAGCCTCTGTCCTCCTTAGACCCTCGATTCGAGTGAGGAAAAACTTGACATGTTGATAGGAAAAAAAGACAATGGAACAACAAAATCACAGTTTACAAGTTGCACTGACAGACTATCTAATACAAATTCTGATATATGTATAGTGTGTGGATCCAGGTGTCGACTGAGCCACACGACCCCCTCTCCACCGTGGTGACCTGGAAGAGGGCAGGCCACACAAGAGGATTAGCAGTAAAAGTGTGGAGAGGCATCACATTTGACAGAAAAACAGATATAAGGAGATAGTAAAACAGAGGAGAGACCAGGGTATGATGATCCATATGCATCAATATGTGAGGCAGCAGGAGCCAGGAGAGGGAGATGGTCTCAGAGGCCTGTGCTCCATCAGGGAGCCTGATTGAAAAGAGAGGAGGAAGAAGAAGAGGAGGAGGAGGAAGAGGAAAGAGATGGAGATGTCTAATTAACTCATCACATAAAGGACACACTGTATGTTGCACCGGGTTATCGCAAATGGAAAATGTCATATACACATTCTATGCAAAATTATTCTTTTAGAAGAACACATAAAAAAATAAAAGCACCGTCACTTTATTCTCACATCTGTTTTACTTGAAGAGTCAGTAAGGCTTTTATTTTGAAGATGACAGGTGACAGGAAGTGATCTCGAGTATGCTCGGCTTGACTCTGGTCTGAGAGCACAGAGACCTCTGGGCTCTCCATCTTGATAGTGCACTGAGGCAGCATTCATTACTGTGAGACCAGAGTATCACTGCCCTCACCGCAAATACGAAATAGAGTTAGGATGGATTCCCGTGAAGGTGGAGACAGCTGGAGTGAAAAGGCACACGAACACACATTATACACACCGGAACATGTCTAAACACGTCTCTCACGGTTAAAACTACACATGTGTTCAGGACCTCTTGTACAAGATTATCTTCACCTATTCTGATCTGGTGATTACAGTTTTTTGGTAACACTTTCATTGCTTTGAGACGAAATGCATTATGTGACCACAGCTTTTAAATTCAACACCAAGTCTCTGTGTTTTTTCACTCCATTTTGTGTGCTTTTACATACAGTTACATAACCAAACATAACACAAGACTACTGCAAATAATTTCTAGAGAGAAATCTGGAAAAAATAAAAAATACTGACAGGCGACACTGAGTGCCTGTTTTCATTTCTCGGTGACCTCTGGCAGACTTGTGTGAAGTGAAGGAGGCAGAATCCAGAACTACATGACATTTTAAAGGATGATGCCGTGTTTCACCCTTCTCCCCCAGTCACTCACAGACGGGACCTTACTCTCCATTTCTCAACCCAATTGAGGATTTTTCGAATTTGTGGATTCGAGTCACTGTTTTGATAACTTGCAGCAGAAAATAGATGGCTTGAGACCTTAGTTAGCAGACTTGGAGGTTAAAGACTTGAGACGGGATGACTCGAATGACTTGTGTTGTGTTCATGGAAACCTCGGGGCCAGATAGCATCACATTAAGAGATGATCACAGGCCGCTGGTGCCTACTATGGATCGTTAGTGTATAGTCGACAGATAGATAGATAGATAGATAGATAGATAGATAGATAGATAGATAGATAGATAGATAGATAAGAGAGTAAGGGCCAGGCTGTATGAAAACATAAATCGCTGGCACATTGACCCGATGATAAATTACTTGTCCATTTTTAATATAAACATTTCAGAGTGTGTGTGTGTGTGTGTGTGTGTGAGTGTGTGTGTGTGTTTGTGTGTGTGAGAGAGAGAGAGAGAGTGTGTGTGTGTGTCCCTTTTCTCTGGATGTTACTCACACAGGCCATCTTTCAGGTTAATTAAAGTGCTCCCTGTCACACACGCACACACACACACCAGACACTGCAGTGCTCTCTCGGTCCAGCTGTAGCTGTGGTTCTGATCATATTGCGGCAAAAAGGAATAGAAACAAATTCCGTGATAACGCGGCGCAGCGGCGCTGTTGTGTGTGCAGCAGCAGTGTGAGGGTGCTGAAGTGACCAGTGGAGCGGCTGCTGTCCGTGGTGCTGGAGCGCCGCCGTTCATCATCCACTCCACCCACTCCGGTTGTTTCATTGGTGGACGCTGAGGCTGTGCACGGGATAGGATAGTATAGGTGTGTGTGGATGCGTGTGTGTGTGTGTGTGTGTGTGTGTGCGGAGGGGGGGCGGCTTGTCGAGGGGGGGGCTCCCAACCGCAGGGAGCGCGGTTGAATCACCGGGCGCGCCGCCGTCGGATCTCCTCTTCCTGCCGTCACACCCACTGCTCGGTGTTGTGGGTTCACCCCGTAGAGAAGGGGAGGACCGACGGCGCACACAGCAGCAGAGAGTGCTGCAGTGCGAGCGCAGCGGGGGGACTCGGAAGCGGAGGGGGAAGAGAGAGAGAGAGAGAGGGGGAGAAAAAAAAATCACACACACACACACACACACACACACACATCAGCAGCCTCATTGTCGAAACTTGGTCTATGGAGAGATCTGCAGCGACGCCGTAGCGACGCAGGCCGACATGGAAGAGTATTTGCGGAGGGTCCAGAGCAGACTCGGGGTGAGTTGAGAGCCTTCAGCGGCGTTAAAACCAGGTTGTGGCTGTAATGAATGAGATCGTGACGGAGAGGCTGATAACGCTGTGCTACAGGCTGCGGTCCTGTTGCTGGAAAAGCTCACAGCAAAACAAGCCTCTCACTTCCCCTCGGTCCCCCCCCCTCCCCACCAAAAGCACCTGTAGATCGACAATATGACAGTACAGGGGTGGGGTGGGGTGGGGGGGAGAGGCGTGTTTGGCCCCATACAATAAGCTCGTTGTGTTTACAGGAGCGTCAGTGTGTGAATCTGAATGAGGAGCTGGTTTCTAATGAGGAGGAGGCGTGACATCAACAAGTTTAGCCAGAGGCTGTCCTCCCCTGCTATCTGGTTGCTCTGCAGATACTGACTCATAATTTGCATTTGATCCAGGACTGGATATGTGTTCGCACATGATAAGCTAAACCTCGTGCAAATACTAGACACCCTCATGCATGTGGACTGAACGACTGTGGAGCCTCAGGGGGCTCAGATAGGCTACCTTCATGTTGTTGTAGATTATGTGGCTCTGGTTGTTTTTCTGTATACAGTCCTGGCCTGTATACATTCAGTCTGCCAGGAAAAGCCCTGACACTCTTGCACAGACGGTCACATCGGGGAGCCGTTCACGGATGCCGCACATTTGCCCCGAGGCTTTTCGGGCATTAGAGCTTTCTTACAACTGCTCTTTCTACATGTGCTTGTTTAAATGGCATGACCGTGTTCACAGCTGCAGCGCATGACAGGGTCTTTTCAAAAGGCTCTGAGCAGTGAACACACACGCAGGTGTATTCCGTCCTCCACAGAGTATTAGTGATGACTCAGTGTCCGGCTGTGTTGTTGGCACTGCTGCACTTTATCTTTGCATTTTGTGTTTTGGCTGAGTTTCATACCTCGCGTTTGTTCATTTAACGTCTCCGATGGGAACGTGCCCGGCCACTTAATGTCAGGAATTGATCAGAAAATAACTCTGTGTCCTCACGTCGGTCCTCTGAAGAAAACAAACGCTCCATTACTCGGTGACGTATTAACAGTAATGATTTTTTGCTGTTTTGATTCTTGAGCTTGACTTGGTCCTGATCCCTTGGATGCATCACAAACACACACACACACACACATCTGCCCACGATCAATTCAGGTTTTCAATTCAATTCAAAGACTCCAGGGTCCAGAGGAAATACACAACATTCCATAGAATAGATAACGTGAAAAATCAGGATAAAAATGGTATGAAAGAGAAAAATGGTTTGCATTAGCGTCCTGTAAGGAGACAGCTGTAGCGATTTCTCCTCATCAGGGATCGGGAAGCTTCATGTTTGTTAAGATGATTTCATTTTCAGAGACATTAAGATGCCAATTTGTACGCGAGAGTTCTTAAAACAGCTGGGAAAGTGTTGACTCCTGCAGCAACAAACATTTCACTCGCACAATATTCAATCTCAGTCTCTTCAGTAATATTCTCAAGGCGTCATTATAAGCTACTTGAAGTCTCGGTAAGCTTGTTTGAAAGCGTGTCTGACTGTGAATACATCTTGCAGCGTTGCCTATAAATATCATCCGTCGTTTCGTTCTGCGATATCAAATCTTCCAGAGGTGTTTAACCTCATCGCTGACCTCCAGATCACGGGCCGACAATCTGAGGTCAGCACTCCTACTGGAAGATGCGACGAATATTTATTCACGTTCGTACATTCAAATAGGTCCACACATCGTTTACTGATGTTTTCCTACAATTGGATTAAAATGTTTTAAAATGTAATCATCATTCACATTCAGTTTATCCCGTTTAGCAGTCCCTACTCCCTACAAGCAATACTGTTAACAGGAGATATCCCTTCATAAACGTTATCGATGTGGGTGGGAAAATAATCTCACGGGAGCTGTTCCGGAGAGGCTTTTGATCGTATCTCACGGTCTTCATCTGCAGATGAAGTTTGCCCAGTTGTCATGTGGTTGTAGATGTTCAAATTTCCTTTTTGAGCACTTTAAAGAAAGAGCTTCAACATCACATCCAGTGTTTCCTCTGTCGTTTGTTTTGTAGCAGCGGTGGCAGGGGGTCAACTTTGCTGTTTGTTCTGCGTCCGTCCCCTGTTGGTCTCATAGGTTTGGTTAGTTTCATATTAATTATTTGATCATAAGGGCTGCTACTGTACACTTCAAGCTGTGGTGGGATTGAACGAGTGTCATGGGAAACACTGCATTCATGCACCTTGCAAACGGCAGGTGACAAAGTCCATTTTGTTGTAGTTTTATAAGAGCTTGACAGCATATCAGATGATGTTATCAGCGGACAGACTGGCAGTCAGCGACAGGGTAAAGTTCATTGTCCTTATAGCATGTTAGAGCTCAGACAAGTGTTTCATACTTCTTGTGTCATTCATGTTATTATCCATTAAAGTGTCCACATGCACAAAAGCTGATTTAAAACGTGCTTTTGAAGAAATCTGAAGTAGAAAATAACGAACATGAACATAAAAATGAACGAATCGTCAGTGAAACTGTTTTATTGGGCGTTATATGACAGTAGATAGTGTGTGAGTGACGAGCCAGCTCCATGAGATGCTGCTCATCTTAAAACAAAGGACACTAAATGTTATCTGGGATGGATTGGCTGTTTGTTTAAGCAGATTTTATGTTTGCAAGTCGATTTTGTACTAAACGCATATAAGTGGAAGTCAATGGCTGCCATGAAAGGAGAAAATGAGCCACTCTGTTCTTCAATCCCGGTTCCTCGAGGATCACTTCCCCCTGCATGTTTTAGACGTCTCCTTGCCCAAACACACCTGATTGAAATGATCTGCTCGTCATCAAGCTCTGCTGAAGCCTCATAGAGAGCCATTCATTTGAGGCAGGTGTGCTGAGGCAGGGAGACCCAAGGACCAGCACGAAGAACACTGTCCTGCAAACTTAAAGTCTGCTTTACCAAATATTCAGAAGTGATTATTTAGATAACATATTTTAGATAATACAACATTCATGCATTATTGACATTAGCCAGGATGAATGCTGACATCTGCCTTATTCTCTTAATTAGTTACATTTCCAGCCACGCTACAGTATTCAGAACATTCACTTTGTTCACGTGAACAGGTGCCTGTCAGCACAATGCAAACATGTGTACGAACAGCCTGCTGCCTGGGATGAAATGTAAAGAGGATAAGAGGGAGGATTTATCCGGGCTGTACTTCACGCAAACGTGGGGAAAAGCTGAGCAGAAGAAGAAAAGATCAGAGAAGCAAATCCGCAGATCGGAGCGCGGCGGGGTAATTGAGTGATAAGGAGGGCAGCTGATGAGTGTCGTGGAGGTTGCAGATAAAGTGCAACACATGTCATGATTATCAACCATTTCCCTCTCTTTCACTCACTCACTCACTCACTCACACAAACACAGGCATTCGTGCACACAGACGCACTTTATCTCGCTCTCCTATATGAACTCTGATGAGTCGCTCTTTTTGCTGACCACTCTCTATTCTCTGTCATTCTCTCTCTCTCTCCACTCTCCGGATGGCCACCGTCCAGAACATCCATACCTCTAATTGGCCTGGCTCTTAGTGCCTACCGAACCCGTCTTTCTTTTCTCACTGAGTTTTTCTCGGTCTAGCTCCGCAGCTCTCCGTCCTCCCACTCTCCCGTCATTTGGCATAGATTCGGAGCAATGTGCTGAGTGGACTGTCCGGCGTCTGTCCTCCAAACACATACACCTAAAAAGGTTTTTTAGGACCACTTTGATGTGGCTCTGGCTTTGCGTTTTACACCAAAATTTAATCATTCCAAAGTCTTAAAAGGAAGAGATCATTTTCAAACCCTATGTGTGCCCATGGAGTGCTAACATTTGTCACTATTCATCCCAATAAATGTTTACTACAGCACATAATGGTTCAAATGAAAGGAGGTCCAAATTGTCTCAGCTGGCACTCCTACTGGGATAAGGGAGTTTGGCAATGCACGGTGCAATCATTTTAAAAACATCACACCCAACCAAAAGGGAAGAAAACAGCACATTGATACCATCTGTCATAAGTTAGTAAGTCATGCATTTGAATAAACTCTTTTAGTTTCTTCTTTGAGCAGAGAACTTAGTGTTTGTGTCCCTTGATATTTGTCACGCATATCATCAAGCGTTTGTGTCTTTTCTTTCTGGAACAAATGGCGTAAAGCATCAGATGCAATGAACATGAATTCCTAAAAAGTGTAAATGTATGGATGAATATTAAGTGAGTGATGTGCTGCGGCTCTGTGGCTGATGCTGTCGCTGCACAGCGAGAAGAACTCGCATCTCATTCTCAGCCCAGGTCCTCCATGTGTGCAGTTTTACATGTTCTGTCCGTGTTAAGAAGGTTTTTCTTCTGGATGTTTCACTTTTTGTCTCGGTGTCCAGAGACATGTTGTCCAGGTGAAAAGGAGACTTCCGTAGGCATAATAAGTAGAGATTAGGGCTGTCCCCGTCTAAGGATTTAGTTCAATGACTCGCCATGCCGTGTTTGTAATATTAATTGAATTTTTAAAACATTTTGTGGGGGCACGCAACATTAATGATTCTGGCTGTGTCGAACAACATTTTAACACAGCATGCATCACACAAAACCTCAAAGACAGCAAGGAATAACTTCTGCTTTTACAAAAACAAGTAGCTGTCGGTTTTATCAAAGCTGTTTGAAGCGTTGTTGATGTTATAGCTAACTTCATGTCTGTTTTGCAGATAGCGTCTCCCTCCCTCCTCTCTACGTCACCACACTTGCTCGACCGCTTTCTTTTTTTTTTTTTTATGAGGCTGGAGGATCCGTCTCTCCACATGCTTACAAGCAGACAGGACCGCCTCTTTATGGACTTAGTAAAAGTAGGACCAGTAAAATGTATTTTCTCTTTTATTGCATGTGCACAGGGAGGAGAGACATCTGTTACTGACAAAGCTCCTATAACAATGATAACTGTTGGAATATAAAGCTATTTTAAAAAAGGAAATAAAGCTTACAGCAGCTTTAAAACAATCTATAATGTATATTTAATAATGAAGCCACTACAAACTCGGTCCTCTGCCACTTTATGGCTCTCCAGTTTTTGTCTGAACCCGGAGTCTGCCAAGCCCGGTTCCATTGCCCACCTGCTGGGTTTCCGGTTCCGGCGCTCATTCTGGCACTTCTCCCTGCCAGCGGTCTTCCACCCTGGCTTGAAAATCTCCTCACGGTGGTCCACTCGTCCCGGCTAGCTGCACGGCTAACTGAGGCTAACACGGCTATTACATTCGATGACAAGGTGCAGCTCTTGAATGGAGCGTGAGGGGTTTTGTTTTCCCGCCCACTAACCGACTAGTGAAAACTTGGTCGACTGAGACTGTTCTCAGGTTTGGTTGACCATTTTTTTGTACGTGATGGACGAATGACTCTATCTAATGTGACTGGACAGGCTCCAGTTGCTCTGATGGTTGCGAACACCACAATTGTAAAAAAAAAAAAAATGTACCCCGTTAGAAAACATTTAAAGGTTGTGTTGTGTTCCCCACAGCTTTTTATACAAGCAGTGATTGCTGTAAGCGGGTAAATCTCCTCATTTCGGATGTGATATTTGGCTGGAAGTATACATTGAGGCAGCTGGGCATCTAAATGAGATTCATAGGAGCGGAGAGGGGTTGATCGTGGTGAGACAGAAGATAGAGCTCAGAGGGAGAGCACTCGGATTGAAGGATATCAGATGGCCAGTGCATGCTCGCGTGCACACACACACACACACATGCGCACACACATACAGATGTTCTCCCGCTGCAGTATAACAGACACTGAGTAGCTTTTTCTCCTGCTAATGCATCGCTTCCTTTCTATCTAGTATTGATTTATTCTTTCTCTCTCCCTCCGCTGGCTGCAGACCTCCTCCCCCTCTTCTTCTCTCTTTCTCACGCACCTTCTCCTCTTTCTGTTCCGCCCATCTCTCCCCTCTTCATGGTGTTCTCTGCTTCCCTTTCCACCCATTTGCCTCACATTTTCACTCCCTCTTATCTAATTTCTTCCCGCTCCTTTCTTACTTCTCCCTATCACATTTTTTCACCTGTCTGTCCGCCATGTTTTTTCCCTGCCCCCCATCCCCTTCGACAGGTCTGACTTATCATCCTGCTGCCCATCCTCTGTATATTCCCCTTTTCCAATAAGCCTCTTCGAACTCCTTGCCCTCCTTACTTCAATCTCACCACACTCCCTTCCTTTTTCATTCTCAGTCTAATCAGCAGCCTCTAACCTCTCTCCTCCCCTCCCTCTCTGTGCTTTGGCCTCTCATTTCTTCTCCCCTCATTTCGTTTATCCATCTGGCCTCAGTGATGAGGCCCTCTGAGGAGAAACAAGACACTTCATTCCGTATGCATTATTACCGGAGATTTATTCGTCTGTGTCCGGCATTAAGGTCCATTATATATTTGACGTGTCAACAAATGTGCTAAGTGTTAGCTAAACCTCCAGGATGATCGTTCGAGAAAGCAAGACTTCCTAATTAAATAAAAGTTTGAGAGTCACTGCAGTCTGTGTTGCTTAAAGCCGAAGCCGCTGACTTGAATTCGCTTCACGCTTAGAATGAAATCAGCTGAGAGATAAAGAGTAAGAATGGTCAGTCCACCACAGGTAACATTTAGTCTGTTCTCAGATGAGGAGCGTCCCATGGAGCTGACTTGTGACTCACTCACGGTTTATTCCCCTTCACTAACGTCCAGCCAGGGAAAGCTGCCAAATCAGTTGTACATTGCATAAATTCTGTCCTTTAACTACTGTGATCTGCCTGAAGTAATATCAGCCGACTAGACTAAAACTAGTGCTTCAGCAGTTTTTAAAAACTCTGCCACGCGCATGTGAAAGTGTCTTTTTTTCCATTTTTTTCTAACATCCTTTAAAATGCATCATGTCGTTTTAAAAACATTTGTGTTTGCTAATAGTTTGATTTCCAGGTTTTCATATTCCATCAACAGTGCTTGAATATGAACAAAGCTCAGCTGCTCTGTATGAGCCGACGGTTAATGTCTAAATGTCAGATGTTGGCACCTCGTTAATGCGACTGCATTTTTCTCATAATGATGTGCTTTCACTCAAAGAACGACGTGAATAATTGTTTACTGTGATGGGAGGAATGCAGTCTATAAACACATCATCATCTGTGATAAATTGGACAGCAGCACTGTTGATTACAGCATACAAAACATAGCATTGGTAAGGTATTCTGCCAAGAGCGTTAAATGAGCTTCAACATTCATACACTGATGGCAGTGTCTGCCATGCAAGTTGCCGATCAGCACATCAGGAGCAGTTTGGGGTTCAGTATCTTGCCCAAGGACACTTTGACATCCAGACCTGGGGAATCGAACCAGCGACCTTCCGACAACAGAGCAGCTGTGCTAAATCAACTAGCAGCTAGGCATGATTTATGCAAATATGTGACTCCTTGATGTAGTGTGATGTCACAGAGTCACGGCTGACTGACGAGGCGTTTCAGGAGCAGTGTTTTGTGGGAGAGAGGAGCTTCTGGTGGCCTGGACTTTGACCTTGTTAACATACAAGATCTTTTACATGTGCATGAGAAAGCATAATAAATCTCCTTTCAAAGCCACAAAGTCAGTAAACATAGCTAACGTTGGGAGATTTTTCAAGGACACACAACTGAGCTGGTGACCATAAGGTTGCCAGCTGGGGACACCTGCAAGAATCTAGCCAAGAAACATGATTACTCAAGGCTTTCCTCCTGATATTCGTGTCTGTAAGCCTGCATCTTCCCCTCCGCTGCTTCATTCTCTTCCATCAGAGCATCCTACAAACCCATTAAGATGAGCCACAGATAGACAGCATATTCATTGTATCCATATTTTGCTTCTTGATTAATGGCGCAGGCTGCAGGGCAGTGAGTCAGCTTATCTGTTTTAGATAAAACATTACTGATTGACACAGGACACCCAGTGCTAGCTGGAGGTGGTCGAAGGTGATTTTGTTCCCAATTAACAAGAATTCTGCTCCGTTTCCTATACTCTCAGGAAGTGTGACGAGGAACGCGTGCCATTGAAAAAGCATTTGTTACATACTATCATGTTCTGAATCCCTAAAAAGTTCTTTTCATACTCTGAATGTCCAAAGAGCTGACCTATATAACTGTATTTTAATACCAATGGTGGAATCCGTCTATGAAAGTCAGGAGTGGTTTCGTTAATGCCTGCCGTGTGAATAAGGGAGAAAACTTAATTTTCTGCCCCTTTTCACCCAGAGACGAATGTGTAATCTGAGTAATGGAGCTGTCATTAGTGTCCACTTAAACTAAATGAGGAGTGTTTATCTGCATTGTTTATTAAAATTAATGGAACTCATCACTTCCCTGACAAAAGCGTGTTTCTCTGAGTTGGCAGTGAAAAAGTTGCTCTTGCTAATTTAGACCGTTGCTACACTTTCACAGCTGACTGTGCCTCTAGTGTTGAGCATGCTGAATAATATTCTCTTTCAAGCCTGAACCAAATCTTCTTGCAGCGCCAGGATTTCATTATTAATGCATACTGTTGGTTACAAAATGCTGCAGTCATCTAACACCGGGTCAAGTTTCAAGTGCTACAGTTATATCTGCTATCAAAGCAAACAGTAACACGCAGGGCTGTCACCTGCTTCCTCTGTTAGATGTTGTAAGACAAACAGATTGCGTATCACTGAAACGACGAAGCCACGCAGCCACAGGCACAATAACCTTTTATGTTTTCTGTGCGCGTTTCCAGGCGGATGTATTAGAGGGTCCCATCCACGCTGTTTTAGGCGGACCGGAGCCAGATGTTGACACAGTGGCTGCAACACTCTGCTTGGCACTACACCTCAGCCAGGTAACATGGATTCTCTCTGCGTATGTGAATGCACTCTCTATGTGTTTTCTACTTAAAACACTGTTAAACAACTGTTAATACAAAGGCACAGGACCTATCAGTGCTCTGATTGTCACTGTATTGTCAGCCCCTCACTTTAAAACCTTGTGCTGTGTCACAAACCCATAAAATACACTATTATGTACGAAAAATAAATTATATTCAAGCATTTTATTTTAACAGGAAATTATGCAATATTGGACAGTCAAACCTGAGAATGATAAAATGTTTTCCTCAAAATATCACCACCATTTTCCTTTGTGCATTGCATTGTGGGAGAGTGGTGTCCATTTATTCCACACTGGAACATGTACCTTTTCTGATATTATGCATAAACTGTGTGTGCATAAACATGAACCGCTTTGCAGTTTATGGTAAAGTGGTATCCATTGTGCAAAATCTCCCTTTCATGTTTCACAGTGCTGCACTATTTTAAAAAGCTTCATCTCTCAGATTAACAATCGTTTAAAAACTGGATCCATGGTAGTTAATTTATTTGGTTGTTAAGTATTTTATGCAAATGCACAAAATCAAAACATATATCATGTATATCAGTATATCATGTTTTAAACCAAGGAGTGGCACTAGGGCAGAACTTTTTCATACATCGCTCACGTATCAAACAGAATGCGTGATGAAAATGTTTTTCACGTCATATATATGTCTGTTAAATCGTAGCCAAGTATTCTCGTGTCTCTTAACTAGATCATAAAGGTCTGAATGTTATTTAATTAATTGACTCTGATTTGATTAGTTTTTTGTGCACCCGTCTTTGCAACAATCTGATGTCATACTACATTTTATATTTTCCATTTGAATCTAATCAAACGAAAGGTGCTATTTTCTTAACTCTGTGAAACCATTTGATTCCGAGTCTGTTCATTTCTTTTGTTTTTTTGTGTCCCAGAAGGAACCGTCAGGTGGAGTGTGCGTGCCGGTGCTCTGCGGCCGGCGGTACGACATTGTGTTGCCCGGGGAGACGGTGAGGTATCTGCAGCGGGTGAAAATCTGCGAGAGCTCGCTGCTGTGGAGGGACGACGTAGACCTTGTGAAGCTTCATCATGACGACAAACTCTCAGTCACGCTGCTGAGAGATGGGCTGCTAGATAGGTACACAATCGCATATGCAAATTGTGACAAAGCGCGCGCACACACACACACACACACACACACACACACACACACACACACACACCAGACCAGTCTGTAGATAAGTTCAGCTAATATTTAACTGCTTTATAGATGAGGCTCGAGGGAAGTTGTTAAAACCGTAACTGTTAGTGAATTTGGGGTGTTTTCTTTTTTACTGGACCAACACTGATTAATGTGTTTACAGGTGATGCTGAAGCACACACACAGACACACACACACGCAGACTGCAAACATATGCGGACACAGTGGGTTCTGGCTGAGCCGACTGTATTTGTTGATGCGAAAATGAGCTTAAGAGTATGTTTGGGTGTGTATTCCAGGCCTGCGTGTGTTCATCACTCATGACCCAAAGGGGAGTTGTATTTATGCAAATGCCTCACAATCATCGCTCCTTCCCCTGCAGCCATCCATATCTCCTCGTACCCCCGTCTCCTCCCTCTCCTAGCTCTGAGTACCACACTTTGGAGTCCAGCATCCTGCGAGTGGTCCATCACGACGGGCAGCAGGACGCAGGGGATGATGGGGCCTCGTCCGCGGTGACAACAGTCGCCAGGGAGATTCTTCAAGAGGCAGCGGAGCACGTCGGAGCAGCGCTGGGGGAGACTCTCAGAGGTGAGGGAGGCGCAGGCAACCCCCCAGGGGGAGTAATGGGGCGGTGAAGGAGGACACACACAAATCCCCTGACATGACTCGCTTAACACCCACCAGGAGAGATGGAGAAAGAGAGAGATGAGGGGTGGTGAGTGTGTGTGTAGGGAGGAGTGTGAAAGAGTCCCATAATGTGACTCTTTTTTAAAATTAAGTTAGTTTAGTCTGTTAAGTTGTTTCTGTGTTTTCAGGTATTTATATTTCCCTGATAATGTCAGAAAGGTTGTGTGAGTAAATATTTAAAGGGATAAAAGGCCATTGATAGAGGAAATAGTCAAAAGTAGAGAAGGGCAGAGAGAAAAGACTTGTCCCAAGTGTGTACTGTATGTATATGTATTCTCATTAATGGATGAAAACATACATTTAAACACTTTAAAATAGTTGTGTGACGGCGCCTGAGTGATAAAACAGAGATGGAGTTTGCAGCGCGTGTGTGTGTGTGTGTGTATGGGTGTGTTTGTGTGTGTGTGGGTGGGTGTGGGCGAGCGTAAGTTAAACACGCTGACAAACAAGAACTCCATAAAGGTTTGGCAGGAGACACGACCAGTGATCTCCGTTCAGTAACACTCTGCTGCTTTTGTTCTCTGCCGTCACTCACTGTGATTTACAGACAGACAGACAGACAGACAGACAGACAGACAATGGTCCGATAGCGGGGAAGTGAATTGAGGTGGATTTAGTGTGAGGAGTAACACAACAAGCAGCAGAGTGATGTTCTGTGTGAAGTTCACTCCTTGTGTATTTGTCAGAGAGAGTTCTTTGGACGGTGCATTTCCAGGTCCACTGATTCCTAAAGAGGCTTATAGCTCGACTCAGTTCCTGATCCTTATAAAGTCTGGTGGAAGAAATACGTCACCAAATATTTGATGGAGCATGAATAGCACAATTCTATTAAAGTGTTTGAACCAGAAGCAGTCGATTTAAACCTGAATCTCTCCAAAAAGTTTCACCAAGAGTACAGAAGTTTTGTTCAGAGGTTTTCCATGACCCTCCCTTGTCCCTGACTTATATAATGAATTAAACGTGTGTCATAAAAAGGACAGGATGAATGAGTCCACATCAGTATTGAACGACTTCAGCTCATTACAAGAGGTCAAAAGGGCATTGAGTAGCTGATGGTCATTGATCAGTATTGGCAATCGGTGACCTGCCTTGATTTGCCTCTGGATTTATCTTCGGTGCAGTGTTGGTTACTTGCTTGTAGATTTATCTCCAAAAGGTCATCAATGTAATTGTTGATGCTGTGTTGAGTTTATATGAACTTCTCTGGAGTGTGCATGCTAGATGCACCAATATGTGTCTGTGTGTTTATGTATCTGCAGAGGCCTTGCAGCTGCAACGTGAAGCTTTGTGGAGCAAGCGTGGCCGTCGCTCGGCCGAACTGGAGGAGCTCATGAGATCCTTGGAGCAATGGAGCGATGTCACTGCGGGTCAACATGGTGAGGCAAAGCAGCAGGGTGCATATTTGAACATGGAGATTATTAGTCTAACTTTACTGCAAAAAATTTTTTAGTTTGTGGTATATTTTTTATCATTTTGTAAGAGGCTAAACAAATAGTGGACATGTGTTATTGCAGTACAGAGGTTCTTTCTGTTTTGAGCTGTTGATATGATTCCTAAAAACCCTTTTCCGGACAGCGCATTCATGCTTTCTCATGTTTTCTCCGTCATGAAAACGTTTTGTATTCTTTTTGTGCGTGTTTTATATAACTGTCAGTCTGTTTGTGTGTGCTGACTGGATGTAGACTTGGAGCAGCTGCTGACTTTGGAGCTGAAGGAGTTTTCTGATGGAGAGATGACCATAGCGCTCACTTCAGCGACCACCGATACGGAGGTATGTTTGCATCATGAAAAAAACGCTTAAAATGCCCGATTCCATCTAGTTTTTGTCCCGTCGACAAAACGGTAAATGTGAACTGATGCACTACTGGGACCTCGCTTCATGTAGGGTAAATTAAAACCAGAAAAAGTACAGAAAATTGCTTCCGTGATTTTTGCTACATCGGCTTCACCGGTGCCACACTTTTCCATGACGACACACACACACGGAGTCACAAATTGAAAACATGGCTGTGTATAAATTACAACAGTGGGTATTATATTCTTCCCCAGCCTCTCTGCCCCACATCGCAGAGAAAGGCAACAACAATTAAATATTTAAACGAATAACAAAGTTACTGAAAAGCTTGTCTTGCCGTGGTAAAGGTTCAGAGGCCCGTTTAAGACACTTTTGTCATGTGAAAGATAACAGCGTGGGTTTGATATGCTCCAAGTAAAGCTGTAGAAAGTGTCCTCTGAGGAGTGAGGCACGCATACTTCATTAGAAGATTATGCCACAACTTTTTTGTTGATCTGAAAAAGCAATACATCCTTCCTAGTGGCAAAAGTCAATAGAGCAATCTCTTGTTTATTATACTGTGTGTAGATCTAGAGGGCGGAGAGGGGTCAAACTCCACTGGAACGGCAAACATAACACACAGTTTTATCTACAGTACCTGACCAGTAGCGCTGCAGCACATGTCCCTCTCCCAGGCATGATTAGAGATGAGCTGTATGACATATTTCACACCACATGATAACAATTAAAACTATGTAAATGCTGCAAATTAATTCTACACATGTGATATGTGAAGATAAATGTACTGACATGGAAATATTGGATAATAATTCGAATTATTAGATCAGTTAATGGCCTCATTAGCCTGACTGGTTCTTTTTTATATAGTCTGTGGTGATTATACGGGGATATAGTGGCGTCCTCGTCCTTTTGTTGAAGCTGAGGATAACTTGTGTGGTCCGCTGAAAGAGAGGCGAGACAGAACTTTGCAAACAAAACGGAACAACGCGGTTGTTTTTACGAAAGTTACTTTTTTGATGGCGTTGATGTTTTGGATACATCACACCTGCGCCGTGTTATTTTGGGGAACGTGTTGTTATGCATGTAAGGAGCCCCTCTGATGTTGTGATGTTCTGCATTTGGATGAGATGCAGATGGAGGCCCGAGAGCCGCACACACAACCAGGTATCGCCTCCCTCCCCACTGATACACACACACACGCGCGCGCGCACACACTGAAACATACATACATTTGTGGAATGTTTGTGTTGACTTTTCTATCTTTCTGTCTCTCTCTCACACACACACACAGAGGGTGCTTTAAGCCTTTAAGCCTACCCCTTGCTTTTCTCCCCGCTGCAGCTTCTTCTAATGTGTTCACCCCCCTCCCACCACCACCACCACCATCTCCCCCCTTACACCACGAAAAAACCCCCCCCCAAAAAAATCATTCATTATTTCTTTTATATCTCCCTCTCACTTCCAAAGCCCATTTTTCTCAGCGGCTGCCTAGCGTGCGGTATTAGGCTATGTGTAAAATAAATGATGTCTGTAGCCGTAGGGGTATGGCTCTGCCTCCCCCAGAAAACTACCTAACGTCCAAGGAACATTAAACACCCAGATCCTCGTTTAGCGAATAAATAACCATTCATTTGAATGGCTTTGTCTGTGTGTGCACACCGGACTTTCTGTGCATATTTTACCAGCGCTGTGCCTACATGCTGTGTGTCAGGAGCGAGAGAGAGAGAGCGACAGAGGGAGAGAGAGAGGGCCCATTAGAGACTTAATATAGAATAAATGGCCAGGGGCCTCTGTGTCGCCAGCGGACCCTCCAACTCCACAGCGTCATGGTGGGTTACTAATGACCTGAGATCGGGCTCCAAAATGAACTCCTTATATGCATGTCATTTGCAGTGTGTATATATTTATATATTATTTTTTAATTGTGTTTGAAAAGAGAGTAAAACGGTATGAGAGTGTCATTTATTGAGGGGGCTTAGGGAAGTTCTGCCTTAAATGATTCTTTCCAGAAAACTAAATAAATTAGATTCAATTAGTCTTTAATGGTTTATGTGTTATGTGTTTGTCAAAGTGTGTTTTTTGTCCGTGTGCATGTGTGTGTATATGTGTGTGGGTGGGTGGGTGTGTTTGATAGCAGTTAAAGCGGACCGAGTTAGATTTTGGCATATAAAAAAAAAAAAAAAAATCCCGGCTGTGATTGCCTAGTTAGCAGAAGAAAAAGCTTCAGTGTGTTTGGTATAACGATATGGACGCATCGTATAGACTGACTAATGTATTGTTGTATACTGTACAAACATACATTAGTCAGTCTGTGTGCAACTCTATTATGGGGGAGAAAACGTGGAAATGAATAGAGGAAGCGCCTTAAAATCACATCGCCTGCTTGCCTGCCTGTTTTTGTCTATCATTTGAATCTACTTATCAACGTGCGCCACATTTAAACATGTAAAAGGCAAATATATTCACATTTTCATGTTTGGCTACATTTGCAAAAAAAAGAAAAAAGAAAAGCATTTCCTGTGATGCTGCACAATTAACAACAATCATATGAATCAGTTTGTGAGGCTGTGTGACGCTTGCTTGTGTGTCAGCGTATACAAACTGCTGTGTTAAAGGTGTCACACTGCATGTATGTGGCACAGCGGAGATAAAGCTGTGAAAGAAGCAGTCAGTTCCATTTTTGCTTTATTGCACATTGTAAATATTGTTTCTTTTTACCAGGCAAATTCTCTTTCAGTCCCATATGAACGTAACTTTTCTGGCTGCCACCTATGGAAAGTGTTCACACAAGTTTTTTGGTCATTTTCTAATGTTTGAGTTTTGCATTTGCAACGACAACTCTAACCAACTGAGCTCGTGGCCTCATTGCTGAAGAACCCACATCTACTTTCTAAAGACTATGTGCTTTTGAGAAGTAAAATGTGTCACTGAATCGTAGTGAATGAACTCACAGCCACAAATATTTCCATATTCAAAGCTCAGGCTGTGTTTTTATTGTCGCTTGAATAGTTGAAGCCAAGACCTGTAATAGTAGCCTCACACAGTTTGTCTTTTTGTCACAGTTCTATGCAAAGTATGTGCTCGATCAGCGGTTTGGTGAACGAATAACACGAACTGTACTCTGCAATTGATGCAGAGAGTAGTCCTTACAATCGCATGCCCTGTATAAATGTTAACTTTGGGGACGGCTAAAGATAAATACATCAAAAAGCATTTCTAGAAATGCACATTTTCAAATTTTACAGAAGAAATGATCAGCAGCCTTTATTATCATTTGTAGCTATTTCATATTGTCACATCTATTTTTGTTTTTATTCTGTAGCGGGAATGCGTTGTGTTTTATGCATCACAACATTTTGCTGTTGTTAGCTTGACACCGCGCCATAGAAAAGTATTTAGACTTTACTGTATTTTAACCAATATGTCCCTGTGGAGCTGACAGAAGCACCACATCGTAAAAATAGACCGGTCGCAGCACTGTGTCTGCGAGCAACAGAGGCACCACAGGAGCCAAAAGAGGCCAAGTGCCTTGCTCAAGGGAACACCGTCATCGCTTAGCATCACCTGTAGGTGTGAAAGGCTTGACAGCTTAGAGAGAAGAAGGAAGGCTTTCCTCGTTCGTACGAAAGGTTTCGCGTAACGCTTTTTACATGAAGCCCTTATTAAGAAACACACTAAAAACACATTGTTCACATATTCATGCCTGTGAGTGTGTGTGTTTGTGTATCAGAGGTTTTCATGGCTCAGTAATTAGCGCTGGCAGATGAAGCATTGGTCGGATAAAGAGTTGTCATGCTGTGGAGTTGATGAACTGTGGGAAGGACAGGAGCCCACAGTCACCCACCCACACACACACACACACACACACACACACACACACACACAGTCATGAATATTTGAATAATGTGTTTTTTGGGGTGTTTTAATATGGACTTCTAAGTATTACAATATATTTTAGAGTTTCCTGTGTTCCGTAAGTTATTTCCAGTCTTGTAGAGAGGAGGGGGAAAGTAATGAAAGTCTGTCTCGTATGAACACAGGCTCATCCAGTGTTCCAGCAAGATATCCGAATAATAATAATAACTGCAACGTTGTTTGTTTTCTCTGTTTCTCAGTAAACATAATCACTCATCTTTTGTTTCTGTGTGAATGTGGTGATATTAACTGTGTGTGTGTGTGTTTGTGGATGTGTATGCGCGAGTATCTCCTTAAAGGATAATGCAT
The DNA here is from genome assembly GCF_900880675.1 of Sparus aurata. Lineage (NCBI taxonomy): Eukaryota > Metazoa > Chordata > Actinopteri > Spariformes > Sparidae > Sparus > Sparus aurata. The sequence goes on from NC_044191.1 coordinate 30,889,221, forward strand.
CTGCGTACGACTTTTTACATTGTTTTCGACGTCGGTTTCTATTTTTCTGTTCTCATTTCTGTCATATTATATGTTGTTGATTTGTTTGTCCTTCCTTCTTTCGGCACATGTTTATGTGTCCGTCGCTCCATCCGAGGTACGCTTTAGGTTTCATCTTGGCGATGTTGATTGTCTCTAATGTGTTGTTTGTTCACAGTCCTCCGGCCCTTCTGTTTGTTTATGCGGGGCCAGTTTTGCCCTACGCCACTTGCACAAATAATTATGCTCGCTAATGAAGGGGCCCGCAGCCACGGCGCTCTGTAAATGCCTTTCTGATGAGAGGCACTAGGAGACAGCAGGTGCAGGGTGGGCCTCCCAGGGACTAAGATTGAAGACCAGGAAGTCAGGGTGCCCCGCCCCTCCATCCCTCTGTCTTTCTGTTCCTCTCTGACTTCCTGGTTCTTCCTGGTACTTATAACGAATACACTGCTGTTTATTCTAAATCTACGTGCATAAACACAACATCCTATTTACAGAAGCCTGAGATTTGCCGAGGCCATCAGGACAGTAAAGTGCATACACATTTCTGTTTAGTGTTGTTTTTGTTGAGGCTCTTGCAGTATGTTCAGACATTCATAAAGATTGTACAAGGAAGCATCACTTTATCTGCTCTGTGGAAATATTTTGGTTGAAATTTGTTTGGCTGTTACACAAATTATATAAATTGTTTCATGCACAAAAATGTGACATTTACTTAAAGAGATCTATAAAACCTCTGCACAGCGCAGTCATCATACTGTACGTTAAGTAAGTTAGATGTTTCTTCCTCATCATCATCTCTTCTGAAACACTCATTCGTTCTCTTCCCCCATTTTCATTCTCCCCCTGTGGCTTCCTTGGGCTTTGAGGGCAAACAAATAAACAAAACAAAACATTTATAGACTCAGTGCTTGCATCTTGGCCCCCAAATCCCCGCACTTAGTGCTGAGTGAATGAAGCATGCGGAGAAGGCCCATATGAGAAAGACAGACAGAAAGACATTTGGGCTTCTTTCTCTGCAAACTTTTACCCCCCTCCCTTTTTCCCTCTGTCTCTCCAAAAACTTCATAAGCAGTAATACTCTTGTGTACTTGTGTGTGCGTGTCTAAGTGCATGAGTGTGAACGTGAGCACATGCGTGTGTGAGTTGGGCTGTGCATGTGTGTGTGGTGAGTGGTATATGTTGCACATGTGTGCGTGCGTTTGCATGTGTGTGTTTGAGCAGGGTGGTGTCAGCTCGCTCCTTGCCACCCCATTTGCTGTAGCTGTACCGCTGTGATCACAGACAGATGTATAAATCAAACCTCGCTTGATGGATTCATCAGGGTGGCGAAACGATCGCCTGAGAAGAACTCGCAACTCTCTTAGCGTTCTGTGTTCTGACGGAAAGGGTATGCAAAGAGCCTAAATGGATGAACGCTTGATTAATTCTTTGCCGGAGATGTTGGCGACAGCAGGAAATGTGTTTTTGCTTTGACTGTGTTTGCACGGGAATTTACGCGCGCGGGGCGTGAGTTATGAGGCCTGAGTTTTGTACCTAAGGCTATTGTGCATAATGATGGCAGGTTGGGAGAACTGCAAGCAGCCACTAAAGACTTGCTACCTGTGGAGCAAAGACAACCAAAGAGAGAGGGAGGGTGTGCATTTGTGTGTGCATGCATATGTGTGTGTGTGGACTGGGGCCTAGTGTGGGAGAAAGATGAAGCTGCAAAGTGTGTGAAAGCAAGAGACGGAGGGCAAAATGTAACAGTGAAGAAAAGGTGACACAGGTGATGGAGGGGGAAAAATAGAGAATGAATAAAGAGGATTTAAGTAAAATAAAACATAAAAACCGAACAAAGGTTCAACCTGCTTTTGAACATTCACAACACACTATTTTTACTCATAGTGAGTGAATAGTTGTCTTACACTGTGAGATGCTCCAAAAAGTGGATTGTTGCTCTTCAACTGCATTTCACCACTTTAAGTTGAAGTAGAGGTGCAACTATTAGTCACTAAATTAGATTAGTCGATCGAAAGAGAATTAGTTATCTACTATTTTGATAATCAGTTTTTAAATGTCAATAATTTGCTGGGTCCTGCTTATAAAATGTCAGGATTTGCTTTATTTCTTTGTCATTTATGTTTACAAATAGACAATTGAGAACATGAAGATTAGATGATTAACATGAATACTCAGCAGATGAATCTATTGTGAAAATAATTGTTAGTTGCAGCATTAATTAGTTTTTCTTTTCCCAGTTGTTCTGCTGCTGGCATAGTTGCCACCACACCTCAGTACCAACGAGGTTCCTTAGCTCATAATCAATAAAAACATTACATTTTTTTTTTTAATTAATTTTCCTTCAGCTGTGTGTAAAAGACATGTTAAAAACTTAATTTACTACTTAAGTTTTTTTTTCTTACTCGCAATTACTTGTCATATTTATTTTTCTTTTTTCTATCATTTATGACAAAAAACTGAACTTTGAACAGATAAAAACAAACTTGTGCATCAGTAAAACATCACCGCCAACAAATATAACTTCAGCAGAGTGCACGATTTTGACGACTACTTGGCTACTTACTTTTTTACAAACTTATCATTTCTAAACGACGTGCCGACGACTGATTCTGTGTGATACCTGACCTCGCTTTTTGATTTGATTGTGTAGTATCTTTAGTATTTTTATGACATAACACACATGTTGTCAAAAGTGTTCTTTTAAAAAAATTTAACCATTACTATCCAAAATGTTTGCTGTGTTTTTTATTCCAGTCTGTTCTTAGAGCAAATTACAGCTAATAATAAAAAGTAAGTACAGTGAAGAGTTTTAAGGGGAAACAGTTTTTTTTTTTTTTTATGATTTCACAGCTTACCAGAAGCTCAACAAATGAGAAACAGGTTTCTGTGTCCGGATGCTGATTTTCTTAGAGACAGTTAGCAAGTAGATTTTAGTAGCTAATATGTTGGTAATTTATAAGAAAAGGCAATCTGGATATCTGGGGGTGGCAGAAAGAGGGAGGAAGAGGAGGGGCTGGCAATATGAGTAGTAATTTACTCTGTTAAGAGCCAAATGGCAGACAGACTGTCGCCCTGCGTGTTATCTGGGAGATTTGCACTCTGCTCGTTTTCTGACGATATTTCCCTGCCTGTGTGTGTGAGCATGTGTGTGTGTAGTTCTGTGTGCATATGCGCGCAGTTGGGAAGTAGCTTTAAAGTATCAGCATCATTTGAGCATTTCTTTGTATACTGTACTGTAAATCATGAAGGTTTATGGTTTATTGCTTTTACAGACCGCATATGTGTACATACTGGTACATGTTTGTTCACACATTCAGATTACAGTAGACGACTGCAGGAGGATAGATGTGCGTATCCGAATGTGTTAACGTTTCATGTGCCTTTTCTTGTGTGTTTGTACTTATGTGAGTGAATATGTGTGTTTTAACGAATCTTGGGAGGCTTCATTGCACTCATCAGGATATCAGTGTTGAGGAATGGCAGTGTCAGCGAAGTGACAGTTGTGTGTGTGTGTAAGGATTGATGGGCCCGAGTCTGACAGCAGCCATATTGTGGAGAGAGAGAAAGATGGGATGGAGTGAAGATCGGGGGGAGGAGTATTGTAGCCCCCTCATCCTCACAGGTTAATATTGACACAGCCTGGGCAGATACAGAGCCTGCAGCGCTCATCAATCACTTTCAGTGGACCCATACACATGCAGTCACTCACACACACACACACACACACACACAGGCTGAAGCAAAGAGAGGACCACACACACACTGTACGACACAGCACACAGAAATACAAACACACTCTCAAAGTCAGCCAGAAACATGGGCCATTTGTACAAGTCAGACACGATGAACAGATATATGTTTTCAAGAACATCACACGCGCACGAGTGTCGAACTTAGAGTTCCTCTGTTAGCTTTACTAAAACTACAGTAGCTCCTTTGTTTAAAAGTTCCACTTAAATAAGCACAACAACAATTTTGAGAACTTCCCAAAACAAACAGTTGCACAACAAATCTAGATTAATCAAGCAAATATGTTTTTCAAAAGTATCACTTTGCACACTTTATGCGTAACCCTGCGTTGCAAATTATGGTTTCCATAACATTGTTGTTAATCATTTCAGAAAGAAAGAAAAAGCGGGTTCCCTTGACAAACAAAACAATTAATTAATGCAACTTTCCATCCATCAATCATTGTGCCTGTCACAGAATTACCATAATCTGTGCATGGTGGCTGTTTTAAGAGCAAACAGTTAATTTCCAAACAATAAATCACAAAGTGTCTCTCTACCCCTCTGTGCGCTTTGACAGCTTCGTCTCTCATTGCTACAGATGAAGGCTTACTTGAAACTACTTTAAAAAAAAATTAAATCATATGCGCAATAAAAGGCAGGGGTCTAACAAAGTTTCCCATAAAGCTGATACCCAAAAATGTAAAGAAATGTTTATTAATCATTTTGAGACCATTACAATCAATATTATAATTGCTTTTTACATTATTTATTCATTAATAACAGAACATTTGAAAAAAAAAAAGTTTGAAAGTTGGAGCATCAGCCAAGCAGCTTGGCTTATACATTCCTGATTGCAATTACTTCCCCCTCTTCTTTTTTAAAGATGCAATTTGTTTGTGACTGCTGATTCTTGAGTCTCAGTCCCAGGTTATCACAGTTAGTGGTTCACCGTTCCTACCAGCCCAAAGTGTCAGTATTTGATGACCTGGGAATGGAAATGAAAAATCAACTATCTTTCCCCAGAATCACTTCTAATACCTTTATCGTCCTTCTCTTCACTTATGTTCCAGGACTGGCATGGATATGTGGACGCGCTGAAATCCTTCAGTGAGCGCCATGGCTATGATGCTCTGGTGGTTCTCCTGTCTATCAATAACACAATTCATCATCCCCGCCAGCAGGTGGCTGTCTACTCAAACAATACAGACATCCTAAATCAGGTAAATAAAGTGTAAGACCAACACAGCCATCTACAGTATGTCAACAGTGAAACAGAAGTGCTTTTGTATTATGCACCACTTTATTTATATCTCTGCTTACTAGAAATAGGCATTGTAATGACTCTTATTTACTTATCATATTGTGATTTTTGTTTGCTAAATTATCAAGCATTGCAACAACAACTTCACTAGAGGTGTGTTGGGAGGTGTGGGCTGTATGTTTGGGTAAAGCGCACTATTAGGAAAGTTGCTCTGGTGATGATGGTCAGTGACAAAACAGGTTGTTTTTTGCTGTAAAGCAGAATGGTCATTAACTCCTTCTTGCATAAGTCAGTCAGCTTATACAAATCAATCCATAAATAAACAGGCATAGTTAAAAAAAATATTGGTAACTTGCTTATTTGCTGTGATAAAGAGAGTTTAATAGGAAAATCGATACCACTCTGATATCAATTAATCAGATCCAGCTATAGCCAGCAGCTGTTAGCTTAGAAGCTCTGGCAGCCTATATAACCTCCCATAAAATCACAATGTTTATACAAAGTAAACAAAAAGGATATATTGGTAGGCAGTTTTCGTTTGTTAGCTTGTTCGTTTGGACATCGTGCTAACTGTTTACCACACTTTGTCTTAAGCTCAGCTTACCAGCTGCTGGCTGCAGCCTCATATACTTGGCAGACGTAAGAGTGTTATCAACCCACTCATTTCTCAAGGAAGAAAATTATAGTAGCACATTTCCTCAAATGTCAAACCATTGTTTTAAAAAGTCAAAAGAGAAAAACACAAGATATTACAACATCACAATCTTTCACTGCAGATCTGCTGTGAGTTGGAAGAGTCTTCCAGCTGGTCTCTTTCTGGTGAACTGGAGGTCAAGGAGAGCCTCCAGGTGTACCACATCCCTATAAACACCTCCTCATTTTCCGGTACTCCTCCTCTGCTGGTAGAAGAAATACACGGCCTCCTCAAGGACTTTGTTGACCGGCGGAGCTCTGTATTAGCCTGCCACCCCAGCAGCAGAACCTCTTCCACGGAGGGAGTCGCAGGTAGCGTGGAGTTTTCCCAGGGGTCATCTGGTATCAATGACATGGATGGTTCTGACACAGAGAGAGCTGAGGGAGGCGGCGGAGACGTGGTGGCAATAGCAAGGTAAAAAAATGCATCAGCCTGATTTTGTTTCATCCAATTTCAGTAAAGTCATCCAAACATGAAATCTGAGATTTAAAACAATATATTCAATGACTTGAAGCAAACACTGACACAGTGTAATGACAGTTTCGTCTCTGTATATAGGGTGATGGCAGATGGTGAAGAGGACACCGGAGGTGCAGGAGTTGGTGCTGGTGGGGAGCTCGTGAGCCCTGACAGCGGTATGACCACCATCCGCAGCAGCCGCTCCTCCAAAGAGAGTTCAGTGTTCCTCAGCGACGACAGCCCGGTGGGTGAAGTTATAGCAGGAGGCGGGCCAGCAGCAGGACCAGGTGGACTTTTCCTCAGAAACCCCTCTCCCCTGGGGTTATTATCCCTCTCCCCTCCTGTCCCACCTGAGAGGAGGAAACACCGCCCTAGCAGAAATAAGAGTGATAACGTTGACTTGTTTAGTTTTGACCCCCTACACAGCAGTGACCACTCTATGCCAACAGGAGGAGAACTGGCAAGTGCTGGAATAAGAGCAGATGGAGAAAAAAGAGCAGAGAGCTCCAGCTTTTCCGAACTTGAAGAGCTGAGCTTGTTAGATTTCTCCGGTCCAAATTCACTGGGCGGGTTTGAAAGTAGAGATTCTTCAATTGATAATCATGGTCAAATTCATGGGAAATACATGATTGATACCGTGGTTCCTCCAACCCCAGTCAATAGTGTGGTAGGCAGTCGTCCACCTAGCAGTTGCGGGGTCAGATTCTTTCCAGAAGATGTTGTTGAAAGGATCAATGGGCTGCAGCATAAAGACAGTGTGTCATCGTCATTGTCAGAGACCTGGGATGATCTTGGCTTTGACACACAAGGAGCATCAACCTCAAGTGATAATATTGTCTGGAATAGGATCAAGGGATCTGAGAGTCCACTGAATATTCTGGAAGATGTTAGCGGGAAAGAGTCAGTTGATGATATGACAGGAGAAGAAGGCAGAGAAGAAACTATACAGTCGGAGAAGGTCCACCAGAAAGGAAAAGTCCTTGAACCCCAGCTTAGTCTGATCACTGAGCAGGCTGAATCATACGACAACTGGAACCTAGATAGTGCACTTAAAGATGAATGGAACCCTGTTTCCTTGGCATGTCTGCAATTGACACCACCAGAGGAGGACGTAGCTGGAAAATGGAGGGCTGCCATCATTGGAGTGAAAGAAAAAGTATCCTCAATGTCGAGAAAGAAAGCAATCCTAAACACTTTGACACCGGACACATCGAAAGAAGAGGATGAAGGGGTACAAGGAAAAAAAGGAGACAGAAAGATGGAGATCCTAGACTTTTGGACGTACTCTGCACAGAAGGGATTTCTCAAATCAGACAGCGGAACCACCACATCTTACCCGGAATCACTGGATATGTGGAATATGACAATTAGAGATGACAGTCTATCACCTCTCACGACCCCTGACAACTTGTCTGAAACCTCAGGTTCTTTCTGTAGGACGAACTCCAATGTTGGGGCAGGCACATCTGTGGAAAGTCCACTCGGATACTCTGAAGGTGGAATGGTGATGTGGAACACCACCATACGGGAAGACAGCTCTTCCACGATAACAAGCCCTGAGGGAGCTGAAAATCAAAAGGACCTTAGTCACACGGGATCGTTGGATGGTGGTGATTCTCCTGGGACACATGCAAGCAAACAGGTGGAAGAAGAGAAGACTATAGAGGAGGAGAGCGGTATACACAAAGTGCTTAGTGAGACTGTCGACGAAGTGAGGTGGAGAGGTAACGAACACAATGTTAAAATAGTCATAGAGGCGGCTGAAAGTGAAACGATGGGTGAGGAAACAGGTGACGATGACAACCAGAACTTGGTATCTGATCATTCAGAAGATGGGACTTCCTCTTACCAAGGTACTGACATGTGGGACCTACCTGTGCCTGGCATGGTCACCTCCACTTCAGAATATGACAATGTCGGAGCTGGCACTTGGAGCCTGACATCCTCCCCTGATGCCTATGCTAGCCCCATAGTAGACATGGTACAGCTAGAGGGGCAGTCTAGCCCTTTTGTAGCTGTGACACAACCTATGTCTGATCCTCTGGGAAAGACTGAATACAGAACAGTAATTTCAGATGAAGAACAACCAGCCAACCAGGTGTTCCTTTTTGAGGGAACTAGTGAGTTGGGTCACATGATCACGAGTGGGCGAAGTTCAGTTGGGAGCAAGAACGACAACAAAAGTAGAGGAGGATCAGAGGAAACTGACTGGATAGAGCAACACAGTGATCATTCACCCTTTGTTCTGGTTGATACGTCGACTGTCATTCAGGACACTTCAGCCAGTCTTCATTCATGTCCAGGAGAAGATGCCAAGACTCAAATTCAGACTGACCAGTCATTATCCCCAGGCCTTGTTGATTGGGACCATTTTGTTTCCAAGAAACATGATAGCTCTGAATCAACGTCATCATCACATGATCTGCCGGTCACCACGGCGTACAATGATGATGGGCTTGCCACAAAAAGCCAAGGTGGTCTGAATAATGAGAGCATTGGAAAGGAGTTTAAAACAACAGAAACCATGTCTCTGAGCTCAAGCTCTGGGGGGGAGAGAGACGCCATGAAGTATAGCCCCGACGGCCTTCTCCCAGGTAGTCGAGATGAACTCCGGTCCAATTCTGATGGAGATTCATCGTCGGGCCTAGAAATGGACTACATCATAGTGTCTGGCACAGTGAAAGAAGCTGAGAGAGAGTGGCGCGATCGGCCTAAACATGGTAACAGACAATCAAAAGGAACAAGAAGATCCATGGAGACATTTAGCATGCTTTCCTACGCTGCCACAGTACTGCAATCCCAGGCCCAAGCTTCACAAAGAGAACAACAGGGGAACGCAGAACAAAGTAGGCAAAACCAAATGATCAGGAGTACTGACAGTCCACTTAGTACAGATACAGAGAAAGATCCAGCTGTTTTATCTACTCATTACCAAGCAAGTCTTGATCATGCCACTGAGCATTGCATGGTGCCAGAAATGATCACTCCCAGCCAATCAACAATTAACTCTGAAGCTCCTCGTCTGTCAGATTCGAGACCAACAAGTTGCAGTCAAACACAGGCAGAAGACGGAAACGATGACGATAAATCAAGCATTGTGGCCAGAAGCATGTCTCCATCATTAAGATACCCATCGGACCATTTCTTGAAAACCAGAGAGGAAGTTTATGTTCATTCACAGATCTCAATGGAAGATTCAGATGAGGGTGGGCAGTCACCCTCTGCACCTCCACCATGTCCGACGTCTTTGGGGGAATTTAAAGTCTGGAGGGGGCAGGACACACCTAGAACCACTTCTGAACCGCAATCACCTGTCTGTACCAACAGTTCAGTCTCCCAATCCAGCTCTTTTATTGGGACCCCACTGAGTGAATCAGGTATTTCTACCGACAGAGGACTTGGGTTACCTTTTTCTGGAGATTTAATGGAAGAGGAGAATGACGAGGAAGAGCAGAGGGAAACTGATACGGAGCACTCTGATATACCAAAATGGAGTGAGACGGAAGAAAGACAACAGTTAGGTTCTTCCGATCTGCTAAGTTTCACTGAGGAGCTGACTGGAGGCTTTTCAAGTCAACAGACACATTTAAAAACAGTGGAGCCAAAGAGGGACAGATTCCTACCGAGTACACTGGATTACTACGATGAACAGCCTGGAAGAACTGATGATCGTGATAAATGGTCAACTCAACAACAGATCGGAGACCATGCAGCTTCTCGAGATAGCTATTCACCCATTTTAAGGTAAGCAACACACCTTAAAGCAGTGTTTATCAAAGTTTGTGCATCTTGTTGTAGCCTAGAAAGAAATGTAGGCTCTCCAAGTAATTAATGTTTTGCACAGTTTGCTGCTAACATAGCAAGTGCTGTGGACGCTTAAGAGGCACTGCTAGTCACTAGCATTTGTGCTCCGATCGCTGTTGTCAACTTCAGTTTCATCTGCTCAAAATGTATTCTTCGCTTCCCGAAGACTTCCATTTAGAGCCAAGTTTGTAGTGTTTTTTAACCTTTCATTTTACCCTCATCTTGCCATCACAGTTTGAGTTTAGTTTTTAACTAATCATGGATGATATATGCTTGCAACGTGACTGAGCGTGACCACGTAGCAGGCTGAAACTAAATTAATAACATTTTCCAAAAACATTTCTGGGATTTACCACTACAGGGAGCTTGCACACTTAGTCGTGCAGTTTGAGACTAGTGGCCTTAAAGCGTTTGTTTATTTCTTAAGCGTGGTGTTATCCTAATTCTGTCACGTTTACAGTCATTCAAAAGTCACGCAACAACATGCAATTAATTATCTTTTCAAAAATAAAGAGAGTATAAAAGAAAACATATTTTATCCTTTACATCTAGTTTGCATCTAGCCATGCAGAGAATATCGGTTCACCTTCTCTGAGATTTCTGCCTCCACCGCAACAGAGTGGAAGTGAAGTGAAGTTGCATTGTGCTGATAGGCTACAAGTTAAGGATTTAGAAGTATCTGTCCGGCATTCTTGCTATTATTCACAATAGATTTTCCTTTCTCATGCTGCTAACAGCCAGTGAATAACAAATGCCTGTGCTCGCATCTGCCTGTCCTGCACACACACCCACGCACATGCCAACCGCCCCTCCCCTCACTCTCCCATAGTTCTCCACTGGGTTTTTGACTCTCTAAAGCTTTCTCAATGGAGTCTGTACATCAGAGGAATATTAGCATCGCTGAACAGACGGGCGAAATCGAGCTACAAGGCCCTCCTGGAATTGAGTCTGATGATCTGTGTGTGTGTGTGTGTGTGTGTGTGTGTGTGTGTGTGTGTGTGTGTGTGTGTGTGTGTGTGTGTGTGTGTGCGTTGAATGGATGAGTGACAGGCTGTGACTGACATACAGGACGTGAGAATAAATATTAGTGATGTGACAGAAACAGATTATAAGTATTTGTGTGTGTGTGTGTGTGTGTGTGTGTGTGTTTGAGTTAGGGACAAACTGCACATGTGTATGTGTGGATGTGTTCTATGTGTTCGGCAGCGAGTGTTGATCTGCTGCTCTGTGTGTGTGCGTTTATAAATCTGTTTACGCCTCATTAAATATGCATTACCTGCCTCATTACAGCTGGAGCCCCACAACAGCTAATGGAAACAGCTCCCCTAGCGCTCTTACAAGGTGTGGGTGTGAGTGTAACGCGAGCAAGCCGGTGTGTGAGTGTGTGCATAGGTACTACCCAGTATATCAGACATTAAAGGTTTGCCCATGTAGCTTTAACTTTACATTAGAAGAGATCACGTCATATTTATAAATGTGTTATTTGTTTGTTATACTGTATGTGAAGCAGACTGTTTACGGCTATCTTTATTATGGCACACACGGTTGTCACGATACTGGACTTTTTTACCTGAATACAATACCTTGAAAAATATCGATATTCAATACTGTACTGGAAAAATTTACAAAAAAATTGGGGGGGCATAAGATTTCATAAGATAAATATAACAAGGCTTGTGCGCCGTGGGTGAAACAAAACAAAGTCTATGTTAATTTACTTCTGGAGGAGGTGGGACTAATTGGGCGCTACAGCGGTGCATGTGTCAACATGCTGTTGGAGAGGAGAGCAAGAAAAACAGCATTAGTACTGGAGAATTTGTATTGAAAACAATTTTAAATATTCAGTATTTAAATATAATGTATCAATGTTGCAATGCTTTTGCCAACACTATGGCACATATCAAAAGATATGGTTTCATATGGATGAATGGCATGTTTTTTGAGTTGTAAAGCAGAATCTTGTGTTGCTCCATTTTGGTGGCTTACAACTTTGTACCCTGGGGAGTTTTCATGTAAACAAACTGCTTACGCTCAGTATTACTCACCAAACCACATTGTGTGTGTCCTCGAGGCTTAACAAATGTGTTGAATGCACTTCCCTCCTCAGAAAACACTTGCGAAGCCAATTTGTTGTAATCGTGTAAAACTTGCATTGTTTGCATCCATGTTTTCTTTGGTTTTGGTCCTCATCTTCTCTGCTTTTGCTGTAGCAATTTCTTAAAGCATCCTCATCTTTTCATCAGTAGAATAATGGCAGGAATGTTAATTTCAAAACCTGTGAACTTCTCATGAGGACTCACAAGAAGAAATTAAACAGGAAGCAGTTTATGATAAAAATGTTCCACGGTGCTACTTGTGGTCAGAAACTCCACCGGGTATCTTTTAATTTCTACCCAAAGTCACCAAACTATTGAACGAGCTAACAAACAGAATGTGTCGAATGAAACTCTTGCAGGCCATTAAGTTGTAATAAGAGTTTATTTGGCTGTTTGAGTGTGTTTTTATATATTCATTTTAGAAGTAATCTTAAAAGTAAAAAAAATATATATATACATAGGCTGGACGCAGATAGAGGAGTTTCACTGCATACCATTTTTATTTACAATTCTTTCTGAATTTCCCCTCTCTTCACCAATCCCCCATCCCCTGTTCCCTTCAAAGAAGACACCAACAAGATGTGACATCACAATTTTCCTCCCAGCCACCCAACGAGAACGCTGCCTACGAGTGGACAGGAAGTCAGAATTTAACTCAGGGTCAAACCCAGTACGGCTACAACTACCACCACATTGACCAAAGAACTGAAAACCAGAGTCCCCACCCGGCCTGTGTGGATACAAAATCCAACAGCCAGCAAAACACTGCAGACGTCTATGCTGAGTTTACAACTGATGCCACAGCCATGCAGTACGGCTCCGGGCAGGCTGGAAGCTATTATGAACCCGGAGTCAGTGCCGAGTACAGCTTGCACGATTCAGGTTCCAAGTTTCAATATCTAACGAAGGGCCTGTATGGAGATGACTCGGACTCCGTGCACACCTCTGAACTCCAGTGCTCTCAGTATCAAGCTGATGGTCAAAGTCAGTATGAGTCTGACCACGCTCATTACCAGTTTGATGGACAATCGTTCTACCAATCTGCCGTCCAGCCCGAAAGGGAAGATCATGCACGGTATGTGCAAGAGGAATATGTTCACTTTCTCCTGGAAAGGTGAGGTTTCAATTTTGCCCCTCAGTACTGTAAGTTCAGCAAGCTCAGCACTAACATCATGGTGCTTTCTGGTATCGAAATAATACTCTCCATGCTCTACTGATAGACCCATCTCCTTTGCAGGAAAATTGGATTTCAGATACTGGTGCCCTGTCTTAAAAGCTGAAACATGATTATAAGGGATTTCTGTCTATTTCAAGCCTGTAAAAGAGAACGAGATCCACAGCGGATCTGTAGATGTTTTCCAAAGCTGAAGCGCTGCACTACTGTCTTGTACCCACAAAGGGGCAGTAGAGATCAATTTAACACTGTGATCAATCCTTTAGATATCTTACAGTAAATAAGCAGCCATTTTTTACAGTAAGTCTCAACCAAGATGTCATTTTCTCTCAATCAGGAGTCCAAATCGAAAGTCATGTTTTGGCATCAATACTTAGTACAAGACACATTGCATATGTCTGTGGGTGTGTGTATACACTGCAGTTTAATTGTTCCTCATCAGCAGTTGTACCATGGCACTCATTTTGCCCCACTTTGTAATTCTGATGACCCGCCCCCTCTTTGGGATACCCTCCCCTGCCTGTTACTATGTGTGTGTGTGTGTGTGCGCGTGTATGTGTGTTTGCGTACATACACAGCAGATCTTTCCATATTCAAGTGGTCATGTGACTTGATAGAGGAAAGAGTGTTTTCAGTCACTCACGCTGGGAGAAGAAAGAATGAGGGAAAGGTAGGTATCCAAAGACGGAGATGTGTATGAGTGTGTCTTTGCGCCTGTGTGCATGTGTGCCGGTTTGTCTGTATGGCTTCTCTCTATTGTTAGGATTTATGGTAATCAGAGTCTGTTAGAGGGGCTTTGGTTGGGGGGGGAGGTAGCAACACTGCTTAGTATTGTTTCCTCAGCCCACACGTGCAGCCTGGGAATGAAGCAGTGAGTTCCTGTTCTCTCCGTCTGCTTTGTCACTTCTGTAATCTTTTGGAGTCAAATGAACAGATTTTACACTCTTCCTCACACAGTGTCATGGGAAAAGTTAGATTCTCTTTCTTTGTAGATGATAGTCCTATTTGGCCCAATACTATGCGTAGCTGTGCCGATGGTGGCAGTGATGATAGCCATGATAATTTATGTCGTGGCTCATTATTGTCTTTCTGTGCCTCTGAGCAGACACTCCCAGAAGGGAGAAGGTGCAGCAGGGATGATGATGAAGATGGCCTCCAGTGAGGAAGCTGCTGAGGAGATGGATAACAGAGACGGTAAATGTCATTTTTGCTGCTTTTATTTAAACTATTTGGATATTTTTGTTGAACCTTATAGGTCAAAAATTAGAGGTACAGCCTTCAGGGTAAATTATAAGATGGTTAACCGTTTTAATTGTGTGGGTTTTTTTGGAGTATTAACGAACTGTAATGACTGTTTCATAAACTTTTAGGCATCTAAAATCAGAGAGATTTCGTAGGCTGACTTGGATTTTGTGATAAATGCTTAACAAGCAGTAATTTTGTACTAATTTCTAATCAAACTTTCTGCTTCTCTAAGTTATGTCTTCTGTTGACATCCTGCGCTTACATGACGACCTATAGGAATGTAATTTAATGTTGACTTGCCCTAGTTTTTCCGATTAGTCTTCTGAAGACTTCTGGATGTTACATGTTACAACTAAGACAAAAATAATAAATCACCTCTCTTTGACCAGATCAACCCTCCTCTGCAGATCTGTCAGGCGGGTCCAATCAAAGGAGAAAGCTGGCAGCTCCACCAATGAATGTGTCACTGGACCGCAGTGAGGGGTCTCTCCCCTCAGACGATACCCTGGACACAGAGGACGAGGCCTTGGACACCGGCGACGAGCTGGATGTCAACGTAGATGAGCTGGACACACCTGACGAGGCCGACTTACACGGTCAGACACACACCTGAGTACACAATACAAACGTGTCTCAATTTGCACACAGCCCAGAGAGTCAGAAACACAAACACACTCATGTTGTCTGTATATTTTCCCAAAAATGTGCTGCAAAAATATACATTTGTTGAAATGTCATCCTGAAAAATTGTGACATATCCGCCGTCTTTGTGTCACAAACAGAAGACTCAGAGGAGTCTGATCAGGGAGCAGGAGCAGCATCGAGTGATGCCATCGCAGGACACAGAGCAGCAGAGGAGAGCAGGGACAGCAGGCTGTGGAGGAGCGTGGTGATTGGAGAGCAGGAGCATCGCATTGATATGAAGTGCATTGAGCCATACAAAAGAGTCATTTCACACGGAGGTATGCAAACATAAAATGCTTTAAATGAATGCTGACTAGATACTCCTCTACGTTTCAAAGTTTTTGATCACACTGCTGATTACCTCCAGTGTTATTCTTTCCATGCAGCCGCATCTTGATGTTCTCCCTTGTTTTGTAGAGTCATATATTTACTTGATGATTGTGTGCTTTGAACCTAATTTTTAGTAATACGAAGAAAATTCAGCTAAATGCATCTAGTTCCATTCTATTCAAAAGAAGGCAGACTTCTCTACGGCTGATATCTCTGAAACCTCTTCCCTTCTGTGCCATTAATCCATATAGATTATTTTGTTGCATGTGCATTTTTTATTTGGATGTTGAACTGTACCTTTAAAATTAAGAGGACACAGCTGACAGCTCTGCCTTCCATTTTCCCACATAAGCCCCCAATTCAGCTAATCATGACACAAGAGTAGCGCCTGCCATGTTAACAATGGTGCCAACTTGAATTAGTAGATCAGAATGACTAACTAGACTAGATGTTCTTGAGAAAACGGTTTCATACAGGAACAGCTCAGGTCTGTGCGTACGCGCTGTAAGTGAGACCCATTGTGAGTGTCATTTCTCTTTATGTTTTGTGTTTTCAGGCTATTACGCTGAACAGAATGCCATCATCGTGTTTGCCGCCTGCTTCCTACCAGACAGCAACTGTGAAAATTACAATTATGTAATGGAAAACCTTTTCCTGTAAGTGAAGCTACAGTACATGCTACTAATGATATGTGTGAATGTAAACAGGTCATGTGGAAAGCTGAACACTACGCCAAATTGTGAAACTGAAACATGTCATTCTGAAACTGATATAATGCCAGAATAATGTCAGCCACTGATGTCGGGCAATAACGTCTGGCTCACGTTCAGGGTTCCAGTCCAACCTAAAGCAGTCAGATGGGTTTTAAAGTCAAGCCAGTCAAGTTCCTCCACACCAGACAAGAATTACCCCCTTCTATATGTAACATGAAAAACAGCCTCAGACCAAAACCACACAATCAAAAGTGTCCTTACTCATTACTTTTATATCTTTAAGTTAACAAGAGCATTGCTTGTGTTTCTTTTGTTACAGTTCTTGTATGATAACATACTGTATATCAATCTTACAGTGTTTTCTATTGCTCGTGTGTGTGTGTGTGTGTGTGTAGGTATGTAATTAGCACCTTGGAACTAATGGTGGCAGAGGATTACATGATAGTTTACCTGAATGGTGCCACACCCCGCCGGAGGATGCCTGGCTTTACGTGGATGAAGAAGTGCTACCAAATGATAGACAGAAGGTGATATTCACATGAGGAAGCGCACAGCAACTGTGATGTCTAATCTTACATGATAAACACAAACACAGATTAAGATCGATGATCCACCACTGAGCAACACATGCCACCTTTTTTTTTTTATAAGCAACATAATCATTTACGTTAAAAAGTGTAGAAATCCCTCTAATAATCATGTTAGTGTTATTTTATTTTCTGTTGCACACTGAACAAAAGCCATAACAAAACAGAATTGTTAATAAAGAAATAAAAGGAAATACAGTTATGATAACTATGAAATCAAATGAAAGGGGTGTATTGCACATTTTCTTTACAACCTTTGATCCAGCTGTACACCTGACCAACTTCTTTTCTTGTGTGCGGTCCATTTTCCTTAGACCATAGATAATTAGTCATGGAGTATATTTCTTGTAAAATGTCCAGCCACCGTCCTGGGTATCTGGGAATCCTGTAGGAAGTAAGGGTCAGAATATGTGAGTGATTGGCATTCATCAGATCGCATCTCCAGCAATCTGTTTTTAATGTGGGGTGTAACAAAAAAAAATAAAGTTAAACTCTCCAATCTGAATTCCCCTAAAACACAATTTTGTTTGACCCCTTCTGTATCTGCTGAAGGGGTGTCAGAAACATTTGATTAAATTAAAAACACGTATATGTTTTAAAATCAGGCATTGTTCACCCATTGTATCAGTAGGTTTTCACTGTGATGCAAGAAATAAATATAACTCAGGAAATTGTTTATTTAATCCGTATGTTTCTCTTGTTAACATTCATATACAGTTTCATAGGTGGGCCAGTAGGGGGCATACTTTCTTTTTTATCAACTGACTAAGATAAGCATAAACCTTTTTTCACACAGCGGTTGTGTGTGAAGAACAACAAGCTGTGTGTGTCATATCTACTCCTATTCTTAAGTGTACTTTATATCCGCCAGCAGTTATGGTCGATAATATTTATGTGAAAATAGATTAATAGGTCACAGTTATTAATTAAGCTCTTAATATTCTCCTCTCTTTCTCTTCTCCTCTTGTCCCACAGACTAAAGAAAAACCTGAAGATGTTCATCATTGTCCATCCCTCCTGGTTCATACGGACTTTGCTGGGAATCACCCGACCCTTCATAAGGTCTCAAGAGAGAGACTCAACATTACACACATCAATTTCAGAAATGACTTTTTTAATCATAATCATAATAATAATAATAATAATATCCATGCTGCCAGAAAATCTCACAACACTGGCACATTTTTCCCAGGATACAGTATTTCACTATCCCCTTTCTACGAGCATACTTACTGATCTATCTTGACACTTGACACCACCAAAAATCCACCAAACACCTTGAATCAACACATTACTGAGACGAACGTTTGTAATTTCTGTTTTCTACAGCTCCAAGTTCAGCAGCAAGATCAAGTATGTGAATAGTCTGCAGGAGCTCGGAGAAATCATCCCAATGGAATATGTCCACATTCCACCCAGCATCGTAAAGTGAGTCAGCCTGTATTTACATTTAATATAGAGCTCGCACTTTCATTTTTTGGTTGGCACGCAAGGTGGAAACAATACTACCTGCACAGTGACATATTGTAAGCTTTCAAAATAATCAAATTAATACAGTATGTCGGGTGTCTTTGCCCTTTTTATTTATTTTAGGAAATGGCCTGCCATCGTTGTCAGCATAGAGCAACTTGTGTTACCGATAAAAACATGCTTTCTCCCCCTCCTCCACTCTGTTGTTTGTATTTGTTTTATGCAAATGCGTCTTTGCCAGTGAAAGGAAAAACCTGTTTTTTAAGTCTGTAGATGAACAGAGTCTTCTATTTCCAGCAGCTGTTCATATCCATGTAAATGTTGTATACGCACAGGCATGAGGCATGACTGATGTTATATCTGGAACCGCAACTATCTTTAGATATTTTTGTGTGTTTTATTCAAACGTGCTCGATGACAAATACTGTAGTTTGTGATGTAATCGTGTCATCGAGCCAAATGTTTTTTTTTAAGCAGATTAGTCATGAAATGCACACTGTATGGCTTAGGAAGAATCACATTGCAAACTTTTATTCTAGTACCTAAATTAGACATGCTTATATTACATCTCTCACTGTGCCCCAAGGTATGACGAGGAGAGGGGTATACACAAATTTGCATGCATGAGGTAACTCACCTAATCTGCCTGTGTTGATCAGTTGGTTGTATAGACTCTTCCCAGAAAAATCCCTCAAAGCTGCTGTGAACTTCCTCATGCTGGGACTAACCTTTGTCTGACCTTTGGCTGTCTCCTTACCCAACACAAAATAAGCCTGATACCAATTATCTAACTTCAGTCTGTGACGTGGCCGTCCCTGTAAACTGGTTCATTTCATCTATCACATGTGACATTTTAGTGGAAGCTCAATAAACGCCCTGCGGTAGCTTGCATGAACAAGCAGATATAAATGCAGTCACTCCCAATACTCAGCTGGTCTGATCATTTGCTACTTTGGGATTTAAGTGTAATGCAAAGTATGGAAAACACCAGTTTTTTCAGTTGCAAGAACAGTTGCAAGGAGTTTCAGTGGACAGTGTGAAAGAATATGCGGTACAGTATTCAAACTACAGCTGGCTAACAAAGACTTCCAGAGAGATGTGCGGGAGCCCGTGATGACCTGTTAAACAACATTACAGTGTCTTGTAGTTGAGTGAATGGTGTCTCTGTCACATCCACTCTGCTTCTCTATCCCTTGTTTCTGCACTATACAGTATAACCTCAGTGAGAAGGTAGGATCACAGTGTTACATACTGTTTACATCAGGACACACTTACTCTAATGGCGTTGTCTCAAGATCACAAGGTCGTGAAGGAAAACAAAGTGCCCATTGGTGGGTGTTTGGGGTATGGTCTAATAGGAAGTCTATATTTTTGTTTAGGGAAAGTTAACTGAGTTAGTGAAGGGTTAGAATTAAGATAGACTCCATGGCAAAAAGAAAACAACTATGAGCACTTGTTCAAGATGGGACACAAACTCCAGACTCTGATGTCCCTGAGACTTTTTGCGTCGCTCTAGACCAAATCACAATGTGACAATGTTACAGTAACTTCCGGGTTATCACATATGCATCACATATTACCGTACATGCAATTTGATTGTGTTTTGTGTGATGTTATTTCATCTAAAATGTATGTTTAATGCAGTCATATCTCAGTTTGGAGACATAATTTACCCGCTACAGAAAGTGACAGTTTGAAATTACCCAAAACTAGCAGTAAGATGTCACTGCTGTGTCACAATTAAAGTCACGAGCAAAACTATATAATACAGGAAGTAAGCATAGGAGGCACCAGATAGGTTGGACCACAGTGTTGAACCACATATATTTAAATGTTACAAGTTAAAACAGAAATACACAAGTTTATATCTCCACAATGTTAATTAATCGGCTGTTTTCTACCCGGAAGTGACTGTAGTTGTTCAGTCTCTAATAACAATTCGATTCCTTGTTAGACATTTCTATCCAGATTTACGGTGTAAGAAGGAAAAAGGGTCTGTTTGCAGCGTAATTACGTACTCGCTCATGCTTCAGTGGAAATCGAGTGGAGAAGAGACTGTGGATATATTAAAGCTTTAACCCTATCCTTTATCCAAGGGGCCATGTTGAGATGCTTTGTGCCATGCCTCAAAACTTAACATTGGCATCGACTCAGTGCTTATAAACAAAAAGTAAGGTGTGAAGCTGAGTGTTTATGGCTAAAATATTGACTCTTCTGAATGGTTTATTGTCGGAATATGATTTCACCCTATGCATTGCAGTGCATCTATGCCCTTACTCCTTTGACCTTGAGCACACCCCACTTCAGAGATGCTTGTTTTCCTTTCCTCCCATTCACCATCGTTTGGCAATGTGGATACAGGCTACTAATCCCCAGCAGCTGCATGTGTACTGACAAAATGGTCATCCCCACTTCACTTGTTTAACTTACTCACTAACTTTTGCTCTTTGCCTTCTGACCCAATGCTAAACCAGACTGGATACAGAATTGCAAGACACGGCAGCTAAGTAAGTAGTGGGTTATAGTTTCCTCTCTGTGAGTGATCTTAACAGAGACAAAGGCAGAAATGAGAGCTGAGTATTGACAATGAACTGCATGCTGACACCGCAGAGATCAAGACACAGTTTACACATAACTGCTGTGCAAAAACAGTGGCAATGCTGTCCATGACTGTGGTACAAACTGAAACATCAAACAAATGCTGATTTTGCCTGGTTTCAGTTAAAGAAAAAAACATATTGTGTACTTGGAATGTCAGTAGGCACATTTCATGTCCTGACATCATCTGCAACTGTTGTCTGCATCTGCACGTGTTCGCTCGATGATTGCCATTTACTGAAAAATCTGACAACAATTCCTTCTCTTTGTCCTCTCTCCCACTCAGAGCCGACAAGACGGGGGGCTCCGTCGTTTGACACTCACAAGATACCTGACTGCTGCCAATCTCCTCCCCTTACAGCATCTGGCTGTACTCTACCGCAACATACCTGAATATAAGCCAGCCTGTAGCATGATGTGTATGGCACATAGTTGTTACGCCGACAACTGGAAATGGATTAGAGAGGAAGATGCTCAGGCAGTTGCTTGTTCATTGAGGAAAGAACCGACACGAGGGTGCCGAACATAATACTGTATTTACAGTGCGGAGACTGTCACTGTGCTGAAGGGAAGATGCTTTATCCTTTACTACCGTATGTTATACAGCACTTGATTGTCTTCCCCATTCTGAATGGTATCATTTGATTTCTTTGACTTCATTTTTAAGTTGAACAATACTTTTATTTTTTTATGTAATTCACATTGGAGGAATTACTGACTGTGTTACATTCATGTATTAATCCACCTGTCAGTTGCTATCTGTACCTTTTGTAACCTATGGTAAGTATGGAGTCTCTGAAGCCATAAGCTCGTGACTCCTTGACCTTATAACCAAATACATGTCAACAGAAGTCGTATCACAGCCCACAAGGGATGTTGCCACACCCTAACTCTGACAATAGACTGCGTTATGAAAAGGACACATTATTTAATTTGGGGGAGTCAATGTTTACCTGAATTTGATCCACACCCGAAATAGTTATTGTACAGTAACCTGTAACCTCGTCACTTCGTAATGGCATGAAACAGAATGTCTCAGCTGGTTTTTGAAATGTTTACAATGTTGAAGGCTGCTCCTTTTACATTATGTCACTGTCTCATTCAAAAAAAAAATCTCATTCAATCTTTAAAAGGCTGTCTGTAGGCTGTTCTACTAACACTGTATATCACTGTGAAACATCATATCATAAAGAAGGTAGCAAAAATAGCAGTTATCTGTAGCTGCAGTAATGTGTCGCATGCTCTCAGTCGCTACCGTTTGAGATTGCTCCGAAATGGAACGATTACGCACCCAAAATTGGTAATTTTTGTGATGGTTATTAGGAGTGTGTGAGTGTGCGAGTGTGTGTGAGTGTGAGTGTAAGAGAGAGGTGAAGAGAGAGACTGTTTGGAAGCGATGAAGATAATATACATGTTGCCTGATGGTTTGAGAGGTACAGTATAAAGACTCCCCACTGTGCAGGTTGGGCTGTGTCTACTTTTAGTAGCTTTTTCTTATATATTTGTACACATTTCTTTGTTGCTTGCAAGGAATTCATTGGTTCTAAAATATGTCAAATGTTTTACCTCATTAAAGATGTGTTCCCCCCGCACCAAAATATATACCATACACAACAATGTATATGTTGCACACTGCATAATAATTAAAAGTTGACATCAGTTGACCGACTTCACTGATTTAAGTGGATTTATTTAACATTGAATCAAAGAGAATGAATTAATCCTTTTTTGAAACCCTTTATAGAGAAAAAAAACACCAGGCATTGTTCATGTTGGGATCCATGACTGTGGCCACACGCATCTTCAAACTCAGCCACACATTTGGATACTTCACGTCTTCCCGTTCTTCTTTAAGGAACTATGAGAGTAATTTTGGACACTCAAATTGACATTGTTGCTTAGAAGTTAATGCTCTGTATGTTTGGCTTTAGATTTGATGCTCTAAGGCGACATAACAGCAAAACTGCTCACATTGCATCATTTCATACATATAATTTAATATATCCAAACTCTATCTTTCGAACCCTCCCTGAAGGATATTGTAACAGCTTTAGCCAACACTTTATATGTAGCTGATGTTAACCCTAGCAAATAACTGCCCCCAATTCACAGAGCCGTTGAAATGTCACTGCGATCATGTTATTATCTTTACGTGGGTTGTGCAGCTGAACCAACCAGCCCACATCTGTAATAAACAGAGACACTATAGGTGAACAGAATTTCCAGGTCTTGTGGCCATCAGGGGGCAACTCCATTGGTTGCAAACATAAATCCAATTGAATTTAAGCTTATGAGAAAAATGACTGAATGAATTCTTTAACACTTAATTTATTTCCTCAGTAAACATTTTGCAAATGAGTATACGTGTCAGTCACTGGTTTCAAGTCTACAAATGACGATCATTTTGCGCATCATGGTTCCCTTCAGAGTTAAATATAAAGAGAGATAGCAGGGTATGCTAGAGGTGGTAATTATCCATCCATCCATCCATTGTCTGTAACCGCTTCATCCCTTTTATGGGATCACGGGGGGTTTTGCTGGAGCCAATCACAGCTGTCTCTGGGCGAGGGCAGGGTACTCCCTGGACAACTAAGCCAGCTTATCACAGGGCCCTCGCTGATGACAGAAGCCGCCATGCAAGGTGTCAACTGCACTTCAGGAGCAATTTGGGGTTCAGTATCTTGCTCAAGGGCACTTCGACATACAGCTCAGCTCAGCCTGG